>NW_023503293.1:3552740-3884995 GCF_014529535.1 Bradysia coprophila | reverse complement strand
GGTGATAATTTAAATTGAATGAGAGAATAATCGGTGTCAGAGGACTCATTCTTGTCCAAGCATTGGTACGCTCTCCCTACCATCTGAAGCAAACTCAAGCTTCACTTGGAGAACATAAATGAATTGTGACATAAATAGTATAATGTATGGTTTCCACTCAACCAAAAGTACTTCGTGAGAGAGCGAACTGTCAAGTAAACAAAACAAAAATGGAAAAAATTCAATTTTGTCTTTCACAAAGAGTACTTTTTTGGTAAGTGGAAATTAAGCATAAGTGTCTACATCTACAACTGTGCTACTACGTGTAACACGTAGGCTGAAAAAATGGTTAAATATGGAAATTCTCTGATGCCTTTCAAAATTTGCAATTTAACTAATGCTTGATTTCCTCTTACGCCGTTTACGGTCCGTTTAGCTAAACCACGCCTATTTTTTATTGTTTAATAAGTAAACAGAGTGCAAACGGAGCGTAAACGGCGTAAGAGGAAATCAAGCATAAATGCCAATGAATAAGCAAACTTGATTACAGATAGAACTTCAGATGATTGACAACTTTAGAAGGAAATCAATTGATATAATGGAACATATTGATTTACCAAAGGTGATCGATTATTGGTAGTTTTGAGCTCATAATACATAATACTAAAAATAGAACTTTAGGTCCCCCCACCGCTGTTTGCACTCTCAAGTTACATTTCCACGTTGAGATTGGTGGAATAGTGAACTCAGAGTGTGCTATCCATTTGAGTAATGAAAACATTATCTCATAATTCATAATCAATCCTAGCAACTGCAGAACTCTGCTGTAATTCTGAAGAAACAATTTCCAATGAAATAACAAAAGAATTACTGGAAATTCTTTTGTTACTTCCTCTGGAAATTGTTTTTCATCTAAATTCCGGCAGCTTTGAACTCGTTTTTATAGAAGAACAGAAAAAACGCGATATCGGAGGTGTCTGTTTAAAAGCAATCGGTCTGATCAATCGTGTATTGAAAATAGAAATCCTGTAAAGCATTTTCGATTTTCATTTTGTAATTTCTTGTGAGAGAAGAAATGAATTTGGAATTGAATAATGAACAACATTTCGAAACGATGGACACACGTAAAATTCAACAAAAACTGAGCGACAATAAACACGTGGCCGGATATGATACATATGAAATTCAACATTTTGTTGCGACAATTTTCTTTCAAACGAAATCAGAAATCAATCTCCTCTACCAACAATGAACTGATAAAGTACTGATTAACTGACCCAATTTAAATTTAAATGTAGGGAAGTCACGGGGTTGAATACTGTTCGATATATTGAACTATTCAACACGGAAAACTTCCTCTTTTATTTTAACAATAAATTACTGTATCTACTGGATCTGTGTAAGCTGATTATTGATTGAATCAACACACCAAATTAAGTAGAATGAATATCGGATTTACAAAAACCATTGATCGATGGTAAAATAAACACATCGACCGGGTTTACGATATGATTTAGATTTTATCACACTTCTTTAAAACGAAATTCAATTCCAAAATTCCTATCTCCTCTCACTCTTCGAACTGTGTGTGCTGATCGACCTTACCGTCGAACGATTGTTGAACAAATGATGCCTCATCAAAATTATTTTTTCAGATATCGATGGCATATACACCATTTACATTAAAAAAGTGCCACGTTAGCTACGGAAATTCTTGTCCAACGAGCAAGTAAATAACATTTTGTCTAATAAAAATGCGATAATCTTTTAGCTATATACGACGAGTGTTTCTTCTTAGTATGTATAGAATGTTATGTGAATGGGCTATGCTATACTCAAGTGTTTTTCTACTTACGCCTATAAGGTAAGTGAGGTAGTAGCTGACCGGCTAAGCAATTTTTCAACTTTGGTCATCAGTATCTCAGGATGATTTCGATGAAGCTAAGTTTTTCCTTCGTGAGAATTTAATTTGATCTGTTCCCATTCCGTATAATATCAGAAATATTGACAATTAATTAATTTTTACTGTAAAAAACTGATTTTACTGAAGCACTGTTTTTGATGCAGTAGCTGACCACTAAAAAACGGATGTTTTTATACCTGACCAGTCTTGTTGAAGTAGTTGACCGCTACAAAATTAGACATTTTTCGCAATAATTTCGCATTATTCGACACATTTTCACTCTTAATTCACTGATATTAATCAGTTTCAATGATAAAAACTCATAAAAACACAAAATATCAACGAATTTTAATCACTTCATTTTGTACACAACAATGCACATGGAAGGTGAATTTGTCACATGAAGAAAAATGTACGGAATTTGGTGCGGTCAACTACACAAACATGGCATATTTTTGATGCAATGTTTTGACCACCATGTAATTAATCAAATATTAACTTTAAGACGCTATTTATGTTAATAATATTAATTGTCGAACTATTTACTACCTAAAAACACCAAAACTTTGTCCATTAATAATTCTTTTGTCAATAAAAACCTTAAATTAGACCACACCGATTTTACGATTTTCTTAAGAAATGTGCAACTTTGTACTGAGTTGGTGCACTTTTTTCATTTTATGGTTTTATCAAATAAGTAAACATAATAATCGCATTATTTTCATGAAAAAATTAATCTTTAGGCTCTAAAGATTAATTATAACGTTAATTTGCGTATTTTCATTTGTAATTATTTTCCAAAACTGATAAATAATGTAGCTGGTCAGGTACACCTGCACGGTCAGCTATACCCTCACTTACCTTAGTCCAGCTCTAAACAGAATTTACCATGTATGTTTCGTTATATTTATTCCATGTTAATCCAGGCTACAGGTACCAAGATACTTCATTACATGGATAAATGTATTTCAAAAGCTTTGACTGTATGCATCTAAACGATGCAGTTCTATGTGCCAATGTACACTTTCGTTGCTGTGTGTATCTTTCGCCTTTACAATACAATTTACAACATCCATCAGGTATAACAATTTGTTATATGTACAAAAGGTTTCTTGGGATACCTTTTTCCTTATTTTGAGAGTTATGACAACATTTTGCTACATTTCTGGTCTGTGTGATGAACTCATTCTTCAGACAATATTCAAATTTCTGGAAGGTTCTCCATAGAACCTTCTCGTGTGAAGGAACTGCTCCCTTTACATTGAAAGTGGTAGATCATCCTTAGCCGCGAGATGTTGTAGCCTTTAAATCCTATACATCATCTTTCTGACACTAAAGGTGATGCAAACGACTCGTGAACTAGTCTGATACAGGTCCTAGGAGTCAGTGAAACACAAAATTTTTTTGAGGAGATCAGCTTAGTCCCAAAATAACTTCATCTTGTTGACATAGTAATGTTTCTACACAATTATATATCGAGATGTTCTCCTTTAGGTGTGGATGTGCCTAGTACCAACATATTCACATATTTCATCTTCGGGATACATCATCCCAGAAAGATGTGATTCAGGTGTTGGATATCACTTGATAATAACTTATGTTGAGTGAATGAACACAGTAATCTCATTGACTGTGTAAATCTAGTAACCTTAGTTAAGGACTAAAATCATATAAATACGGTGTATTTCCTATAATAAATTCAGTCTATTTCGAGACGACAAACTGGTCGTTTCATTTTAGATTCCGGATTGGAATCCGTGAAATTCCAACAGGTTATGGGCCCAGGCACATTAAACTGTGGCAATTAATCTACAGCGCCGTCTGAGGAGGTGGTCACTGGCAGACAATGGTTGCATGAGGTCAATGAGAGGTAGCCGATGGTCTCAACAGTGAATTCATTTGGTGGCAAGATGCGGTATTGACTGTGTATGGGCATAGCGGTAAAGCAAGCGGCAGTGTGGTCGTTGGCACATACAAGTCAATGGATTGCTTAATGATTGGAGGTTGTTGAAGACATACGGAAGCGAGAATATCATTGGATATCATTGGATATCATTGGATATCATTGGTGGCAACAGCGAATTTGAGTAGGAGAACTGCGAGAAACATTAAGTGGATCCATTAGTTATTATCAATTGAGGGGTAGTGTTGGATATCACTTGATAATAACTTACGTTGAGTGAATGAACACAGTAATCTCATTGACTGTGTAAATCTAGTAACCTTAGTTAAGGACTAAAATCATATAAATACGGTGTATTTCCTATAATAAATTCAGTCTATTTCGAGACGACAAACTGGTCGTTTCATTTTAGATTCCGGATTGGAATCCGTGAAATTCCAACATCAGGTTTGATAATAAGTCTTAACATTGAAGAATGTGGATGGCCTATGACCTACTGGTCTAAACTTTACTGAACGACACCATAGAAAAGTAAGATATTCGATTCTGGTTCCGCACATGTTGAATTTTGGAAATCAAAAATGTTTCAGCGAGGTTTGGAAGTTCAGACACCTAATTCATGCATGTGGGTAGTCTAGTTCTTTTATTAAATTGATATGCAACATTTAGGAATATCAGATTTTTATTCATTTTAGCAGATACGGATGAACATAGACGTTTTGTCGATCGAGCTCTTTATATTATTTTTTAAACAATGGTTTTGCGACAGTGGTGAAAGACGAAACATATAGGACTCAGGCTAAACAGCAAAATTACTAAGCCAAGTTTCTATTTTCAGAAATTTGTTGTTGCGAAATTACTTAGAGAAGTCGAAAGAACGTTAAAATCCTGGTCGTCAGTAAATTATGTCGCAACCGTTTGTTTTAGTTAGTCGTGTATATTGATATTATAGTAGGTCGAGGGAAACGGCCTCACTAACCTTAATTTGCCTATCAATTTTGAAATATTCATATTTATCCGAGCAACGCACTTCAAGCATAAGAGCTATTAATGACAGCTGCCAAATAGAGTACTATTTTGTATGAAATTTTATCCCCACTCCTTTTATAGTGTAAAATTTTGTATGGAGCACTGTTAAGTTTCAGTACCCTATTAAGAATACCAGCTTTGCTTGAAGTGCGTTGATCCGAGTCGTTTCCCCCTCCTGTCCCCAGTGCCAGTGGGGTTTGCAGTGTCAGTGGGGAGGTAAATTCTTACCGCATAAGATCGTCAAGTAGATGCAAATAAGAGTTATCTCTTTGATTCGTCCGAGCTATTTATAACTTTCAGACCGAACCAATATGAAAGTTTCAAGAAGTGTAGATCGTAGGCAATAATTTCGATTGAAAAAGATGACTGTCTATTGGGCCTGTTGAGAAGAGACTAATCCCGAATTGTAGTATTCTCAGAAATCGTCATTTTTCAGGGAATCTAAGTAGCTGGGCAAGATAAGTGCAACAAAAATCGTCGACCAAATTGTTTCATTATTGTTCTTATTGCGAAAATTGCCAACAAATCAAATTCAAAAATAACGTTTATCCAGATTATCCAAAAAGCTAAAATGTCCAAAGAGAATTCGTGGAGTTCGTTCACTTTGAAAGAAGCATAAAACGATTTTTTTTTGTTTTTGTCATGTTGAATTTACATGGAGTTGAGGTAGACACTTAAATTACCAATTCTGCCTGCTCATTAATTAATTTTTGTTTATAGTTAAAAAAAACAATTTTTGAAACTAATTGAACAATTAGTATGGTCGGAAAACTTTTTATATTTGCATTTAAAACGTTTTAACATTTAACATTTAACATTAGATTTATTTGACTAGGTCTTCGGTGTGTAGTCAAAATTTCAGGTCACAAACATTATTACATTTGTTTGAAAGGTTTTTTTTTGGTTAATAATAATCCAAAACATTTCAAAGAAATATTTTCGCAAATTTTGCTTTTTGCTTGGTCAAGTTGACATTTAGTGTAGATACTGGCTGTCTAAGAGTAATTATACCTGAAATTTCGAACAAAATTACGTAAAATATGTGGTCCCAACATCAAATACGAAATTTGTAATGGTATGTGTGTTTGCCCTCTTAATTAAGAGGGCAAATTAAACTATCAAAAGCGAACGCATACATGTATTGGTGTAAAATTATACGAAATGTGTATCTTATACAAACTGATGTTGGGACCACATTTCGTCGTACAAACTTCCTCTCTAGGTATAATTACAATAAGCTGGCTGTAACCACATAAGGACGCGTACAGAAATTCCATTTTTTCGTCTCCCAGTGAAAGCACTAATGAAAGTGAATTTTGTCAACTGCCGTTGGAATATAAACAATAGTTATTTGTGTATCTGTTTTGGACGATTGTTCTTAGGCAATTTTGCGAGTTGTACATGCGAAAGTGCATAAAATCAATCGTCCCAAAAAAATACTCAAAAAAATTTTCATGTAAGGGTCGAAAACCAGAGAAAAATCTCAAAACTCCCTCATTTTCGGCCCCGACACATGAAAAATTTAATAAATTGTTTTTCACTATTTAAACACAATGTCATCACTCAAAAATAATTATTTTTCATCAATACGAAAATCGAAAACTTTTTTTCATTCAGGCGGACCAAAAACGTCACATTCTCTCACTAGATAGAGCACCACAAAACAACAACTTTTTCTCTCTCTAACTATTTCTCTCAATTTTACACTTTTCATTCCCAATTATGTCACTTTTTGTTCCCAATCACGTCACTTGTGTAGTCACGTCACTTTTCGTTCCAAGTTGTGTCAACTTCATGAGGGAATTTTTTAATTTTAAAACGTTGAAACATTTTCATTTGTTACGAAGAATTGAGTTAACTTGCGAAACATTGATTAGATTACTTTGATTGATGAAGTAAAAAATATGAGTGCTATCACAGTGATCACTGTGATCGCAGTGGATAAACCAGTAAACAAAATATTTGTTCGGAATGAGCCAGCCTGAATGAAAAATTGTATATGGGTAAAAAACGCACCTTTTTCTTTCTAGTTACATAATATACTGTTACATTAGAAATGTCAAGTTTCACTGACAAGTTAATTCTTCAGAAATTCTTCGTACGGGATAATACTAGTTAAACGCATCTACTTCTTTAATTAAATTAATTAAAATCTGATTTTATTGTTTTTCAATTTTGATACGAATAGAATTCTTATGATCTGGAATTATCTATTGTATCCCAGAAATCGGTTAAATTTGCATTTAAAATGTTTGTCGATTTATTTGACTGGGTTTGTGGAAGGTAATCAAAATTCCAGATCATAGATATTACAATGAAGGATTCTTCTGAAAAACAGAAGTCCGAAATCGGACGCACTTTCCATTGGAATTTTTTATTTAAATTTTTGGTTTTTGATCACCACCTCACACTAGCCACACAAGCTTCGAAGAATTTTTTTAAAGTGGTTTTGGCTTCTGGGGTCGAATACGTTACTGGGCACATATAAAAAATTCCAATAGAAAATGCGTCCGATTTCGGTCTTCTGTTTTTCAGAAGAATCCCTCTATATAAGGGAAGGAATTTGTTATTTCGTATCCAGATGAGTAAAAGTGTCCGAGGGCTTTAGCCCGATGTACTTTTACTCATCGTGATACGAAATATCAAATTATTTCCCGAGTGTAGTATGACGTTTTCCTTTACGAAGGAAGAAAAGAATTATTCTACTCGTTTCAAAGTTTTTTTTACAAATAAATCAGACTTTAATCAATCATTTTGGAGAACTAGAAGCATATTCGACCTTAATTATGACACGGTACGGTAAACCGCCACCGGTTCGAAAACATTTCGGTTCATTTTGTGGTATTGTCGGTTACGAACTTAAAAGATATTACCGGTATTACACAGTTTGTATATGGAAATTCAACCTAACAAAAACAAACAACAAATCTACCAGTTGTTACCAGAATTTGCGTTCGAAGTGTCACACACACTTTTGAATTTTATCTGACAGTGGTACGACGTTCTCGTGTGTTAAAAATATTATAAGGTTTGTTCGTGTACCTCAAATCCATCAAAAAAAGTGAAATTACAGTTTAACCAATAATTGGGAACAGTTGAATGCGCCTTCGTGTTACGAAAGGCTTATCGTTTAATCCAAACAAACATTGATTACTTATTGGTTTGCAGTGATTTTCCCGTTTTTCGTGCAAAATTGTAATATTTTCTTCAAAGACAAAAACAAAGAGAAATACGCAATTTTCTTGTGTGTGTACAATTTTTATATACTTTTGTGTTGCCTTACTGTATTTCGTACAAAAAAAATAAATTTTATTTCCTTGACGTTCATTTTCATCAAAGTAACCTTGAATCTCCTTTTTTTATTTTTAAACAAAAAGATTTCTTTTTGTTTCTGCTGCGTCACACATCCAAGCTTAGTTCTTTTTTGACGAAAAGGAGTTTTCAGTTGTTTCGGTAGCTTTTTCGAGACATGTCATCGAAATTTTAAATTAATTTTTTGTCGAAATTTTCATTGAAACGAAAAAAATTCAGTTTGTTTAATTTTGTGTGTGAAATTTTGACCAATAAGGTGAAAACGAAATAGTAATTAACCACCAACAACAATGATCGGTCTGCAAGAGTTCGAGGGAACATCAATCGAACCACCAGAAAAGCCATTAAAAAAATGGAAAACGAAATTCGAAGGGAACATTTTGACGGCACAAGACTTCATACAGTATTTTCAAACCGCTGCTCCATTTTTCTTTAATGGTATGTACGAACTACGCCAAAAATGATCTTACAATTTATCACACAAAAAAAAATGATTTTTACAATACGCAAAAATGATTTTAGAAAACACAAAAATGCAGAAAACCGTCACCATCGATCAAGCAGCTGATTTTTCGGATTTGGGTGAGCGATGGTTATTTTTAGTTTCCCTTCTTCTTTTTTTTGTTATTTCAAACGTACGTTGTAAAGTGTGAACATTTCGTAAACATAATTTTCGGTTTGATGTCATTTCTTTCCTGAAGTGCACTTCACCGCCACGATTAGCTTGACCCAAAAGTCTAATAACTGAAAAAAAAAACGTTAAAAATGGAGATAAAAATGCAATTTCATTGACTTGCGGATCTGGTCGGTTCATTTGAGGTGGTTCCTTATTTTTTGAAAAATTTGTACGTTCATTCAATCCGTCATTTTTCATCGACATGTGAAATTGGCTATTTTAAGCGATTGCGTTTTGTTTTTTCGTTTCGCAATTTCCGTGAGTCGTTCAAACATTTTTGATGGAGGCAAAAAATCTCGAATCCGAAATTAAACTGAATCATTGATGCCAATGAACTTCGTTTCGAAATTTTGTATTTGACATTCTTCAACAATATTCGTAGCGTTAATCTTATCAATTGCTGCAATTTTACCCCAAATCAGTCGAGATACTTTCACAATCTCCGAACAATATCAAGCCAAATGAATGGAGATCATCTTTGTGTAAATCCCCAGAATTTTATCAGAATATCAGAAGTCAATACTTTTACTACTGCATCACAATGCTTTTCAATTTTGGAACAGAACAAAACAAAAACACTGAACGATTGATTGACAATATTTGTACATGGAATGACAATGCATCAAAATGCATAAAATTACCTTCTTTGTGCACATGTAATTTATTCGACCTTCCCGCCACAAACTCGATCATTATTGTGAAATGAAAAATGTTTTCTTTTATCTGACTAATTGCAGGTCGTTGTAGTTTTGACGAACAAGCAGCTAAATGTGCAATTATTGATGCAGTTGAAGAGTTCATCTGTGGTGATAATCCCCAGACCGTACTGGAGAAACTGCGACTGGAAGGGAATGTATCCTCTGTGTGCGGACAAATTTTCAAACTCGGCGAGCCCACTTACAGTTGTCGAGAATGCGGCATGGACCAGACGTGCGTTCTATGCGTCAATTGTTTTAAACAATCAGCCCATCGAAATCACAAATACAAAATGGGCACGTCAAGTGGTGGCGGCTGTTGCGATTGCGGTGATGTTGAAGCCTGGAAACGTGATCCTTATTGTGATGAGCATAATGTACGGCACTGGCGTTTGCATGATGAGTCGAATTTCTCTTTGTTAACGGTTGTCGTTGTTCTCGTTCACAGATTAAGGAAGAGAAGATTGAAAGTAGCATAATAACGGAACGTATGCGTGAACGATGTCTGATTGTATTCGATGCGATAATGAATTATTGTGTGCGTTCGTTGGAAATCGAAACCGACGGAAGTATGCGCGGTTGTGAAGGCTTCAACGAAGAAGATTTCTATTGTACCGTTCTGTACAATGACGAGACACATACGTTCGAGCAGGTAATGAGTCCATCTCTTACCATTGAACAATTCCAGGAGCTGAAGATAATTTTCCTTGGACGTGTTTAGGTCATACAAACCCTAACACGAATCGTCGGTTGCAATCAAAAGGAAGCCGTCGAGTACGTGTGCAGCATTGATCGCGAGGGTCGAGCCGTGGTGAAATGCGCTACATTTCAAGCGTGTTTGAAATTGAAGCAAGACATTGAGAAGCAGACGATGCGCACTCAAATGATAACCAAAACAACGGCATTAAAGGTAGCTGTACTGCATAAGAAGGCTGTCGCATATCAACAATTTGCATTGCAATTACTGTCCTGGTACGTATCCGATCAACGACGATTCGACACGGGAAGCATCCCACAATTGCCAATTGTTTTTCCGTATTTTAGGTTTCAAGACTTTCTGTCCCGGCATGCCGTTTTTCGGAAACTATTTTGTGAAGTGGCTACCCAACAGACCAGCTACAATTTGAATCACATTCTGCTGAACGATTTTAAATTGTGGAAAACGGCCCGTGCCAGTTGGCATCGACTTCTAATATCCGGCATGCTCATGGAGTACGAAAATAAGAAGACGCTGGCAATACTGTTCACCAAACTCTATCCGTCGTTGATGCAAGAGTTCATCCGTGACGATCACGAACACTCGTTCAGTGTGGTCTCGCTGAGCGTACAAATATTCACCGTACCGACGATTGCGCAGCATTTGATTGCACACGAAAGTGCATTCTTCAAACTGATGCACACATTCTACTCCGAGTCGATCGAGAAGTATGTGAAGAAGAAGATACTCCAGTTTGCCAAAAACACAGCCAACATGAACGTATTCAAACGAGCCGCGTACACCCTGTTCGATTTGAAATATTTGCTGAGTTTCAAGCCGGACGTATGGACGGATGACTTGCGAAAGAACTTCCTTCACGGCTTTCAAATTTTACTGAAACTCTTAAAGGAGATGCAAGGTATGGACAGCGTACATCGCCAAACCGGCCAGCATATGGAATACGAACCGGAATGGGAATCGGCCTTCAATTTACACATCAAATTGGCACATGTGATAACACTGATACTCGACTGGTGCAGCACGGACAAAGTGGTATTGGTGAAAGTATATCGCATGGTCCTGGCAAGTCTAAGCGAAAGTGAATTCATTGTGTCGCAAGCAACCAAAGAAGTGAAAGAGCTAGCCGATCACAGTGCTACCTGTCTGATGTATGATGTGTCGGCCAAGCATGTGTCCATTCATTTGCCGTTGTCACGCTTCTTTGCCGGATTGTATTTGCATTTAGAGAAGTTCGGCTTGAACTATGAACTGGGCATGGGCCAAGCTTCGCCGAGAACGACACCCGATCTAATCATCGAACCGGTACTGTGCACGCAAACCATGATCGCTCAAGTGCACAGTGGCTTGTGGAGACGTAACGGATACTCCCTGTTGAATCAACTGTATTTCTATCGCAATGTTCGTTGTCGGGCCGAGATGCTCGATCGAGACATTGTTCTGTTACAAATCGGAGCATCGCTCATCGAAAGTAACGAGTTTCTGATCCATGTTATCAATAAATTCAATTTGATCAGTTGGGCGGCCGTAGACTTTGAAGTTGCCAGTTTGATAAACCCCGAAGAGGATAGTATACGACAAATCATCAACATGGTCGACGAAATGCTGGAAACACTGATCGTAATCATCGGTGAACGTTATGTGCCTGGAATTGGCGTCGTTACCGAGGTGGACAAATTGAAGAAGGAAATCATTCAGCAGCTGTGCATCAAACCTTTTTCGCATTCGGAACTGAGTAAAACGTTGCCGGAATCGCAGAATGAGAATGGAATGGAAAGTGTTATCGATGCGGTGGCTGTGTTCAAGAAGCCAACCCAGTCCGACAAAAAAGGTGTGTACGAATTGAAGCCCGAGTTCTTCGAGGACTACAACATGTACTACTATCACTATACGAAAGAAGAGAAATCGAAATCGGAAGAAGCGCAACGTAAACGGCGCAAAGACAAAAATGATTTAGTTTGCTGTCCACCGCCGATGTTACCACAATTGACCCAGTCATTTAGGTAAGTTTGTTTTCTGTTCCCATATACACCGAAAATGTTCAGTCTGGCCCCTGGCATTCAACGCACTCCTCTCTGATTTCAGTTTATTGGCCAATTTACTGCAATGTGATGTAATGCTGTTGATAATGCAAACGGTTTTGAAACGTGCACTCGACTTGAAAGCCAGAAGTTTCTCGGATAGCCATCTGCAAAAGGTTAGTGAGACAATAAGATTCCAATAAACTGCAACGATTGAACGATGTGTGTGTGTTCGATAGGTGCTACATTTGATTGGATATGCTGTCCAAGAACAGAAGACCGGATTTTATCCATTCTTTACGTTTTACGATCGTGCATCGAAATGGAACATTCTTCAGTTAATGGAGGAACTGGTATCCAGTGTTCGAGTGAGTATACTGTCCGCTTTTATGTGGGCTCGACTTTGACCGAAAATAATATTTCAGGTCGAAGCACACCGCGACCTGTTGATATGGGCAGTGAAAGCATACAAAGATCTGCAACCACGAGCGTCTACCGCCGACGAAATGGAAAGTGAAGAAATCGTTGAACCGTCTATGAGTGCCGCTGAAGTTGAGAAGGCCGAAAAAGAGGAACGGGCTCGGCTGGCAGCAGAATGTCGTGCAAAAATCATGGCCCAAATGGCCAGCGCTCAACGGAACTTCATGTCAACGAACGCTGAACTGTTCGAAACAGCAGCTACGACCGCCGCAAATCGACAGTGTAGCATGGAATGGTTAACGGAACCGTCTACGTACGACTTAAACAATGCCTGTCTGGGGACCAAACAGAAACAGCAAGTAATCGAGGATCAACGTTTCACGTGCATTTTGTGCTCGGAGGAGTCGACTGTGACCAAAGATGGTCCGTGCATGGTGTATTCGGCATTCATTCAACAGTCGAATGTATTGCATCACGACAAATCCAGTAATCCATCACCACACAGTGGCTCATGCGGACACGTAATGCATGCCAGCTGCTGGAAGGACTACTTTGACAATGAAGTATTGAAAGAGAATCGACGACCGAATAGAAATCGCTCGCCCGGTAGTTTCATTATCGACAAAAAGGAATTCTTATGCCCGTTGTGCAGATGTCTTAGCAATGCTGTTCTACCAATCACTCCAGCGTTGTGTCGCTTCAATAATCCGCCGATCGAAGACCCCGAAGATTACACGAGTTTCGAGGAATGGATAGCGTTCATGAAGAGTTACAACACAGTCCTTCACAGCGTTGACGACAATATGCTGCAAAACAGCTTGGATCACATCGAACACATGCCCAGCGTGACTCCAATCATCGAAGCGTCGACAACAACCGTAGAAAAGTTTTCCAGAATTTGTAAGCCGTTGCAACGAGCGCTAATATCGGCTGATTTGAAAAATCTGTTGGAAGAGTTCATTAATTCGGTCCGTCGTGTGGCTCCATATCCATACGCATCGGTTGCATGCGAGCCATATATTGCCACATGGCTGTCCTGTCTCTACACAATCGAAACGTTGGAAATGTATTTGCGCGCTATAAACAAGCCACTCAAGGGCCAAATGTCCATCAGACACGTCAGCTGCTTATCAGGTTTGATACGTGTCTGCGGTTTACTTCCGACATGCATCAGCGATCAAAATGCAGCCACACTGATCAGCCAATTGCGCAGCATACTCGATTCGATATTCGATAATCAATCATCGTCGGTGACCGAATGGAACATTTTCAAAATGTTGGTGTCGCTGCTGTTCATTACACCGTCAGTCATTTACGCCAAAACACAGGAATGCAGTGTGCCCAGTGGCAGTATGTTCGACTTCTACTACCTGAAATTGATGTTCCTGGCCAATTTAACAAAAATATTTTTGCTTATGAAACTGGACCCGAGTGTGTTTGAGATGGGTGGCGAAACATCCAATGAATTTATGGACGTGGACAATGATGCGTACGATGGCGATGAACTGATTGAATCTCCATTAATCGATTTTTATGTCAAATTCAATTGCTTCCAACGGGAAAATGGTTCGACAACCGTCCAAGCGACAAGGAAACTGCATGACGCAATATTAGAGAATATAAAGGCGGAGAGTTCCACATTTTTGCGGTGCTCTTGTCTGCTGTTCCATTTTATGACTGATGTGGAATTGCCAGATCAATTAGCTAACGTCTATGGTGATACATTTGAAGTGATGTGCGAATATCTCGGACTTCACACCGACATTGAATCGTATTTATCGAATAAGGAATCGTACTCATTTATGTCTAGCCTAGCCAACCACAAGGATATCGATAATGTGGCAAAGAGCTTACGCGGCAACGGCGACTCCGTCGTTTATCCATGTGTACCTAACGTGAAACGTTTCATCGATCTACCAGAGGAGTACAGTGACCTAATCAACAGCGTATCGTCGTTTACCTGTCCCAACAACGATCGCGACGACAAGCGTAATCCATCGATGTGCTTAGTTTGCGGTGATATTTTATGCTCGATGACATATTGTTGCCAGAAGGAAATGATCAACAATCAGACGGTTGGTGCGTGTACGTATCATGCACATGAATGTGGCGCTGGTGTCGGCATATTTTTACGGATTCGAGACTGTGAAATCGTTTTGCTCGGCCTGAGCAAGGGCAGCCTAATGTCGGCGCCGTATTTGGACGAATACGGTGAAACGGATCAGGGATTGCGACGCGGCAATCCGTTACATTTGTGTAAGGAGCGTTTAAATAAATTACATTTGATGTGGCTAGGTCATAGTCTGCATGAAGAGATTGCCCGTACGACGGAAATAACGAATAGTCTTATTGCAACGCAATGGCATAACATGTAGTCCGATAATGTAAATAGGCGCGCGCCGGAAATGGTTAATTATTTGTGGTATCACAGAAATTGCTTGTGACTAAACTATTTATAATTGTACCAGCCACCCACTCCACCCCCATCATTATTTGTTTTCTTTTTTGGGTTTAAAACTTCAACAATCAAATTCAAACAAAAATTAGCTGCTAATTTTCGTACGTTTTATTTCTTTCTTTCTTCGTGTTTCGAGTGTGCGTAAGATGATGATTAGAGCTTAATTTTTTACTCAAAACATTTCTTCAACAACAACCAACAACAACAAAAAGTGAAACTATAGAAATCTTAAAAAATTAATTTTCTTGTTGTATAAAATTCGACGAAAAATCTTAACCAGTCGCACTACATTGTAGATTAATATTTACTATAAATAACTACTTATGCTCTGAATGATTATTATATCGATCCCAGGAGAATTTATTTATATTTAAGAATTGTTTTTCTTTGAATTTTGTAGTTATTCAAAAAATAATATATTGAAAATTGAGAGATTAAATGAAAATAAAAAAATTCAACAAAAATTGCACAAACATTTTTCAATTTCAATTTTATTTATCCGCATAAATGCGTCGTTGACATGGGACGACAATCGGTTGATGAATTTGAATGATTATGTGTTAACAACGACACTACTAGAAATCAATTTGTCGATAAAGTGCAATTTATGGCTAATAGAAAATCAGTAGAGAATATGGCATGTTGAGTTAGGTTATTTTGTCGCTTTGAATTTTACTTATTTTTTGAGGCAGGCCAACGTACTGAAAACCCAGCACCAGAACAAATTTTTTTAACGCCTACACACAACAACGCGAAAGTGAAATTTTTCTTTTGTTCTTTGACATGAGGACAAAAGAAAAATTTCGCATCTGTCACTTTCGCATCGCTGTGTGAAAGCACAGTTAGTAATTTGTGTGAGAAATTCTGACTTCTGCGTGCAGCAGGCGTCTTGTTTAAATCCTGTTTTAGTGATTGGTTCAAGGTGAATTTAGTTTCGTTACGTTGCACTCACATTGAATTCGCTTGCATAAAATTGCCACTAGTGAGGTGAATTCGATCAAGGTTCAGAACCTTGAATTCGATTTCATGCAAACTTAGCAGGTGCAACAATATTAGTCACAAGAAAATATGACGATAGGAACATTACAAAAATGAATTCACTTGGAAGTTGGCATCCTTATTTTCCGCTGAGTGTGTGCTTTACCTTCAGTGTCTAAATTATGTGAGGTTTAAATGCGTTGGTAAAAATTACTCTGTGGATTCTCGATAATTTTCTGAGAATGTTGTTATCCGTTTTCTCCGGATTATCAAGGACTCATATAAATTTTTAGAGATTTTCGTAGATTTCCAACGATTTTTTTAAAAATTTTCTCAAAGACCCGTAGACCCATTCTATAAATCATTTTTTACCATGAAGCAAATGTACAAAAATGAAGAGTGTCTTCTACATTCTTTGATTAAAGAATTTTCTAGTTTTCAAAACTTTTCAAACGTTTTTTTTTCGATGACAGAGTTTTTTCTAGTTTATCCGACCTCAATCAAAATGCTCTCAAAAGTGACGTGATCAATCGAATGCAACTCACACAAGGACTATTTTTGGAGAATAGCACTTTTATTTTACGTTCATATGAATCATCTCAGTCTTTTGTGTTAACCGAGAAACCAATTTTTTCACAAGTGATAATGTTTGGGGATGAAACCTTTGGTACGTTTACTACTGTGGCACCATTATGTTCAACGGAAAGCTAGTGCGGTCGACTGCAAATCATACTTAACTGGATCTTTTGTCTAAACCTTCATCTCTGAAAGGCGATTCAAATGATCAGCAAGATTTTTTTTAAATGATTATAAAGGTCGTGCTGACGGCCGATATATGACGCAAATGACTGACAAGTTATACTGATGACTCACATGACTTGTTGACTTTGCATGACTTACATCGGATGACAATGTCATTGCTTCCATTACATACTCTTTTGGGCATGACTTCATCTGACTTGTGTTTTTCCCGGTACATTACCTGATCCTAGCTACAGGTGACTTTCACGTTGTTTATTCAATGTACCGCGTAATGTAAATGGTGATGATGCCAACGAAGTACAACTGTGCTCTAATCACACATCCGCAACGACAAGCAAATAAAAATCCACCAAATATTTCAAATAAATAATTTTAATTACAAAATGTTGTGTGTGGTACAATACAATAACTAGGTAAAAGTACAAGAAAGCTGAGAGAGTTCTAGAAAGTAAAGTTTTTTTTTTATTAAGAAGATAATCAAGGATGCTCAATTGAGAGTTAATTTCTGTTCATCACACATTTGTTGGGTATTCCGGATCAGCCACACAATAAATTAATTTCCGAAAAATCAACATCAACGTTCGATTATCAATTATTAGAAATTCATTGCTACTAACAGAAGAAATAAACTCCGATGTAAACGATATGTGGATTCACAGTATCAGTGTTCCATTTCTACAGTCCAGCGAAACGTGTTATAATATACACGTTGAGTCGAAAAATGATTCTGTCAATGAACTTCCGAGAGATATTTCGACATTTTATGCAAAATCCATTACGTTTGCCTCTCATTTTCAACAATAAGCAAAAAATACTCACACGAAAAATCGTTTCTTTTTTCCTTGTTGTTCGAAATGTGTGGAAACATTTTTTGGATTTTTCGATCGCCTTTCAGTTGATATATAATGTCCTTCACCGTCTCAATTAAAATTACTATCATAAACGTGTGTGTGCGTTTCTTGTATATGTAATGCATGGACTCTCTCTGAAATTGAGCATCCTTTTCATTCTAAATTTGCTCTAAGAATACGAAATTTTACATTTCTTTTCGTTGTCCGTTTGATGATAAAATCAAATGGAAAAATTTATCGTAAATATTTTCATATCAAAAATACATTTTTCTAAAATATTTTTTTTTTATAAAAAAGTGCACCTCCCATTCTATCAGTAGGTATTATAATAATCATAAATATGACGAAAATGAATCTTAAACCGTTAATATATATTTCTAATTATATCTTCTTCGCTTTTTTATTACTATTAAAAATAACTACAGAGGCGATATATGAATAAGTTCAGCTGAATTCAGATTTTTACGGCCTAGTCTCATGTGTAAGGGACAAAAACTCTTCATCTGCCTTCAGTGTATAGATGATTTATCTGTCTCGTGCTGCCAATAACATTATATTAAAATTCCATTCGCATAATTTTATCGGTGCCTATTTACGAGAAAATATTTTTTTGTCAACTTTCCCGAATTTTCTTTTAAAATATATTTCCAGAAATTCGAGAAAAATGTCAAGAAAATCAAGAAATTTTACGAAAACATTTTTCTCGAATATAGGCTTCACTTCGCATAGCAAATAATTGAAAGACAAACGATATGATACACAAATCGTATCAGTGGATAGTGTTTTGCTTGTGCTTCGATTATTTAAATCAAACTATAATTTGATTTGAAGAATTAAATATCTGTCCATTCAACGCACTTCAAGCATGAGTGTTGCTCTAGAGTACTGAAACTGGACAGTGTGTCGTACTGACACTGTAAACAAAATTGAAAAAATTTTCATACAAATTATTACTTTATTTGACAGCTGTCACTAAGATCACTCATGCTCGCAGAACGTTGGTACATAAAAAATAAATTAAAAAAAAATGGGCGAAAAATTGGATTTTTTTTTTAATATTCAAGTTATTTCGTGTGGCAGAATTAATTTTTTTAAATGTACACACTGATGGTAGATTCCCCTTAAGCACTCGACCTATATTCTATATTTTCTATTACATGAGGAAGTATAGTATATTCGATGATAACAACAAAATTATTTAAAAAGAAGAAGAAATTATTTATCAAGATTAAAAAAATGTCCTTAAACTTATGGCGAAAAATTTGATCACATTTTACAAAATTATTATAAATTTCTATTCGTCCAGATTTATAACACAGATTTAATCATTTTCTCTGTTAGCATATTTCGTTACGTCATGCGCATTGTCACATCGTTTTTAAGTTTAGTGTTCTCAGTATTGCAACAAATTTGATTGCAATTAATCGACTGTAATAAAATGTGAGTAGTGTGTTTCAATGTCGATATAGATCATAGATCTTTTCTCTTATTCTGTGAAAGAGACGTTGTCTTTTACGAACGGCAATAGTGTAATACACTATTTGTGCAAACATAATCAAATAAAATCATTGTATTTGAAGCAGAATCTTTTACTTCATTAATTTCAACATGCACTTTACCATATAAAAGAACACTAGCCAGAGGTAATCGTTTGTTTTTGTCGAACACAAATGACTAAACACTTCTGAAAATAGTTTGTTCTTTGAGCTGGTGAAGAGGAAACTCTTCCAAAACACTAAAAGAAGGGTCAAAGATCCATTCAATTTAAAGAGCAGCCAAATTAATCTTTTCTACATAAATTAATGTGTTCATGGCAAAAGGTTGATATGAATTCATTAAATCGCAATGAGAGAATGTACCTTGACAATTAGTCGCGGCACTTTCGAGAAGCCATTTTTAATGGTCGCGCCAAACATTATTCTAAACAAATTATAAACCTTACGGAAAATCTCCAAAATTCTTCGATTTTTTATTTAGAAAAATTATTGGAAAAAATCGAATTTATATATCCAAAATGTAGGCAACAGCCGGCGATAAACTAAGGCAGGTCAGTGAATTTTTTTTTGATTACCCCAATAATTTCAATTTATTATGCAGAGGAGCCGCTTGCAACAAATCTTGAACTAGATACTTGTTGATGTTATATTTGTATCTTTCTAAATATTTAGTAGCTGGCTGTTCATTAAGGGACCAATCACGAATATGTCACGTTTATGTCATATCAGTTATAAATCTTTAATAACTCGAAAAGTATGGGATTTCGGAATGTGAGCGTGTGATATTCCGGGTAAAAGAATTTGCGTTTGGTACTTGAAAGACTATTTTTGTCCCTTTAAAAGTGTAGCTAAAGTGAATGTATACGCGAGATATATGCACACCGATCGATGTACATTGATCAGAAGTAGATCAGATCGATCGAAAAAGTTGCTAGACAACCATTTTGGAGTATTTGAAAGCCATTTTTTTTCGAAAATCATTCATGTGACTGTGAATTTTCTCGAAATGGCCTGACATTTTTTAAATCCTTAAGAAAAAACCTTAAAAAATTCGAGAAAATGCTATCGTAAAAATGGTCACTCGGTCTGTAATCAGAGTGGATGAGTAATCCACCGTAATGTTTAATTGAAGGAAACCTTGAACTGAACATGTTAGAATTAAAGACTTTTTAAAATTCATTTTCTGCATTCTCTATAATATTCCATTCTTGAGCAAAATTATCAAATATTCATCCCGTCCACATTTTCGTCATTCATAGGAAACGCCATAGGAAAATGTATTATCTATCTCTTCGCACACAATTTTTTGCACAGTTTTTTGTTGCCTTTTCTCTTGGTGCGCAGAAAATTACAATTTTTTACTAAGTTAAAATAGATTCATCACATTTAAATTTACATCGAGTAAGAGAAAATTGATATCAATCGGTTTGATATCGTTTCTCTTGCGGTGTAAAGAAATACACGCCAGCTTGATGATCTCCGGGCAACTTGTAGTGAATAGCAGGATTCTGATAGCGTCGATTGTATCGTCGTAAATCCTCCGGCAACCATTCGCTATCCGGATTTATTTCAGGCAAGGGATATTTATAGTTGACTAAAATGTCCTTGTTCAGTGGTATGGGTTGGGGATGATAAAAGTTGTTCGGGTTCAGTTGCTGTGGTGGCAGACGCTGGGGAATTTGTTGTTGTTGCTGTTGCTGAACTTTATGTTGATTGTACTGATTAACATTTATATACTCGGCGTCCGGATTGATTGCGGGCCGCGGATTTTTGTAATTGACTGCTGTATCATTGACTAAACTGATTTCTTGTTGATTTTGTGGGTATCGTCTCAGTTGCTGGCGAATGGATTCAATTTGCTTGTAGTAAGCGTTTGGATTTTTGGTCGTTGGATACTTCTGATAGTTTTGCTCGACATTTGGATATGTCGGCCGATTCGGGTTTTTGTAGTAATAGTGATCGTATTGTCCCTGCTGTTGGTACCCTTGCTGTTGATACCCTTGCTGAGGATAGACTTGCAGTGGTCTGGAATTACCCTGAACACTCACGTCTTTGGGATGTATTTCTCTAAACACCTGCTTTTCTATTGAAATCCATGGTTGCTGCTGCTGTGGCTGCACAGGACTATGATTTGTTGTGTATTCAGCATTGGTATTGTAATAGTGGAATTGGTCATAAGATTGAGTGTCCTTTTGGGGATGCTCGTAATGAGGTGGTGAAGTTGCATCGTTTCCGTATTTATTCGGGAGATACTGTTGGACTGGTTTTTTCGGTGAATAATTCCGGGCTCCATTTACTCGAGGGGATGGGTTGTTCTCGAAATCGTTGCCAGTGCTCGAATAATAATTCTGTGGATATTCGGTTGTGTAGGGCATAGCTCTGAATTCATTTTCAGCATTAAGCAGTGTACTGTATTGTACCATCGGCTTGAATGGTGTCGTGTCGAATGTAGTCGGAGCTATGAATTGTTTATTCTGGTTACCGTTTGACGCATCGAAGGAATACTCGTATACAGCTTTAGTCTTAGGCTTTCGTTGTGCATCGTATGTTTGTGGATTTTTGTAGTATTGTAGTGTTTGGCGTATCGTTTCCACTTCCTTTTGGAATGACTGCAGTGGCCTGCTCGAAATAGTTTCGACCGTTGGTATAACATTGTTAGATATACCGTTGGGAGTGATTTCTGGCTTCGGAGTGATGTAAACGTATTTATCATAGTCGAACGGCTGCAATGGCAAGTAGGCATTATATGGTCGCTTAGCTTTCTTCTGCGGTCTCAGTTGTGTGACTTCAGATTGCTTGTAAACGGCTTTGGGTGGCTGCTGAAGTTCCACTTTATAGGAAACTGGTAGCGGTTGTGTGGATTGTTCGGCGTTGTAATAGGTTGTCGTTGTCGGCTGATTGACCTTTGCATCGAAGTATTCGAAATAAATTGGATTTCCTTTCATTGCGTCTATGTTCTTATTTGATATGGCATCGCGCGGTACAAATGATATAATTTCTGGTGGATCATCAGTAATTTTCTTCAGTTGAGTTACGGTACGCATGGTCGTAGTGGTAGTTGATGCAGTCGGTCGAGTTGATAATGGCGACGTTGAAATAATCTTCTCGGTGACGTAGCTTTGTTTTGGCTTCAATTTCAACGTGACCGGTCGAATTGTTGTTACACGGGTAATCGGTCTGATTACTTGTTTATATTGTTTTACTGTTGTTGTTGTCGTTGGAGCGGCAGTGGTGGTTGGAGTCTCTAGTCGACCGAAGAAATCGGGAGGCGGTGGAAGAATTATGCCAGGAACCAGAGGACCTGGAGGTACTGGATTGCTGTAGTTGCTTTTATAAACAAAACTGTATGGCGGAGGGTAATACAGTGACGGGTCATCTTCGTCGAAATAGTCGGTGATATTTGAGTTTTCCAGTGAGCCATTGGGAAATGGAAACGGAAACGGTGGCAGTTGCATATTTACAAATGGATTAACGAACGTCTGGTTGTCGTTGTAATTCCACGGCATAACGGGTGGCAGGTACTGGTAGCCATTATTGTTCGTAGAATTTTCATTCGTTCCCGGCCGGGCAAAAATGTCTTTTTTATAGCTATCGAAAGCTTCGGCTTTGGGGAAACCACCTTCGGGGAATAGAAGTAACGACTCATTCGTAAATGGATTGATGAGCGGGAATTTATTATTGCTGATAAACTGTATTGGCCCGTCTTTTTGTAGTTGGACAAGAAATGGTGGTGGTACTCTTGGGTTATCTGGAATTTTGACTTGCCGCTCGGGCGCTTCGTAGTCGTCGATCGGCTTCCAGGGATCATTTTTGTGTTTATTGTTCAAATTGCCACCTTTCAAAACCAGTAAATGATCTTCAGCCAACCATATGTCCTCTTCGTCCAAACCGCCATAGTTACTAGCTGTGTCATTGGGCACTTCCGGATTTGGCAAGTAACTTATCACTCCCGGCCTCTTTGGAGTCTTATCAAAAATTTCAGTTTGTATGAGACCGTATTTCCCTTCCGCAACTTGATCGGCAAGAGTTTTCTTTGACTCGTCTTTCTTTTCGGTTGGCATATGTTTGCCATCACCGGCACTAGCTCCAATCAGTCCACCATCCAATTTATTATCATCGGATAGAAACTCTGCATCGTCCAGCTTCGACTTGACTTTTTGCACATAGGCATTGGATGCTTGAGTTGTAGCATTTTGGATGGGAAGTTGTTTCCGGCGAAAATAGATTTTTGAAAGTCGGGTCGTTTGTGGATTCTCGTTTTCATCTTTTCGGTAGTTTAAATGGTGAATGTGGCCGCCGACTAGTCTTTGAATGGTTCGAGTGTTGTTGGCATTTTCGGAATTACTGCAAAAGACAAAAATAGAAACAAACATTAGCTACGAGTCGATTGGAATAGTTTCGAATAAAATAAAATTTGTTTGTGTCTATCTCAACTGAATGTTGTGTATTTTTCACACGAAAGATAAATCACCAAAATTACAGGTAATACCTTAGCGCATTAATTAAATTTAAATACAAAAATCAAATTGGCATTGGATATGACTTCGAACGTTTATTCCGTGAACAAGCACATAATTTACGCATTTCGAATGATTTTTCACTTTATTCGTCATTAATCATTTGACTTTTTGAAAAATAAAAATAAAATTTGAATAAAACCAACAATAATAGTAATAAGAAGACATCATTTCCTAGAGTAGTGACATACACTTTCTGACCATTATTCCATTTATCTTGAATCATTCAAGTGTACCATCAACTAAAAGTCTTAGTCTGAAGGACGTATTAACAGGATATCAAAGTATATAGAGTCTTATAGTTCATTTGTGTAAATCACTTCAAAATCTATCGTTTCAATATTTTTATCAAACATATAAGTGAACACCCAGAGCTGTTCGCTTATTCTTGACGTCGTTATCGATGCCATATAAATAGCTTTTTTCATAACCTGTTCGTAAATGGAAATTTTGCGCAAAAGATGCACAAATTACACTAGGCAACACAGGTCATGTACAGGGATGGTGACATAGTGCGTTAGATAGGTCTTGGTGCCCTGAATACGGAACACACCTCCGTTCGTCCCAGTCACGTCTGTGTGGAGACGTAACCCATTAGAATATATGACAATGAAAGTGCACCGATTCGGTTGGCCGTTAGTGTGGTAAGGTATTCGGACCTCCTGAGTTCAAATAACAACTCTATTGGTCTCAATCACCTATCTGTGGTTCAGATCGAAAAAAAAAAATTAACCACACAGTCAAAAAATATTCCTGGTCTGAACCACAGATGTGTCACCGAGATCAATAGAGTTGTTATTTGAACTCAGGAGGTCCGAATACCTTACCACACCAACGGCCAATCGGATCGGTGCACTTTCATTGTCATATATTCTAATGGGTTACGTCTCCACACAGACGTGACTGGGACGAACGGAGGTGTGTTCCGTATTCAGGGCACCAAGACCTATCCAACGCACTATGTCACCATCCCTGTACATGACCTGTGTTGCCTAGTGTTATCAACCCGAGGGGAAGCCGATATTGACAGCAAATCGTACTCGTAAAATCCTGTTTAGGTTCAAGATATTATTGTGTACGTGAACGTGACTTCATTTGCTTAAAGTATCGTATGGTGTCTTATGGTAAATCTTCTACTTCGTTTGTTTTACCATACTTCTTGCTATCTAAGATAGCACTGCAGTTGGAGTTCATGGCATATTTGTATCGTCGTCATCGATAACAGAAGACAAGAGATGATCAGCGTTAACTTTTTCATATTTTTTTACGTTTCTGGAACTCAGTTATTCATCAGAATTAATATTCTCTCGGTTACACACAGGAAATATCCAACATTAACTTTCGCTTCAGCCAAAAAGTTATCAGATTGTGTTTAGTATGCAAAAAATATGTTTCGCTATTATTGTATGCGCTACCGTGCGCTACGCACGTGAGCTAATCACAAACTTTAAAAATGTTTGTATGAAAAGAAAAAAAAATCAGTTTTATCAATCATTCATTCGGCATTTCATATATTTTGACCATCTGAAAACTGACTTTCTTTTTAATACAGCTAAGCTAAAGTAAGATGAAAAAACTTATAATTCAAAATTGTCGGTTAATTTCAGTTTACTCACGTTTTAAATTTGGCAGTTTTAGTTGTATTGAAATTGATAATACTCTGTACGGTAGCAGACGAACAAGTAATCACATTGAATAATCCAATCTCGACCAGGAAACCAATTACCAAGAGCAAGGTGAGCGGTTTCATCTGAAAGGTAAAATTAAACGCATTGAATAAAGCTGTATCAAAAACCCTGGAGTAGATTTAGTGTTGTTAAATTCTGCGGAGTGATGGTAAATTAAAAGTAAAACGAAGTAGAGTGAATCGTGTACGAATAAATGAATGTGACGAATGTAAATTTAAATGATTATAATAGAACAATGAAAACTATTTGGCTTATTTTTTATTAAATTGAATGTGGGAAGTGTTCTTTTCCAAACCTTAATAGGTGGCATTCGCCGTTTTTCTTATTTTTTTATTTTATTTTAATATCGTGCCCATCAACTATAATTTTCTTTTCAGTCATTTCAATAAGATCATTACTGAAATATTCATAACATATTAACATTATATGCGCGGATTCAGCCTCCACAATACATTTGCATTAAAAAAAATTTTGCTCAGTTTGGTATAATTACTTTGGCATTATCATTGAATTTGAAATGAAGCTCACGATAAACTAAAAATCGATTTTCGAAGAAAATAACGGATTCTTTCCAATCTATGAGACAAAAAGTACGAATTTCACATTCGAGAAATTGCTTCATTCACATAAATTTCTTGGGTTTATTTTAAAGGAAGTCTTGCCTTCCAAAATCGATTTGCTCAGTTACTAGTTAGAGTGTACACACACAAAATATTCTGTTATAAGATTTCTCAACAATATTACGAAATTGATCGTATTCTCTCATGTAGCAACTACCTACTTACTTAATCCAAGGCTAATATAACGCTTAAATTTGCAAATTTGTTGCGCACAATTTCAATTTATTTGCTGTTCAATTACGTTTTAGGAGATTCCGTGTTTTCATCAGTCAAAAAACAGAAACAAACAAACAAATAACTCCAGCCTATTGACTAGACCGAATATGAAGTCCTTCTATCGCTCATAAATTCAGTATTATGCTGTTACTTCTTAGGTATAATAAAAATCCGTTTTTCTGAGAATTGTGTTGACTCGGGGAGAAGCCAACCAATGTAATATTGTGTAAGTACATGATTGTCGGAAGTGTGAGATCCGCGGAACAAGTCGAAGACAAATGCAGTCTGTCGACTGAAAGCTTCAAAAGCAGGGTTTATTATTGAAAATTTTAATTCTGTAAATTCGGAACACTTCCGAATATTTCTGGAAAGAGAGTTTTTTCGGAATTCTGTCAGCATTATTCGGAATTTTTAGAATTACAATTTTCAATAATAGCCTTGTTGCAAAGTAGGGCTTGAAACATAAAAAGTGGGATTTTCAACACGTCCAGTCCATGGCTCCAATTTATTATTTTGACAGTACTTGGCAGTCCCATCAGTTTTTTTTTTAAGTTGTCAGATTATAAGACTCAAAATAGCCTAAATGGGCCGGAGTGTTACGATGAAGGGCCCGTATTTTTTAAAATTTTAAAAAATACTTTAGGGTCTCGACAACGTTTGAAGTTTGCATGATTTTTTCTGTATGGAGCCGCTAAGGAACCCACTCGTCAAAATAAAAATATTGTTGTTACTTTATATTTTGTCTTGCGTGATTGCAACCCTTTGCTTCGGCCATCGAACTTGGCAAAATAGAAATTTACATAAAATGACATAATCTACTACTTCTTAATCAGGTTTACAGAGCCGAGCCTAAAAGCATTTTTGATTGACATATTTTAATTCAATACAAAAATTCGAATTAAATAAATTAAAACGAAGTCAAAGAAATAGAAATGGATTCTAATTTCTTAGTATACCTATTCTACAGTCTGAGACAATCGACCGTATTTGAATGTCGTGTGTCTCATTTACTTTTATTTATACAGTAATTACTTTTTCAACATGTCTGGTAAAGTGCAAATTTTATAACTCCTTTAATTGGCCTTTTAAATAACATTCGTCTAATTATTATTTTTTTTTGTTTTGTAAATCTTTTAGCTGTCATTACTCTGCTGTATGTTATGGGTAATGTAATAATTCAAAATTGACATTACGGTATAAACAGATTTATATACATTATATGCAATCGCTGAAGCCGAAAGTTGTCACAAACTTTTGCATGTCACCAATTAATTTTGTTGTTTCTGCTGTTGTTACTATTTGGCTAACACTCTTTACCGATGGCTTGCGTAACAGAACTACAGTAAATATTAATGAAAATAATTAATGGAAAAAGTAATTATTTACGCATTGTTGTACTTTGTCGAAGAACTGTATTATAAATACAGACACCAAACCGTATGCTATGAACATTTTGACATTACTTATGTCTTCGAAAATCTGCGTGTGAGACTGAAGACTGAAAATATCATAGATTTTCGCAATGACCCATGTAGGAGTCAGGTTAAACACATGTAAGCAAAGATATCATTTTAGGGAAATCAACTAAACTACTTACAGTCAAAGGCATTGCAATTTTAGCATGAATTTACTTCAGATGTTTTTCAGCTGATCTACACATACATTCATAACTGTTTATACGGTCGAAGTTGCTAAACTCACGCGCGTGGTTATGGTAAAACCTTTTGAAGACGTATAGACAGTTTTGATATTGTTTGCGTGAGAAGGGAGTAATAGGTCAGATCAAACCTAAGCTGACTTCTTATCTATAAAATACCTATCTCAAGATCTGAAAACTTTCCCAACTTATAAACCTGCACGCCATGCTTCACTCAATTATTTTTCCATTTGACGGATTCACGAGTTTCTATATATATTGCTATTGAATATTCATCAAAATCTTTTACTTCATTTGCTTCAAGTACAACACCAGACTAAGCGAGGCCATTCCTTTCACATTGAATTATTAAATTGCAAGTTGTGGGTTTGAAACTCAACCGCAACACAAATAAATCGTTTCATCAGGTTGTTGTCCACAATAATGACATCTGATTGAATCGGTTATGTTGCGTCTTGGATTTAGTACCGACAACGTCTCTTTGTGTTACATGTAATTGTTGGTAATATCATTCAGTCAGTTAGGTGAAAAACCCGTGTGGTGTCTTTATCATTGAACTACGTGCTGCCATCCAACTTCTGATTGAAACCTCTTCGATCATCAGCGATGTTAAAAAGTTGAATTTTCGGTCTCTGCCCTTGGTGTACACAAAATTATGGTTGATTGGGCTACGTTGAAATGTTGACTCAATACATCACTAAAAATGCCGAAACGAATCTTTCTGTAACGCTTAAATGTAACGTACATCTGTCCTTCCTCACAAAAAAAATTAACCAACCGACATTAACTTGTAATTATCATAAATGATGCATGGATGTAGCTTTTTTCTACTGTTCACAGAGCTAGCAGTTTTTTTATCGTTCGGATTTTATTTTCTTCAGAATAGATGCGTAGAGAAATGCGCTGAGTAAGTTTTATAGCCACATTTTCTCAACCAGTTCGGCTCGTCCACGACAGAGTAAAGTTAACCAGGCAGGAGCGCTTCTTTGACTAGGGACCTGATAATCCTTGACCTTGACGTTTCGAAAATGAACCGCTCCTGCCTGGTTTATTTTACTCTGCCGTGGCTCGTCTCTTTAACCTGTCACAGATGGCAAGCATATTAACAGTTTTACTGTTCAAACTATTACTTCATTTGATCGAAGATTTTCAGAGATTGATTTTCAGAAATCTTTTACTTCATTTGTTTTGAACATGCTTTTTGCTATATACGACCACATCAGTCATTGCTTGTCGTTTATTTTTGCTGTCGTTGTCAATAACAGATGACAGCCGTCTGTAACAGATTAAATATATTTCAACTAAAAAGCTGAAAATGATTTTGGCGGATTCTTTTTAGTTTCGTAATATGCCACAGGCAACTCGTTATAAATAAGCTTAATTAACCAACATTGTTTAATATCTTAAGTTTGTCAGTAAATGGAATGACTCGATCAATTCGTAAGTTTGAAAGACTATTGCTTAGAATATTATTGCACAACAAGCAAACATGGATCAAATAAATTTTTGTTTTGTTATGGAGAATTGGCTCGACCTGGATAAGATCCACCTTGATCCGATGTAGTCCACATTGGCGTAGCACTATTTTGATAAAGCCCATACTTTAACGTTAAATGTATGGTATCACGTTCAATAGAATATTTATATTCAATTTGTACCTAATATCACTATGCACGCATTGTCATGCATTTCGTAATCAAAATTGCTTAGTGGCAAATTAGTTAACTGTGGCATTGTTGTGTACGTTTTGATAGAACTCAGGTATACTACGTACATTTTTGTAACTAAAATAATGTTGAACACTGGGAGGTAAAGAGAGACAATTTAAAATCTAATTTTTTTTTTTATTGGATATGTGTTGCGTATGCAGCATAGCATATACGTTGTGATAAACGGCATTAAATTTTTTAGATTAGCATGTAAAACAAAGCTTGAACTATTTTCAGCAGATAAATTAAAATAACACACAACGTGTTACACTTTTTAAATTCATCAACTCTATTGTATTTAATCATTAAAATGTGTAATAAGAGTGAAATTTGTGAGCAATATAAAAAGTACCATATATAATAAACAAACGAATGGCATTGACCGGACCGTTTACATTTTAAAATCAAAACGACACAGAGAGAAAAAAAAACCCGACTATTTTACAATCTTATTTTATGAATTTTTGTTGGTTATTGCATATTATATTGTAAAGGTTTGTTTAAGACTTGCTTTGTCTTGACTTTTTAAACATAATATTGAATTTGTATTAAAAATTTCAAGTTAAGGTTTGTAAACATACAAAGTTTTTGTTTCTTCAGAAAAAAATACCAGCCATTCGAATTATTTATTATACTTAATATCTGACCCAAGTACAAAAACACAAATAATTAAACTACAAACTGAACTTTTTTTTATACATATCATATAATTTGTAAGAATTTGGTCCATTTAAATGTGTAACAGTATGTGCAATATGAGACAATTATTTAAGACAATTTCGATCGTTACTGCTTTTGATTGAATTCGATATTTGTCTGACCTTAATTCAATCCTGTCATCAGACTATTGTCCTCAAAGACTCACTTTCATTTTCGTGTAATGAAAGTACACTGTCGGAAAAGTGAATACCAACACGTTTTCTGATTTGGGAGTTATTATGGTTCCAAATTGTTTCCACAAAAATGTTGTTTATCAAATGAGAATCTAGATTCACATTTTTTGGATTTTTTGTTAGATACACAATCGTGAGGTGCAAAGAAACTCACATATAAAATGTAGATATTGTAATTGCGCTCGAATAAAATTGTGCTAATATTATTGCTGAAAAATATATGAAAAATATCATCAATGGATAATGAAATTTCAAAATCAGTCGATACTTATCTATTATCCGATTATCGATAAAACATTCGATTGATATCGATAGGAAATAATCGATATTTTGTCGATCGAATGAATTACCAAACATACGTATTTGTTAGACAAATCAACTATGTCGGTATTCACTTTTCCGATGGTGTATCTATTTAAATTTTTCTATGTCGAAAACGAAAGCATTTAACATTTTTGTTCTTATTATTTCGGCCAAGTAAATGAGTATAAAATTGAAGTTGTCGTTCAAATTTGATGATATCGGACCCTTCGTCTCATGTGAATTATTGAACTCTTATAATTCTTGCTTTGGCTAAAGGTATATGGTGTAGAATTAAGAGTCCAAGTGTAGGAGTGAGAACTGACATTTCTAGGAAATATTCTGCACTTTCTCACATACCTCACGAGTTCTTAAATGAGCTGGGGATCGGGCAAATCTATTTTTCGCAATTGCTTTACAAATTTTTCAGGTCGGTAGCCTAATTATTTCGGTAAAACTAAAAAATTTTTTTTGGATTAAATGGATTAAATGGATTTAATGGATTTAATGGATTAAATGGATTAAATGGATTAAATGGAAGTGCGTCACCCCTCGTGAAAAACAACTAAAAAGGCAGTAAAAAAATATTTACGATGCAATCTGTTGTGGTTTTAAATGAAATGACGAAAAGTGATGGAAAAATTTGAGATTTTTTGGAAATTTAATTTCCTTAAAACAGGCCCTGGACGAAGGCGAGGGCTATAATCCCTCGTGGCAAAATAACAATCTCCAAACATTTACGTAAGGTATTTTACTTAGGCATATTATTTTGAATTGGATCTTTAGAGCCTAGGCAATTCTCCGCTTTTTCTCCGCCAATAACAGATTTGTTCCACAATTTTTCCGTTTCTTTCCCTCCCCGAAAGTTTTGGTTGTCCTCCCACATAAATCGGCGGTTCGCTGATGGTAAATTTTCAAAATCGTCTATCAGCGGACGCCTGATTTTCTACGGTGAACGAAGCGTGAAAAACTGTGGAACAAATCCGTTTTTGGCGGAGACAAAATTTTGATAGCGGAGATCGCCGTAGAATATGGGTTTGAAAATGGAGACCTCCGCCAATTGCAATAGTTTTGTATAACCAGTTACCTCAGATCAAATTTTTAACACTTTGAGGCTATAGAGGAAAGATCAGTCTAATGCCTGAAACTACGATTTTTTCTTGAAAATAGAGTTTTCAGTCTGAAAAATTGTAACGCAACAATTGTAACGTTATTGGCGGAATCTGCCCTTATAGCCCTGCGAAAATGAAAAATATCGCAAGTTTCAACGGTGTGCCTTGCGAAAATTTCATTTTCAAGTAAAGAAAATTGTCAGATAACGCATTTAGTTAAAAATTGATCATATCAGTACAGATTCCGGTATCTTTTCCGGTCAGTTTCAGGGAAAACGGATCTGTTCCTAGCATTATTCTGGATCAACACAACACGCTCACTAACCGAAAACGTTACCGTTAATTTTGCAAGTTTATTTAACGTCTAAATTAAAATGTAATGCCCAACTGAATGAAACTGACACTGTCAGCCTGAATTAATTGTATTTCCGTCGTTTGCTAATTTTTTATTATTATTATTTTTGCCATCGCATTTAAATTATACAAATTGTGTCTAAATGCAAAAAAGAAATACCGAGTGCTGATTATGGTAACTAAACTATTTAACGGTGTAACAAAATAAATTTAATGTTTCGATTGTGTGATGCTAAGAAAAAATATTTGTAGACAAAAAAAAACTATCCAAGAGAATGATGTCGCTAAATGGTTGAGTGGCTTTAATATACACATACAAAAGATTCAGCTTGGGGCCATTTATCTGTGACTCTAGATCTTTTCATTTTATTAATTCATAACGATAACTTCGTAGGACAGTTGTATCTCAATTTATTTTATCGCTTCAAAATGGAAAAGTGACAGTGACTATTACGTTATTCAACCGAAACATAATCTCAAAATGCATATAATCATTGGAAAAAATTAATTGATATTTTGTAGATGACATGCAAAATTAGCTTTATATATAGTGGCAGTTTGTACGTTTTTGAATAAATGGCATTCATGTAATGCCTCGTGTAATACTAGGCCCCACCTTATGGGTGGGTCAGGTCCCTTGACTGACTGACTGATATTTTCTCAATAGATTTTTGTAATTGTTACAAAAATATCATAGATTGATCTTGATCAAAGTAGCTCTTTGTCTTGTTTTGTTATAAATTGTTCGCTCCTTTTATTTTGTTGAAAATCAAATTTCAGAATAAACTAAGGGAGCTTATTTTCAAGGTTCTGAACCTTGCTTATTTCTACATTTTCAAACAAAAGATGCTTCGATATTACAGTGTCTGCTAAAAGACGCAGTAATTAGGACGTATTTCTTGCTAAACTCCTGAATAAATTTAAACTCGTGTGAATAAGGCTCCCTCGCTTCGCTCTGGTCGCAAAGTTCACATTCGTTGAAATTATCTAGATTATAAGACTTTTTTTGCAAATAATTCTAAGGGAATATTTTCGTTCGACAAAGTTGTCGAATCAGCGTAGCAGTAGCTGAATGTTTCAAATGAAACGTCAAATATTTTCGATGTTCTACTGAAAATTGGCCATATTTGCTTATGAATAGTTAAGGTATGCAACTCGTTAATTTTTTTTTCTAGCATAGACAGCAAGTTTTTTCGGAATAAATTGCAGATTATTACTCCAGTATTTCGATTAACGAACTTAGCCCGAGTAATTTCAGTACAAATGTTTTTGGAAAGCTGTCGAAAATTACTCCGTATGATAAGTAGACTATATAGACAGATGATGATCTGGTTACCCTCACGAATTTCATTCTTAGTCGAATATATTTTTTTTAATCTGTTGAGGATTACTCAAGCCATCGTGCTATCTAGCGACGCGACAAAAATTCTTTTGGGAATATCTCTAAGATCAATCTTTCGTTCTTAAAATTAACCTCAGTAATTTAATTCCCCTTCGAATAAAAACAAGTTTTTGGAAATCCGTTATGAATTACTCGAGTATTCGTGTTATCAAGCGATAAGACAAAAATGCTTTCAAGATCATCTGTCCGTTATAGCCCATCTTCAAAATTAACCACCCGTCTGTTATAGTACATCTTCGAACTTAACCTAAAGGATTTAATTCCTCGTCGATTTAAAAAAAAAATGGAAATTGAAAACTACTCGAGTTATCGTGGTAACAAGCGACGAGACAAAAATTATTTTTGGAATATCTTTAAGATCATCGGTCCTTCATAGCCAATCTTCGAACTTGATCTGAGGAATTTAATTCCTCGTCGATTAAACTCTAAAACTTTAAAACTTTTTAGTGTAAATTGGCTCTGTTGTCGTTCAGAGGAAATTTTAAACTGATTTATGAGGCGAGACTTTCTTTCAATTTCAATGCCGTAACTAGTGCTGTAAGTGCACCAGTTTTCAGATGGGAAGGAGTAAGTTTTTCATGTTGTGAATTTCTTAAGAAATTGCAAATTGTAGTCTTTGGAATCTATGGTCTGGTAAAAGCCTGATCACGAAACGTTAGCTCTTTTCATCAGTCTTTTCTCTTTTATCTTTTATCAGACCTACTTTTTGTGGAAAATCATTAGCTTCCCTAAATTTTGCTGATTTCTATAAATTATGGAAATTCCGCAAACAAATAATCTATTCCAAGTTCCGCTCGGTAATAACAAGATAATAATCTCATACAACCTTTTATTAGCTGTACAAATGAGTAGACTGACTGATGAGCGTTTGACTTTGATCGTACAAATAATCATTTCCATAAATCACAATATTTCCGAATTATTTGTAAAAATTTCAATGTTCTCAAGCTTCTCAAGATATATCGGACTCGGTCCTAAGCAAAACATTACAAATAATCAAACAGGATGTGGAAAAAGGTGTGAGTATTTGATTATTATTTACCACGCCTAACTCTGCTAAGTGCAAAAAATTTTTCGTTTTGTTATAGAGCGGTTTTAATGGTAAATCTTAACCACCTGCAAACATTCAAAAAGGACAAATTTTTTACGCATTCGTCTTTTTCTTACGGTCAAACCGCAAAACGTAAACACTAATTAACAGAACAATTAAAATTGCTATTCGATTACTGAGGATTCATGCTTCATTGATTTGTTTGGCTTTGAGCAAACAATTTTTTGATGAAGTAACTTTTAAAGACAAGCTTTCTAGGTATAACTCGAAAAGTACGAAACGAAAAAAAAAACCTCCAATGCATACCATGTATGTAGGTATGAGTATTCGGTATGGATATTTATTCAAATTAGACTGAAATTATTTTGCCAATAATCTAGCGATTGAGTAATGAGAAAATCATAATAACAGATCTGATCGATATAATAATTTCTTTTTCATTTTCTACGAATTTGAATCTCATAAAATTATCACGTTGTTGGTACTGATCACCATCTCATTTATGCCGAACGTAGGTTGATGTTGATATACGGAACAAAGTATAAATAAATTGTGAGGTGTAAATGTTCGTAACTTCAATGATTATGCTATGCATAATGTTACGTCTAAATCGCTAACATTGCCATTGGTCGAATGGGAAAAAAATGGTTTTGCTGGTTATTTCGTTACAGCTAGCAAAATGTGGTTGAAAACATTTATTTTTTTTTCTCGAACGCTTCCTCAAGTTTTCTATTCACATTCTTGTATGTTTCTTAGACTTTGCAGTAGTAGATTTGGATTTTACTTGGAACAACGCGCACATTCAGCTAACTCTAGTAGGGCAAGGCCAATATGTATTCAATAATATTTGTGGATTAAAGAAACAGAATCGAACTATATTCGATATCACCGAAAAATTGAGTGCCGTAAAAACAAGGCATCAGAACAGTCGGAGCGTTTGCTGCGACTTAGCCCCGTACGACCCGTAATCCTATTTCGTCCGTAGCCATAAAACGTCCGCAGCCGTAATACGCCCGGAACCCTAATACGTCTACAACCCTCTAATGCGTCTGTTACCAAAATGCAAGTCAAGTTGGGCATGGTCACATTTACTGAAAGTGTTCATTTTTAAAATTGCGCATAGCGCAATTACGAAAGCCCGTATGAAGTACCTCTCAAATAAAACCAACAATTTACGACATTTTTTTAGAAACCCAAAATTTTTTGCCAACTTTCTATTTGGTATTCAATTACCTCTCAAATGAAACAAAAACTAGCAAAATCGGTTGATATTTACTCGATTTATGTGCAAAAAGCACTTAGGGCCGAATAGCGGCCTTAGTCCAAGGGCCCAAATTTGAAACTTTTTTTGCCATCATTCTATTCGGCATTCAATTGTCTCTCAAATGAAACAAAAACTAGCAAAATCGGATGATATTTACTCGATTTATGTGCAAAAACTACTTAGGGCCGAGTAGCGGCCTTAGTCCAAGGGCCCAAATTCGAAACTTTTTTTTGCCATTATACTATTCGGCATTCAATTATCTCTCAAATGAAACAAAAACTAGCAAAATCGGATGAGATTTACTCGATTTATGTGCAAAAAACACTTAGGGCCGAGTAGCGGCCTTAAATCAAGGGCCCAAATTTAAAACTTTTTTTGCCACCATTCCATTCGGCATTCAATTTTCTCTCAAATGTAACAAAAACTAGCAAAATCGGATGAGATTTACTCGATTTATGTGCAAAAAACACTTAGGGCCGAGTAGTGGCCTTAGTCCAAGGGCCCAAATTTGAAACTTTTTTCGACACGTTCTTTTCGGTATTCAATTACCTTCCATAAATAACTAAATCTTGCATAATCGGATGAGATTTACTCGATTTATGTGCATAAAACACTTAGGGCCGAGTAACGACCTTTGAGCCCTCCCAACAAGCCCGCGTTGCATCTTACCCAAAAAAAATGTTAAGCTACTTTGTTCTACTCGTCAATACCTTTCATTTGATATATCACAAGCAGCTATTGCGTGCGTATTTCGGTAGATATCGTCGAAAGACTGAAAAACACCTATAACACCTTTCGAACTTGACCTTACTTTTGTCGATACCAAGGACAGACGGACAGACGGACTTTTTTTTATTGCGGATTCGTTATCTATGAACATAGACAAATGCTTTGCCCTTACCGTCTCCTTCCAATTCAACATGTTACAAACGGCATATTAATCTTATAAGCCCCCAGTACTTCGTACGGGGCTAAAAACACTAATTGATCCAGCATTTCCTTAAGAATTCTCAACATTGACCTATTCAAATATTGAATTTCATAGAACGTCGATTTTAAAGATATACTAACGCCGAGTATTTTTAGTGAAAATCAGAACAGATATATCGAGATAAACTACTTTGCACTAGAGGGACACCAACGAGATTATCGTTCTAGACAGATGAAACAATTTATCATATTTGCGTCATGTTCTGATGTCACATGGCATGTCCGTCTCACGTATTGATAATCTAATGTTACATCAAACGGACGGCAATGCTTTAAAGAGCCAAAGTAGTAGATTGAAGATCCCCATACTTTTGCTGTTCAATTAACAGTGTTCATTACTGCAAATAAACATAGGGAAATGCTGTTTGGAAGCTAATGTTGAAATGTTAGATTGTTGTTAAATGCTGTTACATTTCTTGTACATCTCGCCATAAAATTATTAGTGTCCGCGCTGTATTTTTTGTGAACCAACTTTACAGCGATGGCATTTCATGGATATTTACCAGAGTGAAGTTAGTTCACAAGAAAATAGAGCCCAAAGAAGTACTGGAAATAATTGTGGCACATCTACAGGCCTACCGAAGTATAGAATAGCTTCTTTGAATTGTTTGTAGAGCCATGCCGTATTATATTTACTTGTTGATTTTCAATGAATGAATTAAAGAAAAAAAGGTCTCTTATGCATTTTGTCATAACATTTTTCTTCCTCTTCCGTCATAAAATTACTAGTTACTAACGTCAGCACTCTATTTTCTTTTTGAATCAACCTCGGTGTTACGTCACCATTTCACCAAAAAATAGAACGCAAAGGTTGAAGTACTTGTGGCGCCTCTACAGGTCAACAGAGGTTACCTATACGAACATTATACTCTGGCCAAAATTGACCTATCCAAAGAAAACTTAGAAACTCTAAGTTCAGTGGGTAGTCATGGCCAATTTGTTTATTATTTTTTTTCTTTTGCAACGCTCGTTAGCAGATATCGGTTACATAACAACATCCAATTCACAGTGATTACATAAAATGTTTGATTATGTTCCGGTAATGGTCTCTCTCAATTTTCCATTTCAATTATGCAGTGACAAAATTCAACGTAGAACAACACTTTCTACATTTTGTCATTTCTATTTCATTAAATTTAATTGTTTTGTTTGTTATTGGTTTTTTTTTCGGTAACTGCCCATTTTCGAATATGGATCGATGCACAAATAAACAGACAGAACAAACTGAAAATAATGCAAACACACATCACAAACATATTTATTACATAAAACACAGTTCAGAGAGACTTCACAATTTACAAACCGAATCAATTATATCTCAATATTTCATCAGAAATACATATTTTTTTAGACGATTAATTAATTATTCCTTTATGCAGTGCACATATGGTATGCCCATAATATCCAGTAAGCGAACTTCAATTAAAAGCATTCTTACGATGTTGTGATTGTTGTATGCCTTATGCCATAGAAAGTAAAAATTGGTGATGAAGAAAATTAATATAAAAAAAGTGGAAGTTTATTGTCGGATCCATATACTATAATATAGAGTAAAGTATATGGCTTATAATTGAGATCTTATCGTTCATCACTCATTCATATTATGTACAATGAATATGTATGATTTTTGCATGGAAAATGCTCGGCAATAATAAATGTTTGTTGTGTTCAATTTTTATTTCTTATAAATTCAAAACATGCTTCAGCCTTTTCTATACAAGCTCATTCAACTTTTCTGTTAACTTTTGTTCAAAAGTAGATACACTGTAACGTCATTATGTTACCCACAGTCTTCATTTCTTGTAAAATTATTTATTTTCTTCAGAAAATTAACAATATTTACGGAAAAAAAGTGTAACGCTTCGGTAGCCAAAATTTAATAATTTTTCTTGTTGCTGTTTTGCTGTTTTTCTTATTTATAATTTGAAATGATTCAATATTGTTACAATAATCATATCTTTATGCTTGGAATATTAATAATAATCTTTTTCTTCGACTTTGTTTCGTAACAAGAAAGTCTATTAAACATAAACCTGATCTCAATCAACTTAATCAATGTTTAGATTTTGACCGATTTTGTAGCAATTACAGATGAATCAACGCGATGCGTTAGATGAATAGAATGATAGAAACAAATAAATTGGCTAATGTAACACAATTGGGCAGAAGGATAGGGAATCGTGGCGTTTAAATACTCTGCCACAATTCGTGACAAAAATATTTACATCGAAAAATTTTAATGTGCATTTAGAACGGAAGTAGTTTACCTTGGGTACAAAATGGGAAATTCTAAGAGCGATGTTTTGCGGCTATAATTTCTCCAAGAGGGAAGAAACTTTCTATTTTCTCCACGACTCTCATGACGAAGCGTCAACAAAACGTCATTTTCTTATTACCTTTGGAGTGGAGAAGATAAATCTTTTCACAAAATATTCTTTATTAAAAGCGAAAAAAAGGCTGCAAAGTGCAACCAGTAAAAAAACGATCTTTTCAAAAAACAAATATTTACAATAAATAAAAATCATCAATTCTATTACGTGTCAAGGTCCCTAAAATGCAACTAGAATTTCTTCGTTGAATCGCAATGGAAACCTTCTGTAGCAGGTAGTCCATAGAGCGCGTTTCCCCAGAAGCCTTTTGCATTAATGATCCCAATTTCTTTATAAATGTCTTTGTCTCAGGACCCATGCTACCTAGTGATTCAAAAGCAATAGGTGTGAATAAATAATTATCTTTTAAACAAATGCAATGATTGTGCTTAGATCTTTCGGCATTATCAGCAATCGAACCAGCTTTTTTGGATGACTGATTAACATAAGAAGGGGCTAGGGTATCTTTTAAATCTTTTCACGCTACATGTATGAAATTGTTCTTTGTTCACCAAGGAAAAAAGATTGAAATTTTATTTTTTCCCGATGTCAACACGAATTTTTAACAACAAAAGCTTCCGAATTTTCATCTGTGGTGAGAAAACAACCATTTGATCTCCTCGGTTGTGAAATAGATATTGGTTCACCTAGGGGGAAAAGGTCTGGAATTTCTTTTCGAATGTGTTGTTTGTGGCCAGAGAGTCTCAATCTCAAGATTTTATTCAATTTTCAGTTAAACGTTTTCCACTAAAATTTCGATCATGTCAGCAAACTGTTCACATTTTATCTCAGGCGCACCCCCATTTCAACACGATAGGAATGGGGATTACCAAGAACAAAAACCCTGGTGACAAATGAGTTTTCATCCGTGCGGCGTGAATAACCGTATTTTCTCCTCTCAAATGCCGGAATAACATGTAGTTTTGATGACGCTCTATCTGATGACAGTTCAGGTGAGAAAATTGTATTTTATCAACTCTTGTTTTTCCCATGAAACAAGAGTATTTGTGCAAACTTTCTTATTTTCTCTACTTGGTAAACAAACAACCATTCTAGGTTTGTCATAGAATTCTCTTTATGGAGCTTTAAAGATTTTCTTCAGCTGGCCAAGAATTTGTAACTACATGTGACCTCAATAAGTAGATATTTTAGCTAGGACCTCCTGATCAACAGTATATAATATATCACGGGCATGTTTCAGCTATTTCGTTTAACTTTAATATCGGCGGTTTTATGTTGCACTTACCATAAAATAGTTTAATGCTCTGCAAAGCTTATACAACAATTGATTTGAGGCCTTAATTTAGATTTTTTAGAATTTATACAGTTCCGTGTTTCAGGTGAGCACGCAAGCATGGTCTATTTTTTTAGAAAATATTTCCAGTCATTTTCAGAAGTTCTGAAACAGTTTTTTTCTAAAAACTAGTGCACGTACGTGTGAGCAAGTATAGAACTTTTAGTGTTGGTGAAAAAAAAAACTGATTACTACTACATCGCATGTATGGAATAACCTAGATAAAGGTTTGCTTTACAGCACGCGTCCATAAATTTACTTCATAATCATTGTCAATAAAACCAATTCATCTGTGATGTCGTTGATGATGAAACGAAAAAGTTTCCGTTCAAACATCTTCTTCTTTTTATTATTATATTTTTTGCAAGGTCGTTTACCTATTAAATTCTTTTATTTGCATTTTCATAAATCCATTGGATGTCTTTTCATTAAAAAAAAATCAAATTAATTTTTCAATCGAAATATTTGCAGAGATGAGATTTTGTGCTGCATTACTTAAAAAATAAATTTGCGTTTGAAGTTTTATTCAAATTTGAGTAGATTAGTGAGTTATATATATGTCATGGCTAACACCGTATAGTCCACAAATTTAATATTCGCTCCATATTTGATTATTATGACTCGCATTCAATAAAAAAAAGAAAAATAAATTTTTAATTTAGATGAGTGAAAGACGAAACAAAGAAGAGAGACTCGTATTAGCACTTTGAATTCATTAATGCCACGAAATCGTAAATCTTTACAGAAAGCCTTAACGCTGCAGATTGATTTCCTTAGATTTGAAGATTTGAAGAAATCTAGGCATCGGTATGTATTCGCACAATCATAATACCAATCTCTACCGAATCATTAAACTAAATACTTATTACACAAACCTGTGACACGATTGTTTCATTGATTTAACTCCAGAGAGCTTCAGACATTATACCGCCGACATTTCAAGAGGTGTAGCTCACTTTGAGGTGTATAATGTGTACAAGGGCTAAATATCACGGGAACCCGAATTCAAAAATGAAACACACATACTAGCTTGGTTTCAGCAGTTTACTCGAGTGGAAGACAGCTGAAAGCAAGGTAGACACAGATTCGGAATTTCCTTTTCGTTCAATGCAATTAGTAAGGACGAAAGATCTTGTATTATGTGATGACCATATTTACTTTAGTATAGGCTTGTTATCAGTAACAAATTTGATACGCTGGGCAAATTTACAAAAGGAAATGCAAAATTACACAACCAGTTACTACTCTACACCATGTCGAATAATTTGCGTACAACTTATCGAACGGCTAATAGGCCAATTAATTTTCTAGACGTTGAAGCATCATAAAATGTGTGAGTCAAACGAAATTCCATTTTCAGAAGTTTACACTTTTAAATGTCGCCAATTAGCTAAAATCGTATAGTCTGAATTTTGAAATGATTTTTTTTTTGGTGTGAACAAAAATCTTAAACATTTTTTTAATTAATTTTTCATTTTTGAAATATAACTTAGTCCGAGAAAAAAAATTGAAATCATCATGCGTTGCAGCTCATGTATAATTAAATTAAATTAAACATAAATTCGTCATACGTACAATAATTCAACACGTAAAATTTCTCAGACCTTGAATTTTATTTCAGTTTTTTTTTTCTTCATTAAGTTGTGGAAATGAGAGCAGAATATAACATAGGCAATTGTTGATAAAAAAAATGTAATTTTTCTTTTGAAATATCGTGCAATACACTTTTATGTACTCGGTGTTCATTGTTTTTATTCGTAAAATAAGAAAAAAAAAATCTCCAGAATTAACATAACTTTAGAAAAATATCTTTTCCCTCAAGCTAGCTGACAGATATTTCGCATAAAGTGTGGAAAATTGTAATGCATTCCTCCCATAAAGTCAAACACTTTTCAATGAAATTTTTATTTTCAGTTGGATAAAATGTTAAAATTCGCTACAAAGTAACACACATCTATATACAGCACCTTATATGAATGCATATATATTCATTTATCTACGATTTCATTCGGAAAATCTGGTATTTTATAGGCTAAAACAATGCAATTTTATAGTGTTGAGTTGATGAACCTTATATATATTTATATGAAAAATATAAATTGTATTTGGTAGAGTGGTAAAGGTATGCATAATATTTTATTCTTACAAGAAGTGGAGTTGGAATGAAGACTGGCGATGAAAAAAAAATAGAATCATGAGAGAATCAATTATTTAAAACTCGATTGTTTTAGTGTGAAATTATTTTCTCAGGTTAGTCATTTTTTCGTTGTTGCTGTTGTTAAAAAAACAAATATTCATTTGGTTGGGCAAACTGAGGTTGACTGTTAAAATAGTGAAACAAAGCTACCGAAATAATTTAATAAATGAACAGAGCACAAATTGGAGAAAATGTAATTGATGGCATTGAATGAACGTGTAAAACTAAATTAATATTTACGAGAAGTCCTTCCGATATGCTTAAGACCAATACAAGTCAGTGCACCAGCTGGTATATTATGACCTTATATTCGTTTTCGATACAATTATGTTAAGATTGAATCAGAAAATTTCGCACAGTTCACAAATACGAAATTATTATGTTAATTAACCGGTAGTTTCCTGCATGGATTTAGGTTTAGTAGAAAAAAAATTCTTTCAGAAAATCGAAAAAATTCAATTGTTCGTGATTTAATAAATTGTGATTACTGATCTTGGTTGTTATTATGTGCAGTAAGTAAGAAAAACAATAAAAATTTATAAAATTTGATGGTTTTCTTTTACATTTCAACGGCCATGTAACTATTAAGTCTATTACTTCATTTGTTTCAAATATCTCTTAAATATTTCATATCAAATTTCTACTTCATTAAATGTTTTGCTACAGAAGAGAACACTGCTAGGAGCACATCTCTTCTTCATGTTGTCGAAAACAGACTACTATCCAGGTCTAAAAGGATGACCGACATTTAACGAAATTGAATAAAATATTGCTAAAACATCTCAGTTCAAATTTAATGACATTCATTGGCCTTCGTTCAAATCATTCATAGCAGCTTTATAGAGATTAAGATCGTAATTCAGTTGGTATATGGCTCGCATTTTTTATGTATAACTTTCAGACCTACAAATTCAGTGAAAGAACGACATGACGGGACAGGTCTAAAGTGGATTTACCGAGTTTGTTTCGCAAATTTTACAGAAATTTGTCAAAGATTTTTGTGAAATCAATTTTCCAAAAATCGATTACTCAAAAAAGCAAATCCAGCAAATCGATTTCCCAAGAATGGCCTTGGTTTTTTTTAATACTCTCTTTCGTCAAAACCTCAGTTGATGGACCTTACGTCTCTATAAGGAGTTTTTCTCTAACGGATGGTGTCGTTGGAAAGCTGAGATGGTAAGCTTTGAGATAAAATTAATTTTCCAGCATAAAATTTCAATTCGTTAAACATATAGGGTGAACATGTGGTAATGAGAAATCTAGCGCCGGCGTGAGTCACAATGACTCACAAAATGGCATTTCCATTATACAAAATGTGTCATTTTGGATATCACTGTCACGTGTACTATGCCGGCGCGAGATTCCTAGCAGCCGATTAACATTGATGAATCGCTATTTTACGTTGATTTATTATGCGATTAGCAACTAACTTACGACGATTAACATAGTTCGTCACTACTTGATTATCATTTGGTTAATCATGTTAATCATCTAAGTGATTTCACATACAACCAACCAACATCTCTATTGCCAGGATTTTGGTAAACAGATATTACAGGCCACCTTTCGAACTTAACTAGTATTGATTTTTATTTAGCGTTGAAAACAAGTTTATGAAATCCAGACCAGACACTTTTTTCTAATTAAATTAAATTTAAAGAAAAGAATTTTGTATTGCCAATATTTCACCATATGGCCGCCACAATATGCATATACACATATAGATTCGATTTCATATGTATCCACGAAAAGAATCAATTTATTTTACCATTACAATTTCTTAACAAATTATTGTAATTGTTGGAAAAATGTCTAGATTAGTTATCTGGAATTGCTAAAGGTAATTGTAAAAGCAATAAAATATTTTAATTAAAATTTGTTTAGGTAGACATTGCTAACCGTTGAAACCGTTGCTGCTACACATAATTTTTTTTATTTATTTTTTTTTTATTTTGTTGAATGTGTAACGATACAATTAAGTTCTGTTGTGTATATGGGCACGGGCGCAAATATATGATACAATCTCTTTTTCTTAAATAATTTTAATCTTTTTTTCTTTCAGCTGAATGTTAACCAGAATGTATCAAGGACAATTCTATAAATCACACCAATAATTTCTGTTACTCAAAAAAAATAATTTTTAGGTTCACAAACTTTCCGCATAAAGTCCACACAATTTGGATTTTTTCCTCTCTTTATTTTCTGCTTAAATGAAATGATAAATATCTTAAAAATGTGCACACTGTTTGAAATTATAGATTTAAAATCGATTTTTTGTTGTTGTTCCGTATAACAATTTTTTTTTTTCTTCTTATTTCACCCAATGAAATGAATATTTGTAATGTTGAGTGCTCGTTGAACGCACGCTTTTCAACAATATATACAAAAATTAATAATGAAAAAAAACCTAACTCCAACATGACGACGACTGGAAACATCAATGGGATTTATGCTTCCATACACCCATCGTCTAATCGATTAATAATAATTGTTATTGTTTCTGTAATTACATTTATTTCGAGAAGGTTATTGATTGCTGATCGACGTGGTATTTAAAATGCTCATAGACAAAAGTGTTCGCTGATTATACAATAAAATGGGATTATGGCTGTGTGTAATCATTATAATGGCGCGGCTTTTTTGTTTCCGTGTAGACAATTTGGTGTTTTTTTTTATTATTTTGATTGATTATTGCATAAAAATTGTGAATGCAAAAGTGTGTTTCGATATATCGGATCGGTTTCATTATTTTGTACTTAATACTTAAATGTAAAAATCAAAAACATTTTAATTGAAAATCCATTTACGTATCTTGCATGAGATAATAATCAATTGTGTCTTAACTTCTCCTCACATATACGTTTTATGTAACGAAAAATTATAACAAATTGATAATTGGTTAATAATAGGGGCAATTAAAGTCTTGTATTCTAATGTTATGCATTCAATAAAAACCAGGAAAGCGACACCGTTAACCTGCGGTATAATAACAAAGGCTACCGAGCTAAATTAGCATTAGGTCACTTGACTTGCACTGGAATCTTTATTAATTTTTTCAGTCTACTTTGCTGCTCTAATGTCGGTACCCATAAGATATTCACATAATTGTAGAATGTAAATAAGGTGAAGTACTATGGGACACGATCAGGGACTATTTTCGCTAATTTGAATTCTCAATTAAAATTTTTAAAAGTTCATGAAATTTTGATTCGAGAATTTCAAGAACCTTCGAGAAATTTCAAGAATTCAAATTCCCGAAAATAGGCACTGGGCACGATGCCATCAATTTAAAAGATGTCGATCTTTAATTACAGAAACGAGGACGAACTATAAACAGAAAGATTTCTGCCAGTAAACAGCCAGTGTTTTCGTTATCAAGCCCAGTTTTCAGTCATCACAATCTTGCTCACATTTCAAATAAATTGTAGATATGAAGTTGGATAGAATACATCTTAGTACTTTTCAACGAGTTAGTACTTCAGAGGACATTTTCATTTAATGTAAATGATTTGAATCACAAGAACAACCCGAATGAAGCTTGTTATAGTAATGGTTAGTCATCAGTCATCGAAGTAATGACAAGACAAAAATTAGCGATAAATAATTTGTTGAATGATCGGATAGCATATATCAACATCAACATTACCTTTCTAATGGTCTGAACGTAGCGACCATAGTTTTCACTATATGAATTGGACACTTAAGGCCCAAACATATGTGGTTATAATATCTCTTTAATAACAAGGAGAAGGAAGCAAATTTATATTGTCACGTATATATCTCTCTTGAACGTCCAAGCCTCATAATTACTCATTTCTATACGATAAGTAGAGTTTTTTAAAGGTATACCATATGTAACGACTACTTGCGGTTAAGACTTGTTACGAATATAATATAAAACGCAAATAATAGTAGAAAGCATATATGGAATGCTCTATATAATTATAATATCTCGGAACAAGATAATTGAACAATTTGCAGGTGATCCATTTACGATCTATAAATGTAATTAGTTACAAACCGCAGTAGAAAACGTAATAATCTACAAACGATGTACGGATGACTTGCACTACCTTATCATGCTATGTTGTTAAAATTCCTTTTGAATGATTTCTTTCTTATCGATTGAAAATTTAGATTTTTTCCTAATGAATTTTTGATATGCCTAATTGACCTAATTTTTATTTTATTTAATCGAATTCGGTCAGTGATGTGATGTATACGGTTAGCAAAGTGCTGAGAACAATGAATGAAACGATTAGAATAATGCAATAGCGACAATGAGTTTGGTCAGTTTCAAATTACACACTTTATCGGATATTAAAACGTGATTTTCCATATTATTGCACACAGTTTGTAATTTTAGAGAACTAATAAAATATTACTCTAACATTAACGTCACCTGAGGTGCTTGCGGCTCGAAAAATGGAAAAAAATATTGTCAATCAGTATAGCGTAAGAACAGGAAACTACATATCATGTTTGAAGTTAAAGTGTTATTATGCAAATACTCTTGAAATTATGGTCATTTCAAATTAGACAAAAAAAAAAAATTAAATCCGCATATGTTTGCAGACACACCAATGCTTCGGTTAACGTTTATTTTGTTACATACAAGAGAAATGGTAGATAAGCTGGAACAAATGAAGTGTTTTGAAGAGATCAGATCTTAATTCCTTTTGTCAACGAATTTTGTTGCAATGCGGTTTATAAAATAAAGAAGAAAATCTAGTACTTTATTTGTTCATTGGAATATCATATTGAAGTATCATACAAACGTTGTCGGGTTAAAAACCCCAAAGCAAAAAACCTTCGACAAAAAAACCGCATGGGAAAAATAGCTACTGGCTTAATAACCGGAAAAAGCAACCACCGGACGATAACTTCTCGTTTGTTACAACACGAGACAACAGTTTCAAAATCAGAAAACAGTCCCAAATTCACTTAGCTTTGACTGTAGGTACGTTATTGTTTGGAATTTGTTATATTACCAAGTGTGAGAGGAGAGCTTGGATTTGGATTTGGAATCTGAAGGGTGAATATTATTAGTTTATTTTATTTTGGGATACTGATACGACTAAAAATGAATGCATGAATCACCTCCTATTGATATTTTTTCAACTCATTTCAATGAAAAGGATTAGCCATGTCAAAAGCTCCTATTGTCGACAATATAATAAAGCTTTTAATTCCACTCAAATATATATTTTTCCCTTTTATTTTCAATTTCCACTCATATTTCGTTACCAACAAATTTGAAATTTTTACCTGACGGAATTTAATTGAAATACCTTGAGCATACCTGTGGTTTACTGTTACATATTCAATTACAATAGTATATCAATTAACCCTGATCTGATTAAAAACCTACTAACATTAAAAAGAAATACGGAGAGACAGATAGAGAGAGAGAGAGAGGTAAAAAAACCTCAATTATCGATTGATTTCTACATCACGAAAGAATTCTAATTATTACTTTGTGCCCGGGACTCTCTTTAGTCTATGTCATAAGGTAATTAAACTTGAATTGAACAAATAAATAAATTGTAAATAATCAATCAAAAACCCGCAAATTAATTTTCACTTGTTATTGTCTAATCAAGAACAAATACAATTTTTTAGTTGTAATTGAACGAAAAAAGTAAAAGTGTGACTTATAATGAAACTGTGGTGTTCGTGTTAAAATTGTGTCTTGTACCGTACGAAGTTGAATATTGGAGCAAAGATGCAATTTCGTAATACCAAAACAAATATAAATGGATTGGAAACAATAACTCTATAATTTTAATCTATATATTTATATACATAAACCGTATATCGAGCACACGATATATAAATAAATAAAATGTATCATTCTCAACAAACATTAATATAATTTAATAATTGTTATATAAAAATAGTTCAATATGTTACATATATGACCACAACTCGACAGACTCCACATTTGACTCTGTCGACCTTAGACTGAATAGGTATAGACTGGCAATAAGTAGACTGAACCGATATTACGTTATGTATAATACACCATTAAACATTTCGTATTTACTTTAGCTTCAGCACTCGAACCAAATTTTTGTATGAAGGGCCAGACTATTACTATTTTTGTCTGACCCTTGGTCATAGCAATGGAAAGTTAACGAAAAATTTCTTTTGTTTTCAGATCTTTACGCATTGTCGTAGAATGTCAAACATGCATCTTCTACCAATTTTCCTTGGTTGATTCAATTTAATTTAGAAAATTCAATTCGCGTCAACTGGTTAACAAAGTTCCGGAATGACAGTTCAATTCGTACAAGGAGACAATTGGGCACATCGATATCTTGTTGGGGAAGAAGTCGAATGATGATGTCGACATGAGAAGTGCGTCTGTAACGGTTCATGGTGAACGTGGGGTTTGTGGTAAGACTAGCGTGAAGGATCTGTTGGGCGATCGCAATTGAATTCGAATGTCGTTATGTATATTTCCGAAGACGCAATTGTTTCGATTAAATTGGCCAGTAAAGTTGAGTGCAAAGTATTGGCGCGAAGTAAGTCTAGAAGAATGACTCCAGCTGCAACAGAAAATGCGAAATTTCTAATCAGAGAAGTATACAACTGCAGAAGCCATAATAAACCACATAGGAATTTGCACGCTTACACAAAAAATGTAAAGGACAAAATGATCGCCACATTGGCGCAATAAGACCACATACCCAAACGACACATGAAATATTTACACGATAATTATTTGAAATAAATATTATAAATTGCTTCACATTGAATCAATTGTTAATTGATTTTTTTTGGTTCTATTCCGATTTGCTGCCTTTCCGTTCACTTACATTTGCTCATTTCTCTTTCATGTGAGATTTAATATCTGTGGACAGACATCGAATTAAAGTCAAAGTAATGTAAAAAATCGGTTGCAAAACTTTTTTTTCAACTGGTGACCGTACTGACCTTCTGTCTTCCACTTTATGTAAAAGTATGGACAGAAATGTAACGAAAAAAAATTGTCTCTTTGTTAATACAACATTTACTCAAAAAAAAAATCTTTTAATTTTTCGTTCAAATAATGTACGGTTTGTCAGAATGGAGGTAATCTATCTCTATTATTTTTGTATACACAAGCCTAGCATGCTTTTATGCTTTTTTTATATATATACAATGTATATATCGGTGAATATCGTGGATAGCCACAGCCAAAACAGATATATATCGCGAGATTATAATAGAGTGTATGTCTGTCTATAAAATGGATTTTGTTTTCGGTTAGAAAAATTTATGTATCAACGCGATCATAAGAGAATGTGCATGCTGTAGCTGTATGGATTGCTGCCTGGTTCGATGGTCTTTATAAAATACATAAGCTCATGCCACAGTATTTATTTCGATTGTTATTTTGGTTTAGGTAAAACTACAATGGTGTGGCGATTATATTAATGCAAAGGTGTTTTATCATGGTGTCATGTTCTCACTAATTAGGTGGACTGTACATTATAACAAAAAATATTAATTGATGGAACAGTTGTGCATAAACATCATAACGTATTCTGCCAAGGGTTTTCTTGGTACAATGGTTTAGAAGTGCTTGTAGAATAATCCTGCTAGTTGGACTAACGTTAGGGCATATAATAAAATGAAAGTCGACTAGTTACAAAATTTGAACCAAAATCTTATTAAAACTTGGCAGTCAGTGAGAAATAAATAAATGCCTTATGGAGGTGAGGTCACAAATTGAATAAGTACGTACACGGAATCGTATACCTACTGAAGAAACCTTAATATCATCGGGATTTTCTCTAACATTCCTGAATTTCGTGTCGCTTAGTTTAAATAAAACGATAGAAAACGACTTTAAACAAGTTGTCTTATTTAAAGTTTCACAGACCGCAAGCACATAGTCATGCACGTCCGGTGTATCGTGTATGACTGATATATGTATATCGTTGATATTTAAAACTTTAAAAAATCAGAAATGTGTCAGCTAAAACGAACTGTAGTAATTCGAAATCTATTACTTCAGTTATTTTAACATACATTTCGCTGTACATGATTTCATGAACAAGGGCCAATCGCCTATTTTTCTCGTTTCTGTAGCTAACTGCGAATGTTACTGCCTTCAAAATGTACCGCATCACCTCATAAAGTTTTTGTTTCCAATTCTAAACTAAATCTAAGATTTATGTTATGGTTAAAGATCAAAATTAAAGCTAGAATGCTCAATGTTCATACAAAAAGTGAATGCAAACACAAAGAACAGAATTATTAATTGTTCGTATCAGCGTGATACGGTAGTGTCAGACTGAAGACTAATTCCGTTCACCTTCCTTGTTATTGATTCTATTGAAAATCCATCGACATTTGATTCTTTAAACATCAATTATGGAAAAAAGATCTTTTTTGTTCATTTCGGAAACAAATGTGTGATTGTATAAAAAAGAGGTTGTTCCATGTGCTCTTTAATGGGTACATCAATAATATAATTAATAATTACATTTTCTATTGAATATGTCAAACGCACAACAACGAAGGAAAAAAAACAAACCAACGACACCCATTCAGCAACGCTTCACGTCGCACCTCTTATGTTAAACGTTTCTGACAAAGTGTTCATTATAAAACGATTACTTTCTCATTCATTCCGAATAAAAGCCAGCAAAAATGTTTGTTACGCAAATCCATTTCATATTGATCCCCGCATTTAACAATGACCTTCGATCATGAAAACATCATATTATGCATGGTCATTTGTAACACCTTACCACTCTCGAATCCCATATGTAAAACACCAAGAAAACAAAAATATAAATTTTCAAACGAAAAATCATTTTATAAGTTGTTGTTGGGCTGCGGTGTGTATTTTAATATATCTCTAACTCTATACGTATATAGTCATTATCTGATGGCTTCAATCTGGTAATTTTCATAAACAAATTAGTCACTCTATTATTAATGTGTGCCATATAGCGATACTATTATTATATCTATATACGATACGACGTGCATCATCATCATCATCACACTTTTAATGATATGTCTTTTATTTCGATTTCAAGTGTTTGAAATTGAAATGTTCGCAGGCACAACAAGACGAAGAAGACGCCGGCGATGACGATGATGATAAAAAAAGAAGCTACTTTTTAACGGAACCGTCAAAATGTAATTTCTTTTGAATTTTATTCATTCGTTTTATTTATTTATTTGTTAGATTTTTCTTTGCTATTTTTCGTTGTTGTTTTTGAAAAGATAAAGAAAAAAAATCTTTGAAAACATTGAAAAATGCAATAAGAAAGTGGTGAGATTTTTATTTAAATGTTTTTTTTAATATCTTCTTCTTTAATTTATGTTGATGGCATTGTATGATAGTTATGCATCCATTCATATGTTTCATATACATACAGACCATTTTTCGAGAACGAACAACTATTGTCATTTGATGTGAAATTCAATAAATAATATTTTTTAATTACAAACGGATAAAGTGTGTTTTTGAAATGAATGAAAATCAGAAATTTTATCTAAAGAAGACATTTTTCTTATGCGCTAGATACAGTTCGATAAGGTGAGTGTGTGGTACGACGGTGTCAGATCTTATCAAATTTTCAATGGAAAGAAATGTTAGATTGAGAAATGAAAATTTATCATTAAAATGAGACAAAGCTAAAGTTAGTGAACTGGATTTATGAGTTGAAATGTAAAATGCTAAAATATCTCCGAATTTCTACAACTTTCAATTTAATTTTTTTTTTATGATCAAATATAGGTTAAGGTTCGTTGAACAAAACTTTTAAAAGTGCGTAATCAGGGCTATAGCATCATGGGGTTGAAGTTGAGCTGAGCTCACCAAGGAAAATCTAGATAAAACTTTTAAAAAAATCTTAAGCTAAAATAATGGGTCTTTAAACACTCAGTTATAAGAAGAATATTTCTGCAGTATAATGAATAAAAGAAAGTTCCACGAGTATTTCTAGATCAAATCAAAGATACTTCGCTGGGCACATATTGAAAAATATTTTTTTTTACTGTTGACTGGATGACCCTGATACAAGAAACTTATCTTTACAAGAAAACCAACCAAGTATGATCATGAGTCACGAAAAATATCATTCGGTCACAAAATGGGCCGTCTAGTATAAAAAATTTACCAAAAACTCTCTCTATATTAGAAGAGAATGAATTCTTTTTTTTGGAAAGCCAGAACTGCAAAATTCTTACACAAACATCGTCACCCTTAAAAAATATCAAAGATTTAAAAAAAAGTTCAATTTTTGACAAAACGAATGAAGTAAAAGATTTTGTGTAGAACAGTGGTTAATATTTTAAACAAAGAAAGCAATAGATTTAGTGATAATATAACGAGTTAGTCGGAAAGTGGTAGGGATTATTGTTATATCAAATTTGTTGTTCCGTTCGCAGGGTCTGAACAAACGCAGTTCAGTAGTATTTAGATAATACAGGGAGGGAAAAGTTTCTGTTTTGGGAGCTTTGTTTACTAAATGATTTTTATTTTAGTATTTCATTCTTGTTGCGAGCGTGTGCTTAACCAAAATTCATAAAATTAAAATCTAGATTTTCGTTTGTTCAACGAAATTATTGTAGAATCAATTTACAAACCATAACAACTACTAAATTGCAAAATAGTTCAATGAACCCAATTAAGCTATTCGAAATTCGCTATTCGTTGATGATACAACATAAGATTCATAACAAATCGATTAGTTCAAATCACTATTGGATTTCATTTTAAACTGGCAGGTAGAACCCACAGAGATTTGAATAAAATCCTGAATTTTCATGTAAAAAGTTCTACGACGTCTGTTTGTTACAAATGAAAACGATGGTACAACAAAAGTTTGACTACAATGTTGTTAGATTGACGAGAGGGGTTGTATTGACGATTAAAGTAAAAAAAAAACTTCATGTAACCATCTACTGAAGCCATTGAATCAGCAGCATAGTGTTTCGATGGATAGAGTCACATGTAACGCAAACACTTCCATAGTTGCACATTAACATTGTGTCATAATCGTAATGTGGAGCAAAACTGCTATTTGTTCCGATTCGTAAAACTATTCGTTGAGGATTAGGTAAAACCATTTTCAAATTATTATCACGTATTATACATTGTCGGTACCAATTTTCTCAAAAGCAACGATACTTTACAAAAAAAAAATTAATTAACTGTAGCTAAAAAAGGAAAAATTTCGTAAATCTCACCAGTCGAACGTTGTTGTGTTCATTAAATATATATATATGCATTGCAAACATATTTTTTGATTAAAAATTGCAGATAAAATTTCATTTATAAGTTTGTTTCAATTTGGCTAGACGCGTTTCGTTGCTTTTTCGAAAAATATAAATATAAATATAAAATCCACACAGTCTAGATATATACTGGTATGTATATATAACATTATACACTGGTGAAATACAACATATATCAGACAACGCCTTTCCTATAATATACAAAAAACAATTTCAGCGGTTTTTTTTCCTTCGTTCAAAAAGAGAATCGTGCAGATTCAAAGGTGATTCAGAACTGGAATTTGGAACACTTTGTTCATATAATTTAATTTATATGAATTGAACTGTTTAAATTTGTGATCTATCTAACCGCCTAATAGGAACAGAAAAATGCATACGAACGGTTAATGTTTGTTTATTATCATTCAATGAGACCGCGGCGCGATTTTTCTCTATAAAAAATGCAACATATTCATGTATTACATTAAAATGCAGTTACCTGTAATTATTTTGACTCAATAAGAGTACCCATAATTCTTTACATTAACTCAATAAGCGCACCATAACTCATTAAATGTATACGGTTTTGTTGTGAGGAAATCATTGGCAAACTATGGCAATATTAGATTCTTGAGTTTTATTTTTTTTATTTATTTGGTAAAAATACAAATCGAATGCGCTTTTATTCTTCTGATTTACTGTGGCGTGGCTACAAGACATATCTGTAATAAATTTCTATAATTTGCGTCGATCGCTATAATCCTGAACGTTTTAATTTTTTGCTAACCACAATTGCAAGCATTTATGTAGGCGCCTACACTCACCGCAAAAGCTTGAAGGAAACAAAAATGTATAATCAAAAACCTAATTTGAGCGTTAAATTTATAGTTATTCCTCAACGGCATTGATTTTTATTTGTATCATTTGGGTGAATCATAAAATTTTCTAGATTTTTGTGAATGAAAAATTTTTCTGCTTGTAATGCAATTATAATCTGGGAATTTCTAAAAACTTATTTCGGATACAGAATCAACGTCAACCATTTAAGAGACAGCATGTGAAATATGTTCTATTGATTGTAGTCTTAGACGAATTATTACTAGACAGGTATTTCGTACGGTAAAATGTGTCCCGAACATCAGTTTGTATAAGATGCATATTTCGTACGGTTTTACGTAGAATTTTACACCAACACAATGTAGGCGATGACGTTTTTGCTAGTTGTCAGTTTAGTATTTTGAAAATCCAGTATCGCGACGCTTTGCTTTTATTTATTCAGGACAATTTATCATTAATATACTGTGAAAACATTGTGTAGACGCGTTTTTTCGAGTGTGACCTTTATTAGGAGAAGACAGAAAAGAAAAGGTTTAAAATTTCAAGTGTTTTTTCATGAATTGTGTCAAAATTGTGTGAATTCGAAAATAATATATAAAGTATTGCTGTACTATAGTACTGCTGTGTATTAGGAAGTATAGTATATAATACTGCAGTACTGCAATATATAAACAGCAAGTGTAATATAACGTGTCAGAAGTTCTCGGCTGCGGACACACAAACTCTCCGTGCCCAGGGGTGAATGTGCGGACACACAAACTATATATTATAGTATATAGAGTAGATAATACCGCAGTACTGTAATTTAGATACAGCAAGTATAATATAAAGTGTCAGCAGTTTTCCGCTCGGACACACAAACTGACCGGACCCAGAGATGGAGATGCGGACACACAAACTGTATATTATATTATATAGAGTAAACAATACTGCAGTATTGCAACACAAAGGAGTATATACTACTAAATTATTGCAATAGTATTATATCTATTATCAGCAGATCTCGAGCAGCGGACACACAAACTAATTTTTTTTACCAGACCCGTTACTCTATAGAGTAACGGGAATAATTTTTTCGTAAATTTTTGCGTATTTATGATTTCATTGGAATAAATCACTCTTCTTGGAGTACACTCCAGTCTCTGGAAGTTTCCAAATTCATTCCCAAGGTAATCGTTCCAATCGTTTTTTATTTTTTTTTAATTCAAAAGATTTGTGTAGCAAAAAATTTCGAATTCTTGCGCTAATTTGCCCACCAGTTCTGCCCACCAGTTCTCACACTATCAAATATTTCGTTTTTCATGTTGGGGACACAATTTTGACGTAATTTTGTTCGTAATTTCCGGTCTATATTATATAATTCGTCTAAGATTGTAGTAGTATGTTCCTTTCCGGTTGTGCCAGACTACAGATTATTTAGTGCAGTTGAGGTTAATCTAGTAGATCTCCGAGGACCCCTAAAAACTTTTGTAATTTTTTTTTCTCTGGTAAATCAAGAAAATTAGGAAAAAAATTCCAAAATTCGAGAAAATCTAGAAAAAAAATCGAGGAAATCGAAAAATTTCCTTGAATTTTTCTAGAATTGCTTAATTTTCTTCAATCTAAAATTTAAAAAAATTTTGAAAAAATTTGAATGGGGACTGCTAACCATAGTGTGAGGACCTGACTGATTTATCAATCTTATAATCTCTTACGGGAGTTCTTATTTAACGCTTTCTTGTTTTTACTCGTAAAAGTTAGTATCACGTTGAACATTCATAATTCAGAGAGTTCTCATTTCGTTTTACACTGGCCGGAATATGACACGTACGATAGTAGAATATAGAACCAGGATATGTTCGCATTGTCCTCCTAAACGATTAAATGCTTTGTACAAGATACCTGGTAATATTAAATTAATCATGCAGGTGACTTCAGAATAATTTCATGAACAGAAAAACATATTTTGGTATCTATATTATGCCTTCCGTCTGCTGATTGATTTCTATACGGACTTACTAGCCGCTTCGGTTCGATTAGTTTCACCTCGTCGATGTTAACTTTGAACGAATATGCAATGATAAACACATTTTTTCTCGTCTCAACTTACTGAAGCTTCAACAATTGGCATTATTTTGATAAAAATCATAAATTTAAATCGATTTTCAAACGTGTATTATACATACCATTCGAACACTCATTTTTATATTGTGTATACATTCGATAACAGCATTACCTCTACAAAAAGGTGTGAAATGATCGATTGTACTTTGATGTAACGCCATTTAAGTTGGCTGAAGTAACATTTAAATAACAATAAAATATTTGCTCGAGATGATGATAGATAATCATATACCTAATCAATAAACATTGTGAATTGTTGCCCAATCGTCTTTAAATAGTTAGAAAGAATATAATTTAAAAAAAACTATCGACATTACTATGGTACATGGAGGCGGGTAGACTTTCGTTTATGTTACTTAACCACCGAACATACAAGTAGTTACAGTCCTTTAGACCTGTTTACAAAATAATTCGTACATTTAAATAACAATTTGAAGATATTGATCTTGATTGGTTATGGTTGTGATTTTTCGAATCGTCGATGCCACTTTGGTGAAAAGTTAGTATGTCAGTTGGGTTGAACTTATATTAATTGTGGGAAAGCCATTCGTAAGACAGCGATTACTGGATGGATATTATGGGATCCTATTTTTGACAGATTTGTCATCTGTTATCGTTATCTATTATCGATAAAAATGAACTATGATATCGTGCTAATGATTACTTATTTAGCAAAATGTTACAATTCTTGAAGTACAAAAGAAGTAACAGATTCGATCATTAATCTACAATATATGTGACTTGATGATCAGTGATTTTTTGTACAATCGCTAAACCGAACTGGTGTATGCACACCAGTTCTGTTTAGCGATTGTAGTGAAAAATGAAATGATAAAAAGCTGATTTTCTTTGGTCGTGTGTGAGTCGGATGGGGCTGGCCGAAAGAGCTTTTTCTCAGCGAATATAACAAATTAAGAGTAATTGAAAAACTAAGAATTGTTATTTTTGTAGTTAGGTCCATTAAACTAGAACTAAAGACTAACTGATATTTAGGAATAAGGAATCAGCGGAAAAACTCGACTCGGTACAGCTACGGAATGATAGGCCTCACAAATCTAGATTTTCATTTGTTAACTAGTTATGGAATCCATAAACAAGCCATAATATCGAGCCGCAAAATAAAAAATTTGTGCAGCGGCTTTTATAGCTTCACAAATGTCTTTAAAGTCTTAAATGTCTTCCTTGAGAGTCAATTCTTTATTTACAAAAAATAATTACGCCAGCAAGAATTTGTTTTTTCATGTACGTGTTCATGAAATTACAGCTCCAGAATTTCTGAATGGGTTCAGTAACCAGGGGTAAATTTCTTGAAAATCTCGGAAATTCATTTTTTTTTTCATTCAATATTTCTAAAACCTGTAGGACCTGTTGTGGGTAATTTTATGTACTAAAATTACACCGAAGTTTACCAATAATTTACCGAAAATATTGGCGGTAAATTTTCGATAAATTTCGTTCAATTTTGGTAATCTCAGTATATAATGTACCCTGCCTTAAACCAAGTGTTAAAGTTTTCTGTATCGTACCTCTCCTAAAGAATTAAATTCAAAGCCAGAACAATTACACTCTGAGCAACATATATTAAGATTTCGAAATAATATGCACGTATCAAATTAAATGATAAAACGGTTGCAAAATTGTGGTTGCAAAAGTAATCATATCACAACCGCATTGTTAGAGAATTGAAATTGAATAATAATTATGCAGGTAATTAAGCGCGTTAATCCGAGAGCTAAAGTGGCTAAAGTACAGTCTGTGTTAGCTTCATAAATACATAAAATGAACCCACTCAATGATTGGAGTCGACTGAGTACGTAAATAGAAAAATATTCGTGCCCTTATAGGGAACAATATTGACTGGAAACACGATTCCTATTGTAAATTTACTGATCTCTTAGATTTTTAAGTTGAGATAGCAAAAAAAAGTACTTACATTAACTCAATATTGATTGCTAGTAATCCAACTCCTTCAATAGCTTTTCTCATTTGTAACACATAATCCTTATGGCATAGCATGTAATCGCAATATTTATATTGAAAATATAAACCAACGAAAATTGCTATATTTGCATTAAACGCCGCGATACCACTTAAAGACTGTTAAAAACTTTAAAACAGGAAATCGACGATAACAATAATTTTCGTATAAGTTTTCTATAAAGTCTCTGTGTAACCGATTCCGATATATATTTATATTATTTCTGATCTGATTTGTACACACAAGGTAAAATTTATTTATTCGTATTTTGTAATTTATTGGACTTGATAAAATAATATTCAAATAAGAGTTTTTTTTGTTGTTATTTTCGTGAATTGTATTTATGCTATTTATTAACTTGAAAATAAATATTTTACGTAACTTTTCATTTACTCTATTTAACTCTCAGCGAAATTATTAATTTTTATGTTAGAGAAGAAATAATAATTTATTTTTAAATTTGAAATTTATTAACGAAACAACAATTTTTCGATCACATAATAATTCTGGTTCTTAAAAAAATGCAATTCAATTCACACTGCATGTATACAATCCGTTTCTTATTTTTAAATTCAAAATTTCAAAATCCAAAACTCAAACAACGAACTCAATTTCGAACCGAAAAAATTGCACATACAATCGCAGTTATGTCAACAATAGACACGGTGAATAACAAAAAAAAGTTACTTTATCAATGAATTCTTCGTCTCTACAATATCAAAGTAAAAACCACCATGTATGCTTAACAGCTGTTGAATGTCAACTGATCTTGTGTATATTTGCAATAATGGAATAACTCTTGAACACAAACCGTATACCTATACAAGAAAGCTCTCCCATATTTCGCTGTTGTTATGGCGCACCGTATTTCGTTTTTGTAAAAAAAAAACGCGAACATGCTACGCTCGCGTATTATAACAAAAAAAAATTGGGTACAGCAGTTTCGTTATTGCTTGCATTTTACGCGGTTGTAGATTTGGGTATATTAGTACTGGTACAATCCTTAAATCTGCTACTTCTTTCGTTTGTGTTTGACGCAAATTCTTTTACTCCATTTGTTGAATGTTTGAATATTTGGCAATGTAAAAGAACATTATCCAGATGTCATTGCGTATTACTGTCGATGACAGATGTCTTAAAAAAAAGGTTACGATTTTAATTTTTCAACTATTAATATTTCATCAATTCCATGCTGGATAAGTCCTACTCGTGAGTTAAGTTAATAGGGAAATGTACCCAAAAGAAGAGTATTTGAAGGGAGAAGTTCCATAAATTCTGGATAAGTCATACTCGTGAGTTAATAGGGAAATGTCCCCAAAAGAAGGGTATTTGAAGGGGAGAAGTTATTTAGGAAAACATACAGTGAACGACATCTCAAAGGTCTCACTGTCAAATTTTTCTGAGAATTTTATTATGTCATTGCAAATTCACAATGACATTCTCTGAAAAAAATGACAGTAAGACATTTGAGATGTCGTTCACTGTAAAGCGGTAATTTTGATAATTTTTGCGTGACGCCACCGAGAGGATTTTGGAGTAAAAAATTCAATGTAACAGCGTGACGTACAGTATGTACAACCCCTTAGCCAGTTTTGCGAATAATTGCATTTCATTCAGATTTTGACGCCAACAACTGGTGTTGTAGTTCAATTTATACCACATTGTTTCAAACCACACCAAAATCGTTGTAAAGTTCGCTTATATTATATTTAAATCGTGTGGAGCACATACAACACACCGTATACTGTTATAAATATGCAATAGCACGTTGATTTTTCTCTTTTTTGCCTTTGCTTAAGCTCCTTAACGTATATAAACGTAAAGTCGTGCCTTATTTTTTATGTAATCTGCTGGTTTTTTTAGTCTAAATAATTTTACCTACCTCATAAATGCCGATTGCAATAAAATAAACAAAATAATAATACAGCGCGCACGCGAACACACTTGATTGTATGAGAAAAGTTGGTATATTATATTATTCAGTCCAAGTGTACCAATAAAAATATGTGTGGTGTATAGAGATTTTCGTGCGGTTTTTTTTCTGTTGCTTAGACATACCTTTCTGAAATTTTATATATTTGTTTATGAGAGACAGAATAAAAAAAAATGTATTGAATTAAATGCTATTAAATAAGCCAGGCAATTTGCCTGGGGAAATTTACGGAAACTATTAGAGCGAGCTTTTGAGCTACCTGCCTAGCCTACCCAAATGCTTATTGTCACATTAAAAAGGAACAATTTTTTGTTTTTGGACGACAGAGCGAATTATGAAAACTCTGCAATTTTGAATGACAATGCGTCACAACGAGAAGTGATACGTTGAATAGGATATTGTATCTTCAATCACCATTGTATTGGAATAAGAAAGTAACGTAAATTTATTCACGAGTTAGATTTATTACGTTATCATCATGTAAATGCCAAATTAATAAATAAGTCCAGCCGTTACAGCGTAATTGTGTAATAACTTGACGAAAAACATTTAAGGAGACGTTATTTACGAGTGTTAGAAACCCTCGAGGATTCAGTGCCATCGATGAAATTCAACTTTTGTGGAATCTTTACAGTGCGGTAGGGAACTTATAGCTTCCAAGGATTTATAAAAATGAAGAATTAACTCTCAAAAATGGTACATTACGATGAGTGGTAGCTCTAGATAAGTGGTAGCTCTCGATAAGTGGGAGCTGTCGAGAAAATTTAACTCGAATAAATTGTGGTAATGCAAACCATTGTTATGGAATCGATTGCAATGAAAAATACAGACAGCCACCCCACCGTTTCTATAAAGTAGCTGCCGCAATTCAATAAAGTTTTTTTTGAAGATCTGAAATCAAGAGTACGATAAAAAGCAACATTTTCACTATACTCAAACAGTATATGCAATTTAAGTATGATCACAATTGCATAAGTGCATTGAGCACGAGCTTTACTTAAAGCGCACCAGATCCAGAACATGTTATTGTCAAGATAATGAGAAAAAGAAAATTTTTAATAGATGGATAGGTACTTTGGCTGTCCATGATTTTCCTCGGGCGCTGCAAAATGAATGTACTTGAATGATTTAACTTTTTTTCCTCTCGATCTTTTATTTCGAGTCCTAATGCGACTAATAGGTAGGAAGCAAACTTGCAATTATTTAAATTTTAACATTAACAGAAAAGACGGTAATAAATGACGACATGACAATTCAAATTTGCTAATAATTATTCAGATGTACACATAATGTTTGTCGTACGTATACCTATACCTATTTAATGGTAAAAATTGTTTTTTTTATTGGCCATTGGAATACATTTCCTTTTCTTTTTTATTTATTTATTTATTTATGTAACACAATGGGCTCGCCGGAGGCCTACGTGCTCAGTCAATAAGTAGTTGTTGAATTTACAATCACATAGTCAAGCATAGGAAAAATGAATTTTTGAACCGAAAAGTGCATTAAATTTGATAATGGCAAACCAGCCAGTAAACACGTACATAGACCGTGTTGTGTGCAGAGCAAAATTATACACGGCAAAACCAAAAGTAATATTTATAATTATGAAATCCTACACATTTTTTGAGCTACAGATAGGCTCCGAAAAGTTTAAATATTTTATTTGTCATTTATACATTTTCTGGGTGTGGTTGGATGTGGACGCCCCATATTATTTAAGAGAGAAAAAGTTTTCATACGAAAATTGTGGCACGGACAACCGTCTATGGTTAGATTTCACCGCAGAAGATATAAGTCGGCTTTCATAATATAAATGTTCGTACGAGACGAGGTGACATTGTAATCGATTATGTGTCACTGCTTTCATTAGCACTTAGGAAATTATGCAACTTATACTTAGTCTGATGCCGCTATAGTGCAGGTATAACATTTCAACATAAAAATTGTCATAAAATACCATTTAGATACCATGTGTACCATGCCACAGAATTTCGGCAATTGCCTAATGTCAATTGAAGTATTTTAAAACAGAAGTTTACCAAATTTCGATTTCTTGAACAATTAAAAAACGGATGGCAATTAACGAACGTTATTAGTCTTTGCTTGAGCATCAAAAATAACTCAATTCAATGCCAATAAATTTATTAATATTTTCATGAAATTGGTACCAATTTTATCAAAATAACGGTTTAAAATGTATGAACCATCCTTGGTACAAAAATTTAACCTATACCTAGACATATTCATCTGTTATTGATAATGACGAAGAAAATGATGAAAAGCTCTGGGTAATATGGTCCTTAATATGGTAAAATGCATGTGAAAAAAATTGAAGTACAAGATTTGAAATCAACTAATCAAAGATACTTTGACCGATGGAAGTAGTAGACCCGATAATAATACTGGTCATAAGCTTGCCGTCTGTAACAGGTTAAAATGTGCTAAGCAGCCACATTAACATTTGTTCGAAGTTTCAACCCGGTGGTAGATACATTAAAAGGGAATGTTCACAAATGACGAATGCGATTATTCGAGGATAACCTTTTTTTGGTTAATAAATCCACTCGATTCTACTTGATCGACATAATCGCTTTGGAGTGCAATTTGACGGTGATCATAAGTTCAACTACAAACTGCAATAATAATTAACTGGAACGTGGAATTTAAGAACTTGATCGAAATGTTTGTTTTTTTTCGCAATATTGAACTCTCGAACGTTATGCAAGGTAAAAAAAATATTGGTGAATTTTCTGTTAAACATTACACCACGTACCAGAAAGGCAGGTACACTGCGACTCTATGTGCACAGAAATACATCTATACTTACCAAGTCCCATTTGGTTCAATAGATATATTCATATTGCAATTTGAATCGATTAATTATTTCAACGGCGTAAGGTATGTTGTATAGAAAAGTAGTTGAGGTAAAATGTTTATTTATTTATTCATTTTCGTTTTTAACTGTAATGGTGATCAAATACATTGTAGGTGAATTTTTGTTTGAAAAAAAAAAACTTATGCAATTTCTTTGTTCATTAAAATGTTACTGATATATACCTACTAACTGTTTGTGGTGTTTCAAGAAATGAAAATGAAAAATGTTCACTAATTTGTTGTTACTTGTTTAAAGATTGGATATATTGGGCGCAAATTATGTTTTTTTGATTTGGAGGTAATGTGTACCTAACTATCGTAATTGGTTTCGTATATATGTGTGCTTTAACGATGTTCATAGCGCTACCCCATGCGGATTTTGGTAATTAATTACATTGATTGATGACAAAGAATTTTGATTTCGAACATTGCCAAATCATTTTCTCTATTAGGTTTTCGATTTTCGTACACTAAGCACAGAATTGGTTATTGTTTTCAACAAACACAACAAAATTTTGGAAAAAGAAAATGAAAATCCCATAGGCCCGAAAGGCTTTGTTAGAGAAACGCAATTTTAGGTCGCTTTGAATTTTACGAATGATTTGTAACAGTCGGTTTAAGGCAGTCCAACTCACTATATAAAATAAGCAACAGAACAGATTTTTAACCGTCATTTTGGCCCCTTATAATTTGTATGTGTAACTCTAACTTTTCGGAAGATTAACAATGTTAACGACTGCCTTGTACTACAGAAAAATAATCATAGCCCTAAAAACTGGTGTACTGCAAATAAACTTGAACTTAGCCTCGCCAAATGTAATCCTTCACGCCACCAAGCTTGCTGCAAGAACTGTCGCATGGGATCTCGGAGTCTGCTTCGACGAGAAATTAATGTTTGACTATCATGTCGATTTTATGTGTAAAATTCGTGTTAGAAAAGCTTATTCATTCAGCTTATTCGACAGCGATGTCGAAAATAAGCGCTGACCTTTTTGTAATGTAGCCTTATATAGCAAAGGGAATGCGAAAACTAATGATGTAAAAGATTTTGATACAATCTGTTAAAAATGATTAGAGCAATAGAAGTAATCGTCTTTGAAAAGTGGACAACTTAATTAGCATTGAGTGAGATTCTGTTTGAAGAAATTATCGGTGAAATGCACTAAATAAATAAAAAATTCCCGTGATAGAAAGCAGAAATGTCAAAATTCCAACAAATGCCCTACCTTCCAAACATCACATTATTTCAACGTAGTTTTTCAACCAGATTGTAAATTCGTGCTGAATGCAGCATCAGCAAGACTTCGAAAGACTAATCTGCGGCGCATATTCTAATGATTGTTTTTGTTTAACTCTCACATGCAACGGGCGTTATAAGGTAACATTCTCACTGTTGTTTTTATAATTAATTTGTTGAAAGCTCCCGGCTAACCTGATTAGCTTGCAGTTATACTTTGAATTATTTGGGTATTTGGATTTTCTCATTTTTGGAAAAATGGTTCATAGTCTCCAAATTTTACAATTAATCACCAACCGTTTGATGTAGTCGATGATACTCTCTCTCTCTCTCTCTCTCTCTCTATCTCTCTCTCTCTCTCTCTATCTCTCTCTCTCTCTCTCTCTCTCTCTCTATCTCTCTATCTCTCTCTCTCTGTCTCTCTACTCCACATGTTTATTTAGACACTTGTTGCTTGAGCCGAAGGCGAATGTTATAACCCGAAGTGTCTAAATAAACATTTGGACAGAGGTGAATACGCTATTTTATCTACCGACGGCGAAAAAATAGCACTCAGATAATAGCACATTTCGTACCTAGGACTAAAAGTCTTTTTTAGCGTGTGAGAAGTTTCCAGACAGAGCCGAAGGCGAGGTCTGGAATCGAATACGCTAAAAAAGACTTTTAGTCCGTGGTACGAATAGTATTTTTCATATTGGATGGAGATAGGTATGAAAAATATATTTATATGGATCTGTGGGGTAAGACTCACATTAAGCATCAGTTCGGAGAGGTAATTTACGTTTATCTTTGCATCGAAAAATAATATACAGCTATTTTCAAATGTTTTCCCGTACAACCCGTTTGCTTGACCTTAGGATCACAATCACCAACTCGTCAAAATTTTGATTCAGATCAGATAAGGCAATAGTACAACAACAACAATAACAACAATTTGTCTTTGCAATATTTTCTGTTAAAAATGGTTGAACTACAGACCAAATTTGTGTGGCGACAACGAGATACTTCTCCAGACCAATTTTGCTTAACGGCAACGAGATACTGCAATCTCTACAATTGCCTCCTTGAATCGTATCATTTTCCAATAAAAAGCTACTGACCTGTTATCTTATCTGAAAGACAACTCAAATCAATGTCAATTCAAATAAACCGTTAACACATTATTTAGGATAGGTAATCGATTTTATTTGATAACTTGTTGAAGAAACAACAGCCCGAATCACTGCCATTTCATTTTTCGTATTGAAGGTATTAAAGCAATAACTCGATTAGCATAAACTAAGGCGAAAACAACATTCACATTTCCAAATCGACAAGCCTACACTCTCGTGGTATCTCGAGTATATCTCGTACGATTTGTACATTCATTGCTCTGTTATTTCTATAATGAACAATATAATGACTTATTAAACAGATTCTCTTGGTGCCTGCACGAGAGTTCTCTTTAAAAAATTTATTTATCAAATTATCAAATTCCACAAATTATTTGTGAAATTCTTTAGATATCAATTATGTGAATTAAAGCGACACACGCATCTCAGTATTTAAGAAGCATCAAAATATTTCTTTAAAGTTACCGGAAAAGCTATTTCGTTTTGTCTGCTAATTTCAATAAATATACACACGTGACGCATCGTATACCGGATAGCATTGTACAAATGAAAAAAATTACTAATTAAAGTTTCAAATTAATACAAAACGATTAAGTGCTCATCTGTGACTTTCAACAATGGGGAACTGAAGTTTTGACAAGTTATTTTTAATCAACGTAAAACATAATTCTAAGCAAAAAATTATTCTACTGCATCCCTCTAAAATGCACCAATTTTTTAAAAACTTAATTTAAAAAAAAATTACCCTAAACGGACAGCCGCCAATTATTTTAGTGAGGCTAAATGTATTATCAATAAACGAACAGACTCTTACAAGCTGTTTTTCAGTTTGAATTACAAATATATTGCAGGATATTCACTTGGAAGAGTAATTAAAATTATTGTAGTGATCAAAAACTACTTTTTTCTATGCGCCCCTTTCGGTTTAGGCGGTTTAGAATTAATTTTTTCAATTAGGCTTGTAAAAAAATCCGTGCATTTTGAGGCATGTCGTAGAACAATTTTTTGCTTAGAAAAACGTTTTATGTAACTTTTCAATACTTCAGTCCCCCGTTATACATATAAAGTTCGTTGATTTCACGACGCTTCTGCAATGTTCAATCCAATCGACTCTTGAACTTTCTCTGTGTTTATTGCAGAAAACACTGGCCGGTTACAAAGAACATGCTGCTGAACATATAATACTCAGCATAGTCTTCGAAAGCTTAGCGCTAGGTGACATCATGCTTCTTTCAGTTTAATTTTGATTTTTGAACATTATTTCTAACGATGACTAACTTTGTCTAATGTTACCGATTCGTAACTCCATATAATGCTTTAATGTGCGTATCTCATTGTAATATTGATACTTTTACGTTAATTGTAACCCACGAAAGAGACTTTTAGAATAGAATAGAATGGAATCAAGTTCAAAATTCCGAGAAAACTTGTTTACTCATACACATTTCACAGCATTATTGTGAACTTTTGTTCATCTTGTGTGTGTAACAGCATAAACAATCTTCCATATGTCGGTTGTTGTATAGAAAAGTTTCGTTTCGTATTATTTATAAAAATAATACAGCACCACTATTCATAGTCTTGTGAAAAGTCACCAACGTATACATTTTGTGTTCGTTCGTTTTTAACGAGTTAATCAGTCATCGCAAACTCATCGTTCAGTGAGGTTGAATCGAATTTATATAAGGTTTACACAGTCGTTCCGAACAAAATAGTAGTGGATAAATTCTCTGGCGGATTAGTATATTAAAACGAGAGTGTGATAAGAAAAAAAAAGAGTAGCAAAAATTACATTTTGCACAAACAGAAAGGCATAGTTGCAGTGTGTGTCAGAAAAATTGACAATAAGCAACAACAACACAAAAAAAAGTTTGTCAATTTCCGAACAATTTTCCAATTTAACTCAAAGGTATGAAATGTTTTCTGGTTTTGTAATTTTGTTAAGTGCCAAACGGTCTGTCTTTTTTTGTGTGTTTGTACTCTGACAAGATGTTAAGTGCGTCTGAACATATAAATCCATTTTAGTTATTACATTTTATTGTGTACACGTAGCACAAGTTTAAATTTGATTCAATTTTAAAATGACATCAAAAAGGAATCTAATTTTTCAATTAACTGAATTGACTTGTAACGCTCTTTCTTAGTGTACACAATAAATAATAAAATCTCATTACAACCAAAGTGATGTACATTGAGTAAATCCTTGGAGACTCGAATCTATATTCCGTATAAAATGTCTGTAAGACGAAGAGGCGCGATGGCGCCCGGTTATTGTGTTCTCTATAAGACACATAGTATAATGAGTTTTTTTTTCTGTTGCCGACAAATTATTTGCTAAAAATTTGCTCTGAAATATTGTCGGATGCCGAATCAATTTTCGCATTTTTCTTTCGATATTAAAAACACATTTCCAACAAACAAACGAAAAAGCGAAATAAAAATTCGTTTTTGCAACTCGTTGAAATGTTTATTAACAATATAAATACAAAAACAGTTGGTCCCCGGCTACATACCTATAGCAAAAATTCACACACGTCGTCGTCACTTGTGTGTACAGTGTACACTCTTTTTTCTACTTTTCATATCATTTTTATTTCATTCTCTCGGTTACCTGTTGCCTCGGCCTATATTTACATAAATTACACCGTAGATAGTCACAATAGTCACATTCGGTTTTAATTTATTTATGTTGTCTGGTTACTTTGTACCTGCATTTTCCTTATCGGCTACGAAAGTTCGGTGTAATTTTGTAGAAAGTAGATTAACATACGATACAATAATATCGTAGAATTTGATGTGAGTAATGTTTTGTATGCTTCCCACCATATTGCCGATGTATATACCTACAATTTATTTATTTAGCAACCATGTGATGATTGCCGTTTAATTTGTTGTAATAACGTGCACAAAATCAATTTTCATTTATTTATTACAAATTGATTCGGTTTACTAAAAGTAAAAGTTGCTAGAATTTGGACTGATGGAATTAAAGATAATACGAAAAACTAATATTTTACTTGTAACGGACGTATTTATTCTTTCAATGGAAATTATGTACCCGCTAGATTTTGAAGATTAACAACATTTTTTATGAAGCTTTTTACGTGAAGCTGTATTGTAGAAATATTTTTCAATACCCAGGTAATACAACATTCCACTAAATTTCTCCAAATGATTCTGCTGCTCTTCAGGGCGTCAAACCAAAAGCTTTGTTCTAAATACTTTGCCTAATGAGAAGACTACTTCTTCTTTGAACAAGTGATAAAATTCAATCTGCATCATTACAGTCCGTTAGCTATCGGGTGTGACGCGAGTCCTATTACAGGTAGAGAAAAGTGAAACTCGACATGTTTTCTAATTTGGGAATGGTTGTGGGTTGTAAACAAGAATTTTTTTGAACAAATGAAAATCTAGATTTTAATTTTCTGAACTTTGGTTAGGTTTTATTAAAAGAACCACACAAATTTTGTGTGGAATCATTTACAAACAACAATTCCAAAAACAGAAATCTTGTGAAATTACACTTTTCTCTCACTGTACAACAAAAACATTTATATAGGGACTAAGGAACATATTTACAGTAACTTTTCACTCTTCGCTATCACTCGTCTTCAGATCTACGATTAGGGGAAGTTACTTAACCCATGAAAGTTCGAACCGCTGCGATTATATAAAGTTCAATAACTGAAAACTAAAATCAAATCCATTTTTCGGCTGGCCCACTTAATTCACGAAAGGTAATAATCAGACAATCCATTATTCCAAAAAAACAATTATCACAAAAACAAAGTTTAATTATCTACCACGTTGTGACGCACTTTTTTTTGGCAAAACGTCTTTAGTGATATCAGATATTTTGTTAGTAAAGACATAAGGACGTGCGTCACATTTACCCCTTGGGATTTTTAATGATTAGCTATCAATGCAATTTGCCATTCGTCATTTGATTTCAATGCATTTCTTAGTCATCCGATGAAAATAACTTGTAAACAAGCGACCAATTTAAACATTTTCTTTCCGTTTGATTATTGCTCGATTAAAAATAGCTTAACGAATCGATTATTGTGGTCTGCAATTGTGGCATTCTAGATTTATTTCAGATACTGTGACGAGTTATTATGCTCCTAGCACTAAGTATTTTTCGAATCTTCTAAACGAAATCTGCTGTAATTTGCATAAGAGACGTAGTGAAAATTTATAACAAAAGAATTCAACAAAATCTCCCTTCATCGACATGGGATGAATCCGACAACAAACGTATGGTTTGTTCTAATTTCACATATTTGTAAGCATGTGAAAAAAAACATAATTCCATCACGGCATTATATGCATTTCTAATATCTAATTTGAGATTGTAGGTCATCGAGCGTGTTTCCTTCATGATTTTATTGTAAAAAATACAAAAGCTCAGCCCATAAAACCAGCTTGTTCTGCGGGAAGTCATCGATATAATACTAAAAAGCGGAAATATGAAGGGAAAAAAACGGTGCAGTTAATCAGCATGCGATAATTAGTCCAGATATACAAAACTGCATGCTGATTTTCATGTGTCATTATGTGAGTTACTGTAATGAGCCAGAAATTTCAAAAAATTGTTTAAAGCGAAATCAGTGAAGAAACTTTTTTATTGCCATTCAATTGCCCTGATAAATCCAATTATCTTCGAATTATTAATGTTAACGGATTCATATCTGATCGACCTATCAATACCTATCCCATAAGAAGTATTATGCCGATAAGATATGCTGCCATGTGCTATGGCATCATCAGTTAATCGTCTATAAATCGAAATGTTTTTGATAAGAAAATTTATTGCAGCGGCTTTAATGGCAAGGGCTCTTTTCTATTTATTTACAGATTTTAAGCGGACCAACCCATCATCAAAATGAGTTATCCATTCGTAAGTACAATTCAATCATTGCTTGCTGTTTGTTTACTTTTAATTTTACTTCGAAATTATTCAAGTTTTTCTCTCGCCAAGCTCTTTACTAAGAGGAAGGAGGTCCGAACTGACTACCAAAGGGCGTATGCCTCAATATATCAGTTCTGGCCTCAAACTAAGTGCAGCATAAAGCAATGAGATTATAGATATTTAGATGCTAATTTTTCATGTGTACGTTGAGCAGTAACCATACACACAGACAATAATAACATTAATTCACAACATTCACAACAGTTATGTCTACACGAATATTTTCTATCCTTTCTAATAAAAAACTCTAAAATTTGTTTTCGTAGGGCTCGGGAATGCCACAGCCAAACAACTCCTCTCCCTATCCCAATCCCAATCAAGGACAGCCACCATTCGGTGGTGGTTTTACAAATCAAGGAATGTATCCAAACCACCAACAAGCTCCTTATCCTTCGAATCCTGGTTATCCTACTCAGGGCGGCTATTCATCTCAACCACCATATCCTAATAGCGCTCCTTATCCTCAACAATCTTCTATGCCTTTCGGTGCAGGCTTTCCGCCAATGCCTCCGTCTCAAACCAATTCTTATCCATCATTGCCTCCATCCCAGCACGGTGGTGCATATCCTCCCTCTCAGCAATGCTATCCTCCATCTCAACCTGGATTCCAATCGAATTATCCTCCAGCTCAATCTGGGGCTATGCCGAGTTATCCACCAGCTTCCCAATCAATTTATCCTACACCGAGCTCTGCAAACAATGTGTACCCTTCGCAAACACAATATCCACCTCCATCCAATCAATCCTTTGCACCATCGCAAGGATATCCTTCGCTACAAAACAGTGGATTTCAAGCACCGTCGCAGCATATTGCAGCAACCCACATGGCTGCCTGCTTTTCCGAAATGCAGAGCCATAAACGTGAAAATCATTCGAAGGTTTGTTTACACAAATTCATTTGGGAACATTAGGATGTTTGTGTGTCGAATGAAATATTTTGTTGAAATCGGCAAATTCGGCTTTTGCCAGATTAATGCAACGGGCTTTTTGGCAGCAAACAATGTTGATACGCTTTCTTGTTAACTAAAAAATTTCAATAAAATATTGAAGAAACATTTTCGCCCTATTGTTGTAAGCTCTGTTGAAAGCCTAAGGACTCAGAGTTGACCGTAAAGGCCCGTACGAAGTTGAATACGATGGCACATAAAGAAAATCTCGTAACAGACCGAATATTCAATTATTGCAACTAAAATTTTTCATTTAAGCTCATCTTTGTACCAGTCATATTTTCCACAATAATGCTCAAAACCGTAATTTCGATATTGTTATTACTATCCAAACCGCATTTCCCCGCAAGATAAGATAAAATTATGGAAATCGGTTAGAATTTACTCATATCATGCCCAAAGAAGCACTATAAGCACAGGTAGTGTTGCACGGATGTGTAGTTTGACTCTGTAGCACTAGTCATGATCATCAAGAGGAACTAGTTACTTCCGCCCACCCTCGAATGTCTCAAAAAGAAGCGAATCGAATTCGCTGTGCCAGAAACTTCGAACGGGACTAACGAAATAATTTTGTTGAACCATAATGGTTCACAGCCGTGTGTTTCTTTTTACTTCGTTTATTTATGTTTTATGCTGTTTTACATGTCCCAATATTTATGTTGTTAACATTTTGTTCGTTTCCCCTTCACTACATCAAATCCTACGCTTCCTTTCCTATATTTTCTTGGTCATTGCTTGGTGAGGAATGTTCGTTTAATGTAGAAATCGATTTGCATCCTTTTGGTACAGGAACATTGGAAGACAAAATTGTTCGTCTAACATTTGTACGCTTTTACAAAATACTTCACTTGTAGGGTAATCCGACTGTGGTTCCAGCCCAAAATTTCGATCCGGTTGATGACGCAAAAGCACTTCGCAAAGCAATGAAAGGTTTTGGAACTGATGAAGATGCCTTAATTGATGTTATATGCCGTCGAAGCAACGAGCAAAGAATTGTAACTAATTGAAAGTTCAACTGCGATCGTTCCAGCTAACGTAAAGAACATTTTCTGTCCAATCTTTAGATGATCCTTCGTTCCTACAAAACCAACTTCGGGAAAGACTTGGTGGAAGATATCAAATCAGAAACCAGTGGAAATTTTGAGAAATTGTTGGTCGCATTATTAACACCAATTGTTGATTATTATGTCAAGGAATTGCACGACGCAATGTCCGGTCTTGGTACCGACGAAGATGTTCTGATCGAAATTCTATGCTCCATGACAAACTACGAGATTCATACGATCAAAAATGCGTATGAACGATGTAAGTTAAATCAATCAAGACGTTGAGTCAATGACATTAATGTTCCAATTGTTTAGTGTACGGGAAAAATCTCGAATCAGAATTAATGTCCGAAACATCCGGCCACTTTAAGCGATTATTGGTGGCATTGTGTACGGCGAATCGAGACGAAAGCGGAAGTACTGACATCGATGCGGCTCGTCGAGATGCAACGGAATTACTCAGGGCTGGAGAGTTACGTGTCGGCACAGATGAAAGTACATTCAATATGATACTGTGTCAGCGAAATTTTGCGCAAATTAGACTTGTAAGTTTTGGAACTGAGCGGTCAAAATGGAAAATCGTTTGAAAACAATTCTACTTTCGCCAAACAGATCTGTAACGAGTATGAGAAAATATCTGGTCATTCGCTTGAGAGAGCCATAAACAACGAATTCAGCGGCGATATAATGGACGGCCTTGTTGCTATTTTACAATGCACTTCGAATAAATCGGAATTCTTTGCGTCTCGGCTACACAAAAGTATGGCCGGACTGGGAACCAATGACAATCAGTTGATCAGATTGATCGTAACTCGATGTGAAATTGACCTGAACGACATTAAAACTGCTTTTGAACAGAAATATGGCAAAAGCTTACGTAGTTGGATTAAGGTAAGACCGGAAGTGCTGAAATCGAATGATTTTGTTCTGAAACGTAAAATTTGTTACAGGGAGACACCTCCGGACATTACAAACATGCTTTGTATGTGCTAATTGGTGAACAAAGATCTTCATAAGTTTCTCTACTTTCCAGCCTTTACAACCTTATATTGATTCGCATTTTTTATGGCCGATGGCTATAGTGTCTTAGATAAAACAATTTTTATTGACCAATGATACAGTATGTTGTGTCACAATTTTTATTATTGAAAATGTTTGAAAAAAAAAATCTAATTTTTGAGGATTAAAATTTTATCTTGATGTAGATTACCAATCAATCTTTTAATCAATGCTAGTAAAGGGCCGAAGCAGTTTCGATCGATGGAAGCTAGCACCTGCAACCAGGGCCTACTTTTTGGAAACTAATTTCTTGAATTTCTTGAAATTTCTCGAATTTTCTCGAATTTCTTAAAATTTTTCGAATTCGAGAAATTCGAGAAACTTCAAGAAACTCGAGAAATTAGTTTCTTGAAATTTCTTGAATTTCTCGAAGTTTCCCGAATTTCTTGAATTTTCTGGAATTTCTTGAAATGACTCGAATTCGAGAAATTCAAGAAACTTTGAGAAATTCAAGAAATATTTCTCGAAATTTCTTGAATTTCTAGAAGTTTCTTGAATTTCTCAAAGTTTCTTGAATTTCTCGATTTTCTCCAAAAGTTTCTAAAAAGTAGGCCCTGCCTGCAACCGTACAATCATGCCAGATAATCTTATTTCTAAATCTTAGTGTATATTCAGTAAAATTATGCCACACAGAAACAAACATCGACCTGATGTGTGGTAATTTTATAGAACGAGAGTCACAAGACGTCAAGATATCGGCTCTGCGACTTTCGTTGTTGAATATATTGAGCACTAAAAATTTATGTTTGACCAAACGATAACAATAATTGACCAATAACATTAAGTATTATAAACTGCCGATAGAAAAAATAAAAGTACCGATAGAAAATGATGAACTACCGATACAAAATAATGAACTACCGATAGAAAATTAACTTTTTATCGGTAAAGAGTTATCGGCAGTTTTGAATATTTTAATCGGTACTTGGGAATTTCGCTATCGGTACTTTATTATTTTTTATCGGTACCGTGTTTATTGGTCATTTATTATTTTTATCGGTAGTTTTGAATTAATTTATCGGTAGAATATAATATCCCATATATTATCTCAGTCGTCACACGGCCGAATAAGTCCTCATTTGTTTCAAAATGAAGCTAATGAACGCAATTGACAAAATTTAAAAATTCAATTTTTATTGCAATGCCTGCCAAGACAAGCTGAAACTTGACTGCCACAAAGATCCTATTTTTGTTAAAATATTTGAGAAAACCTAGAAAATTGGAGTAAATTCAAAAAAACTCAAAAATTTGGCTCGGCTGCCACAACAGATCTTTCAATAAATATTTTAACTTTGGATTTGGACACAAAATTTGGATTTTCTACAATATGTGTTAGACGGCTGATTATAGAGACCAGACCAGGTCTACCATCCTCGTTTTATCACATCCACAATGTATATATTTACCCGCAAATAGTCGAAGCACAAATGTTTTTCGTATGTCCTCACCAAAGTTCACCGAGGTTCTATCGATTTTAAGAAATTTTCCGGTGGTCATATTTTCGGCCGTTCATCATCAAATTTTTTGAAGTTAATTTTTGCCCCAGGAGTATTCGACCTTAGCTTTCTAATGAACCCATCTATGCCAATATCCTCGCCACCTTACGGAAATGAAATCCAGACTACGAAACCCCATTTTCGCCACTTACCACCAGCCTGGTATAGAAGTTGAAAAATATATGAGACTGGTTTTGGGGCTTAGGCACCAAGGCCTAGCTAGGCATATATAAAAAAAAAATCCGAGAAAAAATAGCACCGATTTCGGTTAGTCGAAATTCAAAAGAATCCCTTAAACCCTTCTTAGCTAAAATCGTAGCCTACTTTTGTGTGTTCCGTTCGTATTTTTGATGATATCTGGATATCAGAATCCATTTTTATGGCCGCAATAACGACCACGAATGTGTTAGCTTTCAATAAAAAATATATTTGGTTGTATGGCAGTTTCACCCGCTCTGAGAGAAAGTCAGCAGTTCACCGAATTTTTCATAGCTCAGTTTTGGTAGAGGTGGTCAAACTTCTGAAACCAAAATCTATTTTTCATACCTAGGACCCGAAAAGTGCGTCGCACTTTTTCTCCGTCCAATATGAAATAGTACATTTCGTACCTAGGACTAAAAGTCTTTTTTAGCGTGTGAGAAGTTTCCAGTCAGACTTTTAGTCCGTGGTACGAATAGTATTTTTCATACCTAGGATCCGAAAAGTGCGACTTCGTCCTCTCACATGCTAAAAAAGACTTTTAGTCCTAGGTACGAAATGTACTATTTTATTGAAAGGAATCACATTCGTGGTCGTACATTTCTGAAAATTGTTTAAAAAAAAAACGCCCAAACGTGTACTTTTCAGCCACATACCAAATTTGTGCCTCTTAACAAGACAACTATAATTTTTCACAATCGGTATGAAACTTAATATCTTCAAATATAAGAAAAACACTTACATAGCCAACGCACCTGCAACTGCACAATAGTCGAAGATAAAATCTAAGATAAGTTTAATCTATTTTAAAGCTTAACGCCAATGACGAATAGAAAATCCAATATGATGCAACAGATTGTCAATTTTAGAAGAATTTTAATCAAAAAATATATATAAAAAAATGTTACAATAAATAAAGGCCGAAACTACTCTAACTCCACCCTCAATTTGATCTCTTCTTGTATGGAGGACCTGCGAAAAAATATTGATTAAACAAATTTCCTTTTCACAAAAGATTGGTCCGACCTACCAATCAGTGATAGAACAACCGGCAATAGAATAAGTCCATGCGTTGCGCCGATTAAAATAATGCTCAAATACATACGGAAGTAAAATATTTGAAATATCTACGAAAGGAATTACGAAATGAATGGAATCAAAAATGAAATTTACAAATTTAAGATTTTACGATCTATACCTGTGATTTGGCGAATGCCAGCACGACAATACCGGCCACTTTGGTTAATGTGATTCCAGATAGGACACTACTTCCAGTTACCGAAAGAGATTCACTCGCACGGAAAAGTTTCGTCCCCTTAATGGTTGAATATGACCGTACAGTATGTGATATGAATTCAACGCCAATGCCCACAGCCTATATGAAAACAATAGTTGTAAGTTATCAACGTCTCGTCACCAAATAGGAAACCCAGCGTGCAGAGGATTTGACCATTCAAACTGCTATTTTGGCAATCCGACTCCCGGTCGGTTAAGAAGCAACAGTGAATTAAACGTTATATATCGTTGCAACGAAAAGACCAGAGTTTCACTCGATCGATCTTCTACACGATCTTTCTCGGTTTTGTAAAACATTGCAGGGACGGAGAGGAATGTTTTTACACACTATCTTTGCGCAATAATTAAAAACAAAAATTCTACTTACGACCACCAAATTCACGAGTGATATTGCATTGAGAGTAATACCCCACAACCACATCACTCCTCCCATATTGACAACAATCATTGTCACGAATGTAAATACTATGACTGCTGATGCAATGTCCAGTCCTTTTAGTAGTGGAAAATAATTGAATTCGGCGAGGTGATTTCTTTTTAAAAGATACTTTTTGCTGCTGGCGCAACTTACCAGTGAAAAGAAAAGTAACCAGAAATGTGGCCGCTAGTGACAGTCCTAACGAAAAGAATGTGTCATTCCAGATGTTGAGATATTGCTCGTAATACAGATAGTAGACACTGAAACAAGAGAATCGGTTCAAATTTAATCCAAGTGTCCTTAAACGAATCCTCAGATTGCAAGCAACAGTTACCTATATGGGAAAAATACCACATCCGGGTGTCCATTGTCGGCAAGCATTTGTTTCACATTGGTTGCTATTCTTTTTGCCTGCCGCAGTGATGTGTAAAAGTCTTTCGATCCAGTTGATGCTGTATGATAGCTCATGAAGTACGAATCACGAACATGAATGTCACCGTTATCGTCATATACGTAAGACAGTCCTTCGCTGTACGAACCCTTACCAGACTTCGCACAATTTTCATTAGGCTTATCCGTGAGGAAGAATGTTAAATATTTATCGAACGTTTCCCGTGTCGGACGTTGGCTATCTTCGATGAAAGTCTTCGGACACTCTATGCAACCATTGTACAGGTCTGGTTGGTGTAAAATACACTTATGGTAAATCGATTCAATTCTGCAAGTTAGAAAGTTTAGTCGCTTACCACTACTTGGGCAGTAGGTACCATTTGCGAACATCTTGCAGCACGAACCTATTGTTAGCCAATCAGTGTAGTCGTCGATCCATGAATTGGCTGGTGTTGCAATGCGAGTTCTTATCAGGGAAAAGAAGTACATCATTCGATAAAGCGTGTACACTACACAGAGGTGAGTGTCGGACTTACATTTTCTCAAAATTAGATGCTAGATACAGTTGCGTGGATAATGAATCATTATTGCATCCAGTACTACCGCAAATGATATTTTGATCAGTAGCATTGTAGAAACTTAGGCCAGGTCCTAATACCCAATAAACTGGGGCACCACTCATCAGCATTTCACCCATAAACTGTTGAAACAATTTGTCAGCCCTTCACTGTGCGATTTTTGCGTTGAGTCTAGTTTTACCTGAAAGTATTTGACGATGTGCGAATCCTTAGCCATGGACAATTGCTGATCCAAACCGGGCTCAATTGATGGAATCACCATTATCGATAAGCTGGTGATCACGATGAACGTAATCAAAATTAATGGTCGCATCTTCTTCGAAAGTATGAACGGAGTATAATAGTTTTCGAACAGATAATGCAATATGCTGTTCGACGAACCGTCCACTTTCTTATTCCGATGAACTTTTATGCACCACAGTAAGTCGAATCGATTTTGCTGTGAGACAATTTTGGTTATTTTAATATCGATCGACAAAGGTATCAATGGCTCAATTGGCATACCTCGAATCGTTTCTGGTCCAGACTCATGAGGGCAACAAAAACTGTGATTTGAAAAATGAAATTCAGAAAGATTGCGACTGTTGAGTACAACGCGAATGTCTTCACTGCTGGCATATTTGATAGCGAGCCTAGAATCAAAAGTGAGTGCACTGTCAAGGGCTCATACAACATCTTCAATTACCAATTCCAAAACAACAGCACTCCGACAAAGATGTGAGTAATATGGACGGTCCAATTGTTCCTAGTGCTTCACCGATTCGTTGCGACGAATTTGAGTATTTTATACGATCTATACGATCGAATGCGTGCACCAACATGAAAATATTGTCCACTCCGACAGCAAGAACTAAGAATGGAATTACCTGAGGAAAATTATGTTAATAACAGCCATAACCAGCCATAACAATGACTTACTTCAATTGTTAACATTGTCGTCGAAATTCCCAAATACCCAAAGAATCCCAGACTGCACGCAACTGATGCTAATACCACAAAAATGCCTCCTGTAGCCAAAGTGATTTTTGTTTCGATCTGGAATTAGTTATTGCTATGTTGAAGCGATCGAGAATGGCATTGCTATTGTACATACCATTAAATACCGACAACTCCTGATCTTTCCCAATGCAATGGCAATATAGATAAACATCACGACATAACTGACGACAACCGTGGGAATTTCAGCCTGGGATATTTCTTCGATACCATCCTCGATGGACCGTTCGGCCGAGAATGCAAATTCCATTTCGAGTGATGAATAATTCTTTAAAAGGTCGATAAACCTACAAGTATTGTTGGTTGTTAGCTAGACGCTACCTAATTTTTTAGATTCTACAAAAATTACTTCCGTTCCCACTCTAAAGCCGGAGCCAATTCTGATTTATCAATCTTATTGTTAACTAAAAATGTTAGAATAACTCCTGTCGCTAAACGGTAGTTCGGTAGTTCCCCTAGAATATTTTTTAAATTTCAATTCAGTTACACTTTAGTCGATCAAATAATTCAGTTGCGCAATACCTTCTTCGGGTTCCGGGTATCCGCCAAGTGCAATTTTCGGTTCAATCGGACCACCATACAATGCCATACAATTGTTAGTATCGTACGGATTACTAATTAAAAATTTCAGTTGAAAATCGAAATTAATTTCTTGTCCTTCCGTTCAATACTCACTTGATGCATGCGTCCATAGTGTTCAAATAATTGAAGTTGTTTCCATTGTAAGAGTAGTTCAGATAAAACGATTCGAAATTGTTTCTATAGTACCCGAACAGAGATTGAACGAGACAGTCTTTTATCTGTGGCTCCGTATCACTGGGCAGTAAAGGTGTATAACATATGTGTTCTAATCCGGCGCCCTCATCCTGCCCAATATTCTGAACAGACATCTCCAGCCGAAATACTTCCAATAAAAATTCGTAGTTGAAAGCCGGTCCGTATGTGTGAACTTCCGAATTGATTTCATATTCGATCTGATCAGTTATCGAGATGTTGTTAACAATCAAAATTTTTGTTAGATGAAATTTATTGGCTCATACATGCTGTGTGTTGGTGGGCTTAATGAAGATCTGATTCGTTCGATAAAATGGTCCGAATCGGCTATCAAAATAATCTTTTTCGATTCGGACATCACTCGTCGGAGATGCCCACAAGTCTGCAGGATCCGTAATAATAACCAGATTTCGGATTCCAAAAGCTAATCCAGCAATGATCCATGAAAATATGGCTAGGACTAGAACAGGATGTTCAGCACACACTGAAATCGGAACCGATGAAAATTTAAACCGATGTTAATTAGAGAGTCGCACGTACCGATTCCCCATTGTTTGAAGAAATTCGTGTAAGATAAATTGATTCCGTTAAATCCACCAAACCATTGTGGAAGGACACTTTCTTTGTGCGTGAGACAGCACGTTTTCACTAGCACTGCTGCTACCCCAATTGCGCCCAAAACAATACCAATGGAAAATGTTATAACATTCAGTCCACCGATTGTTGGTGCTGAATCTTCGACGGGTGCATTACCGACCGGACATGATTGGCTACAATCAATGCACGAACATGGATAGTCTCCCTAATGGCAAAATTAGATTTTGTTTTGGTCAAAAATCTGTCATTGTTTTGTCTATCTCACTTCGTAAGCTTCGTGGCACGATTTCGTTTCCTCCTTGAATCGATTCTCATCTGTTTGTGAAAATTTGTAAGACATTTGGAACGGCACTAATGGATTCGCTACATCGCCTAGAAAGTGGTACCATCTTTCAGGTGTGCATGTCTTCGAATTGTAAATTCCACTACATGCTACGTCCATAGACAGTCTTCCACTCGCTGGATGTATGACCGTACTACAACTGTAATACGTATTGTTTGCATATGTTTCGTCCATGACTATTTCTACCGAATTGATATAATCTCTTCCTAATGAAAGAAGGGAATTCAAGGATATGTCACTGTTAAGTACACATTTGAATAATGCTTGTGGAAGAAGGTGAAACGCTACTCAGCCCCATACATACCATCCCAACTGGTTAACACTTCTGTTGGAGTCACATATCGACTGTGGTCAGGTGCACAACTCACTGAACATATGCCTAAAGGAAGAAGGTGAGTTGCAGTAATTAACCAGTGCGCATCCATTGTCTTACTTACTTTTTATCATGTTTTTCATGCATGATTTGCACCGACCGAAAATGCCTTCGGCTTGTTGAAAATTCGCCGAAATTTTTCGTACCTGTACAGCATCGCAGCAAAGCAGATCTGATCCTAAATTAGCAATTCAGTTAGATTTAACACAGTTTTTTTCGTTATATCTTCTTAATCTTTCACAGACGGCTATACCGTTGTTGACAACGACTCCAAAAAATAGCCGTCTGTGAAAGGTTAAACGTAACTGTAGCGCTTACTGGATTTATAAATGTGTGGACATAATTCCAGCATAATATCCTCAGCTCCTTCATCATTCAGCGGTAAAGCAGTACCATCGTAAACACAATTCTTTGAGCTCGATCCAGCCAAATAACATTCACCGTACCATATGCAATGTCCATCCGACTGGCCATTTGACAAAGATATTAATATTTGCAGTAAGAGAATTAGAAGGTACGGTTCTGAAAAGAAGGTACGTGAAATTATAAGTATTGAAGATTTACGGTATCTTCCTCGATTCGTTGCGATTCTAAAACGTAAAAAATATTATTTTACTATGCTGGTGCATGTAATAAGGCTATTACATGCATAGGCATAGGCCTTTACATCACTCGCATAGTAAAACGTCGTACTACACACGGAAAATAAAGTGATATCTCGTATCACGATGAGTAAATGTACCTCGGGCTAAAGCCCTCGGTTACTTTTACTCATCTGGATACGAGATATCACTTTACTTCCCTTGCATAGTAATGTACTATTTCGTACCAATCGTTCGGGAAAAACTGACATTTCTCAACAACTGTCGTATTTCATTTGTCCGGTGCACAAAAAGCTTTTTGACAAGAAAGTTGGTAGTGGAATTTTTTTTTTGCAAAGCACCTAGAATTTCCTACGGGAACTTTTGTTAGAGTACTCATTTGGAACGACTGTTGCTTAATGGCTGATTATGCTTTTAGTTCGTTGTAAATTGAATATTGCGTGAACATAGACAGTGACCGGCATGTAAAGGTTTTTAATGAAAATGTTTTACTGTAGGTCAGTTTCTACAAGGACATAACTCGTCTTAGTAATCGTTTATGTTTGTTCTCGGAGTTACATTTTTTCATATACTTTTCAGTAACCATTTTTTCGTTTATTGTCGATTTTCAAATTTACCTCCAATACGGCATCTCACGGCGACTCCTGTCTAATTTAATGTAAATGGCAACTCGTACTAAAAACTACTCTATTTGACACCAAGAAACCTCTAATATCCTGCTAGGTGCTTTGAATTTTGTCGATACTTCACGGCAATCTAACTTACAGGATCTATTTGCAGCAGTTCCTTTGTGAATTTCGAGAATTTTCAAGACTTTAGGACTGCGAAAATTCCCGATAATTCTTAAATTTTTAGAATTTCGAGCATTATCAAGACTTTTCAAGAATTTAACGAAAATAAGTCCTGAACTCAAGAGACGCCCCATCGGTTATGCACAGTAAATGAATAATATTCTAAGAATACAGATTGTCCAATCTTTGGACTAGCGTAAGTAAGGTGGGTTGTCTTCAGTTTAGAGTAACCTGATTGAAGACAGAAGTTAAATTTCAGTTCAACACAGGTAATGAAATAATATGTCGATTTTATTGACTAGCTATGTACAATGGAAATAAATCTGGTGAATTTTTAATGTTTGTCGTTGGGCTTATGATACCACAAAGGACCATTGCGATCGTGTGCGTCCATGTGACTCCGTAAACACGACCGATGTCGTGTTTCATATGAGCATAAATTGCATTTGAAACGCTTTTCTCCGCCAGTATGGATTTCCAAATGAAGCTGTAGACTCTTGCTCGTTGCTAATTTTTTCGAACAGACACTGCACTCAAACCACTGTCTGTATTCTTCATGCGTAAGTCTGTGTCGTTTTAACGCCGGCCTTTGGCTGAACGCCTTGGAGCACTTATCGCAAACGTACGGTTTTTCGCCTGTTGTTGTCAATGAAACGATTGGCAATAAATGTTATGATTCAGCTTGAAGATCTGATCGAATTTGAGTTTCTTACCGGTGTGGAGGCGTCGATGTATTGCTAAATTACCACTTGTTGAGAATCTCTTTGAACATACTGTACAGCTAAAGGCCTTCTCGCCGGTATGATAGGAACGTATGTGATACAGCAATCGTCCGCTGTTGGTACATTTAAACGGACAGAGTTTGCAATCGAACGGCTTGTCACCTTTGTGATTCATCATATGAATCTTGAGGCCGTTGCGCGTTTTCAATTTTTGCGAGCATATGGTGCATGAGAATCTTTTGTCGCCATGTATTCGCATATGCTGTTTGAGGCAATCTTTTGTTTTGAACTTTTTCGAGCATATCTCGCAGTTAATATTCTTATCTTCGGAATGGTAGGCCATGTGCCGTTTCAGGTGGAATACCGATTGGCAGCGTTTCGAACATATAGTACATACACGGGGATCGAACGATTGAACATTTTGATGTCTATTCATATGTAGATGAAGATTATAAACGCTGCGTTCAGACAGTTTACAAATATAACACTCGAACGACATCTTCACTGTATTCACTGCCCAACTTTGCATTGGTTCAACAGCCTCCTTATCTTCAATCTTGATTTCTGTATCGCTGAAAGTCTTACTACCCGAACAACCAAAGTCTGCATCGATTGGGTCTTCTTGTTTAATGTTAATCTCGGGATAATGTGCCATTTCTGCCTCGATTTCTTCTTGTTTAATATTAACTTCATCGTAGTCTATGATCTCTGCCTTAATGTCTATGTGTTCCATGGGGACAGCTATCACTTCGACCAACTCAGACTTTATAACAATATTCAGATCCATCGTCTCAGAACAATCACTGTGATGGTCCACTTCCTCTTTGGTAGAGTGTTCGATTTCTGCAGCAATATCTGATGTCAATAAGAAGGAACCATTTGGAATATGAGGGCTTCACGCACAATAAATTTAATGAATTAGTTTATGAAAATTTTGTTTATTTTTATTACAGTTTGTTGTGACGGTTTGTTGTCGTTGATATTTTGACATATTATGACATAAAGTTTTGTGCTAATTTGCATGGCTTTGAATTTTTGGCGGCAGCCGGTTTGTCCGTAATGTTTTTATCGGAATGCTGTACAGCAGTTGAAAACGTACTTAGAATTCAGGTGATGTCTAGAAATCTTAAATTCACTGTCAACAGATTCACCACACATTGAAATTAATTGCGGCTTGCCAACTTTCGGCACCCTCGACTTTACTTTAAATAGTCAAGGAATGTCCCCAAATAAATTTCTAAGAATCCAAAACTGAATTCTAGATCTTTAGAAATTTATTTGGAGGCATTCCACGACTATTTAAGTAAAGTCCAGGGTGCCGAAAGTTCACAAGCCGCGATTATTTTGAATGTGTAGACTTCAAAGAGGTGGCAATGACCTGTGAATCTCAACTGCGATTTTTAACGTTACAAAAGATGACCTACAATTATTAAACGTAAAGCTTGTGTAGAATCAGCTACAGCTGAACTACACCAACTAATCAACAAACATACTCAACTTGTATAATATACAATCAAAACACATTCTAAACAACGAGTACAGTCATACGAGTTATTGCGCACATAGATGACCTTAATACAAAGGCATTGTCTTTGTCGACCAGCTGGAGATGTTCAGCTTTTGCTGATTCTACACAAGCTTTACGTTTAATAATTGTAAATTCCAGGATCTCACTTTCGTGCAAACAAAGCACCAGAACAGATTTTTCTGACGGTCGATTTGCCCCTCATTTTTTATGGAACGTCGGAAAACAGTGGCATCATACGTAACATTCAAAACTTAGTTCATTAGAAATTCTGTTCTGGTGCAGAGTAATATTCTTTTCAGTGCAAATAATCGATAACAGATGGCATTGCCTACAGCCGTCGGAAGTAACGCCATCTATTATCATCTCTGAATTTTAGAAAAGTTGTTCGTCGCCAAACTTGAAGAATTCGTAGCAGTAGATGTGATAGTGGGTATAAAGTCTAAATCTTTGACAAGCTTCAATGAGCTCAAAATAAACAATGGATTGACGAAACTTTAGTATTATCCACCCTTACAGCCATTAATGGACGGTTAACATTAATGGCTGTAATCCAAATCACATACAAATCTGTCAGGCTTCTTTATAAGGTTTCGCTCAGGAGGAGTGTAAGAAGTGACGAAAAGCTGATGTTTCGCACTGCCAAATTCGAAGAGGTAGAGCCTCATACTGATTCTTAGGCTCTATTGGAATTACACACTCATCAGTCACAAACAGCAGTTCTTCAAATTACTTGTCACTTATGAGAATACATTTTATTTCTCGATATTTTTCATTAAATTGTTTGTACATTAATTCACCGCCCAACATCCGATTCTTCGTTGTCTAACATATGGTATACGTTGAACCATTGGACCAGCAACTTCGTATGGAAGTGGCTTCTGCCTGCCATACCACTGATTAGTCGTCTTTGGAAAAGAATTTTTATATTCAGCTTGTGTTCGAACATCAGTCTTATTCAAACTCTTATCGAATTTGTATGTTTGTTTCGTAGTCATTTTGGGTTTTGATTGAAATTTTGTTGAGGTCCCAAAAGTGTGTAGATGAGCTTGGCTCGAAAATAGTGATTTGAATCATCATGGCATACTGACTATTCTATTAGCGGAGAATCAAACACTGATTAAATATTCGAACCACACGAAAACTGATAGAAAGACAGACCCATGTCATCAAATCTAAATTTAGATTTAAATTGTTGCTGACCTTAAAATGAACTCTATCCGAGAAAAAAATGTTAGATTCAAGCGCATGTAATTTAGCCCATTCAGCGTCTCATTGTTCGGTTCTTTTGTCGTGAATTCAATCTTGGATTCGGTTTCAAATTGGCACTAATCGATTAAAAAAATTTTTAATGTGACTGATACAGACAATCTCTTGAATATTTTTAAAATTTTTGGTTGATAATAACGCAAAGAGAGCTCATTATCTTGGGTATTTTCTAAATGATTCAGTCATCTGTGTGAGATATAAAAAGCAGACTACATGAGCATGCAGATTACCAAGGCGAACAAAGCAGCGTGGTAGATAATATTATTTGTATTTTATCTGATCTTTCACTAATAGACGAAAAACACAAAAACGTAAAGAAGATTATGGTTAGTTACTGTAGCACTCAAAACATTTTATGCAAGTCAATTTAGAAGATACATAGCTAGGAACGAAAAGTGAAAAATTGTTGATCCGAGGTGAAAGCTTCGGTCAACAGTCTCACGTAAACTTGACTTTTTGCTCCCGAGTTATGCCATTTGTATTTAGAAAATGCTGTTAATCTGGTGTAAAGCAGAAGCTGTTACAAATATCTGCTGACTGACTCGTTAGGAATATATTCACGTCAGATCTAGTCTACACTTAATACTTATATCTATGTAGTCTCTGGATTACGTTGCATCACTAGGGATCTTTGTCGATATTCACTGTTACAACAAACCGTTCTTGCATCCGTTCTTTCCGATTTTTTTCTTCTTCCTTAAATCTGAATGGTGTAAATTAGAGTCGATCGTTTTGTAGTAAGTCTGTACAGGTGGATATTTTGTTGTATTTTGTTGCACAAAAATTGCATTTTGAGAATTTGCCGGTTTCGTAAATTTTATTTATTTCTTAAAAATTAAAAACGAAAAAAAAACTTTTAAAAGGTAACGTACTCGCCATAATAACGGACCAATTTACATTTATTTAATTGGCACAATATTCTCTCACGATAAACGACTACCGTTGACACTTAAAACGAAACTGAAAGTAATAAAATTAAATTAGGAAACTGTAACTTTGTATGAAATATCTAATCTTCCTATTAAATTGCAACTAAATAATCCGTTCAATTGAACACCTGTTCAGCCAATTATCAGTCGATTTCTTTATCAGCTATAAGAGTCATTTAATCGAAAAAATGAGAACTGTATTACTAATTTATTGTAATAGAAATTGATCGTTTAAGACTCATATATTAATGTGACAAAGCGTCAAAGTGTTAGAATTAGATACAAAGTAACAAATTTAGCAGCGTAATATATTATAAGTATCATCACGAAGTAATATGCTGCATTTTTCTCAGTGGAAATTAGAAAGTTTGTGGAAAGTGTGTGATTTCTGATTTTTTGTTGCATTTTAAAAAATACTGGTAAATTGGTTGTATCAATTTTTTAACTTTTGTAGACTTGTGTGATTGAGCATGCAAATTTGTGAATATTTTTTACACGAAAATGGAAAATCGCTTTTCCGACCGGAAAGGCAGAAAGTGCTGATTAACTACCAACATTTCGTTGGGAACAGAGGTAATCCTGGCCCAACATCTAGGCAATTGAAGTCTATGAAAAAAATTCAAAATGCGTCATACCAAATATTCATATAAAATTGAAAAGTCCCAAGCTTCTTATCTGAAGTGTAGTAAAGAAGACGTTGTGTGATAGTTATTTATGTATCTGTTGTGGACGGTAGTCTTTAGGCAATTTAGCGAGTTGTGGACCGAACGAACTGAGGGCATCAAGCGAAACTACCTAAAGTCTACCGTCCACAACAGATGCGTAGGTATATAATTTTGAATTTTTCATGCTGAGGCGCTTCTGAACTTTATGCATAAGGTATAAAAAAGCTTTATTTTGTTTATGCATTTTATGCTTAAGAGCGTACAAGGGCGTAGCTGTGGACATAAACCAAGCACTATGGCATGGCGCCACATCGTTTAATGGGTTGTGATGAAATTTCATGGTTTGCCCGTCGAAACTGATCGCCAGCGCCAATTTCAACATTTTCTTTTTGATTTTTCACTTCAATAATCTATTGAAATTGAGATATTTCACTCAATAAACCAATTTATTCAACGTATACTACATGTCTGAAACATAAATAGTTTCACAAATTATGTATATTTACTGAGCGTCATAGACCTGAAACGTCATTCTTCTTCTTCTTCTAAAAATGGCAAAAATCACAACCCATTCAAATGAAATGCTCGTTGTGTCTTCAACAAACAACAAAAGAATCTGAAACATCGAAGACGGACACCATATACTATGAAAACAAGCTTCGTAGCGTCTTTGAATCGTTAAAATTGCGTATTGAAGCTACGCAGACTAACTTTTCCTTTTCTGTATAGTTTTTTTTAGTTGATTTTTTTAGCGTGCTTACGTAAAATTAGAAGTAGGAAACTGTAACCTCTATTTTTTCTTGAAATAAATGGAATAAAGATGGCCGCCGCCGTAGAATTTTTTTTAATTTTACCTAATTTCGTCAAAACAAAACGGAATTTAAAAAAATTAAAACACATTTTCGTGGTCAGCGACATAAGGAACGGTTTTAATGTAGCAACTTATGTGATTATTCTCGATGTACTGCCGAAAAAATGTACCTAAAGTGGAAAAAATTTTGCTTGCAGACGTGTTATAATTGTGAAAATCTAGTAATGTTATAAATGCGAAAACACATTTATGTTAAGTAAGTTTCAAATTAACCGTTAATCCCCTTTTTGCTGTATTCCATCTCTTGAATCCTGAGAATTATGTTCCTAAACATGCCCTATTTTTCGCGAAATTTTGGTTCTTGTCCGAAGCTAAACCCTTGTACCCAAAGTATATAAACACTGAAGGTAACGCAAATCTGCAAGAACACACGGACCCCTACTTTGTTAGGTTGCAGCACATGCCAAAACTCAATACTAAACAACACACTTCCACCAAAATTATCACGCCAAACGTCACGGATGCAACATAACAAATCTTATATTCACCCGGAACTTGCAGTCCGTCTTTCTTGCTATTCCCTGAGGATTTGCGTTACCTTCAGTATGTATATTTACCTTGCTTGTACCCTCTTAAGCAAAACTGCTGTTTTGGACCTTAATGAAACGTTGACTGCATGCTTACATTTCATCTGCCTGGATCTTTTTACAAGTCCAAACTTTGGGCAAGTTTTTTATTCAACAACAAAATTATTACGGATCGACATTTAAGAATATTGATTTATTTCACACCGTTTTTTAAAATATTGAACATACTGTAGGCGCCCTTTAAGACCTGTATTTCAAGGAAATAATTTTTTTAAAAAAAGTTTAACAATGAAAGCGAAAGACTGGTATACCATAGTGAACGTTTCCAAAGTCAATGGATACAAATTACCAATCATCAGACGTTGTGGTTGCTTCAAATATTCAGTAAAAATGATGATACGCTTTTTTACTGATATTGTCTGGCCAACAAAGTTTGATTCAAATAGACAATAGGAAAGGCGATCGCTGGCAACTAGAATCTCATTACCGAAGAGTGTAATCATGAATATCTCGGATATGTTATACGACAAATTGAAAACGTGACATAACCGTTCCGTTCTACTACTGCCGACGTTCTGTCAATAAAATAAAATTGGATGAGTCGGGCATGTGGTGGCGAAAAAGTATTTAAAATTTACGAATGCCAAACTGTAAATTGATGTGCAAATGCACAACCCACTCGTACAAAATTGAAGAAAAAATAAATTGAAGAGAAATGATTCCAATTGATCTACCAATCTGGAAAAGAATTATTTAAAACAGCACAAGGTACCTCTTTAATGTTAACATTATCACTGTACTTCCTTATCCGTAAGTGGCTTTCGATTGATGCCTTTAAGTCCCGCGAAAAGATGTTTTCCCTTTCCATTACTGAAACCTTTGCTCTGACTTTGTCCCATTTACTTCCCATCTTTCCCATTTCATTCCCAAGCACTTCATACCGTAACGAACAGTTTAACAGCAAGTACCATATGACTATAGAAAATACAAACGCTAGAACCGTAAATACAATTCCCATAAACTCAAAGGCGACTGCAGCCCAATATGCACGATCGTCTGTTTTCCAGTCCCACGGAAATGCAATTTTATAAAATAAATATCTTTCAGTTGTTATAATCGGTACAAGAATGCCTTCGAATCCAACGGCAACGAGTGCCACCCCCAGAACTACTCTAACGAATGTCATAAATCGTTTCAATTTCACATCGACATACATGAAGTCTTCGTCATATCTAATCGGAAATACGCAAATTCCATTCAAAAATTCCATAATTTCATTTTGTTTCCAAATCAGGACACACAATTTTGTAAACATGACCGATGTTATGACTGATGGTTCCATCAAGAATATGGCCTCCCCTATAGTGTCACTGATAATTGCACCACCCATCAGCGAAATCGGGAATTGAACGTAAAGAATGCAATAAAATAACTTCAGGCACAGTTCCCTGGGTGAGGCAGCTGGTCCTCGATGCCAAAAACCAATTCGATAAAATAGTGTTGTCATGTCGTTGATTCCACTCTGAATTTTATAGGAACGCATTTTTGTAAGCTGATAAGCGTGTAAGTTAGTTTATATCTTTTAGTGATTAGCACACAGCAGGACAATGAGAACTGAAAGTGATACATTGTAACGACACCAATTTGAGTGATTAAATAATAAAATTGTAAATTATGGATAATTTGAGTCCATTTATTATTAACACCAATCATGCATTTACTTCTTCAATAAATCGGTTTTAAAATTTAAAAATAATGACAAAAAATTTGATCAAACACGTCGCCTGTTTCATTAAAAAAATAAATAAATTAGATTGGGTGGCGGCACCATTAGTCGCAGTCGCTGGACATATATCAGTAGTCCATAAAAAAAGTTTATCAGTGAAGAACTACTTGTCCGGAGACTGGTGCATCCACACTAAGTGAATTATTACAAAAGTCTCGTTAAGCTAAATTTTTGGTCCCTGGCGAGTATGCAAGCGGTCTAATGAGTTTTGAGATAGACGTGTTGAAACGGTATCTGTAGGCTCCCTGGGGAACGACGTCACATGACTTGACATTCTAGCTGTTCACTGGATACACCGTTTTGGGTTATATTGTCGTCGATTTATATAAACTAAAAACTTTTCAAAGGAATAATCCACCAATTTTACGATCACAATGTAAGGCTATTCGAACAAGAAAGCGCCAAATTTCTCCATCCATGATGATTTGATGATTTAGAAAATTTTCTGCCGGCAGCTAACTTCACTTCTAAATAAGTCAGAGTGAAAAGGCAACCTCAAAAATCGAAGCACCTGCCGACATTTCATCACTTACTGTAGAAATAACCGAGAGAATGGATTCGAACAATTCCCGATTTCTGCACAAATTGAACCGACATTGTCAGCTCAAAATATTAGAATTCTTGGACATCAACGACTTGCTGCAAGTATCTAAAATGGGTAAAGACTTCAAAGAGCTTTCGGAATATATAGTTGGCAAAAAGCTGGTGTATGTGAATGTAACGCAAAGGTCTGAGATCTTACATGTATTCGGAAAATCAATGCGGAGGCTTAGATGCATTGGTTATAACTGTGGTTCCATACTAAGGGAAATATACGATAATTGCATACCGAACCAGATAAGAGAAATCCATATTGCGATTGTAAAGCTCCGCGAGACAGACGAAGCGCAAGGGCCATTTGACTTTGGAATTACAATAGAAGAGCTGAAGTCATTTTCAAACCTAGAGGAGCTGACTATTAAGCACTCAGTCAAGTCCGAAGAAATTGATCGAGATACTGATGGTGAATTGAACAAAATTGTCCGTAGCGCCTTGAATCTCAAAGTATTGAAGCTGAGAGCCGACGAAGTCCAATGCAACTGGTTCCGAAACCGAATCGATTGCATGAAGCATTTATGTGAAATCTGGATACATTCGTCCTGTGATTTATACGTTAATGACTTGACACATTTCATACGAGAACATCCTAAACTTCGAGTATTCAGTTTCACTGGACATACTATTCCTAGAGCGAATGCCACATCAATTATTGGTAACTGTTTGGCGGAGCACTGCAAGGGATTACAGGTGTTTATCTTCACGAATTCCGACAACAAAGGCGCATCCAATACGTCCATTGCGCTGCCGTACAATTTTCTAACATCTTTACCGAATTTGAACGTCGTGTCGACGGCTGCGTCTAGTCTCGCTGCACATCCATTGATGCCATTTATATCCCAGCGTGGAATAAAGAAGCTGAAATTCAATTTCAATTTTTCTGATTACTACGCCTACAGATTGTGGCTGCTTAAATATTCGGTTGATTCGAAAAGACTCGAAATTTTCAGAGAAGATGATAGTGGATCCATTGAAACAGATTTCGAGTGGCTGTTACAAAACCATACCGGTCTCGTCAGACATTTGGCAAATTTGGAGGAAATTACAATACGCAGCTCTACAACTGTTTTCAATTTACCCAAGTTATTGGAACTTACGCAGAATATTCGAATGTTGTCCATATCACAAGCAAGATTTTTACATCTACCGGTCGCAATACGGAAGATTGTACGGACATTCGAGACAAAATACCAGCACAGCAGATGTCATTTGATTGTCAGTAAGGCACAATTCCGTGAGTTACAAGTTTACAACAAAAGCAACGTTGTGTCAGTCTCAATAGATCAGCGACACGACGATTGCTATTCATATTTTCATTAGACTTACGTTAACAAGCTTAGGTGTTAAATTATGTTAGAAATACAATTCTGAGAGTTAACGTTGGTTGATGCTTTTTCATTTCAAAGAAACCCGAATTCCTTCTTGCTACAACATCGAGCCTCACGATTTTATTTGCAATTTGATGCAAACTTTCATCAAGCAGAAACTGATTGATCTAGTTCCACCTTGGGATCTTGCTTACAGGTGAAAATTTGTTTGAATCGGACGCACCATTTTTGTTTCCGGACGTTTATGGTGCTATCGATAGGGAATTTCAAGGTGATCATTTCGTAGAAGTAGTTTTTTTTTTAAACGACCTCTCCGGCTCAGGGCGACTCTAAGAAAATTTGAAAATTTCAAAATCATGACTTTTTCAGAAAATTTTACCCCGAAATGAAACGACCCGGTCGGTTTTGATCTAATGGTAGTTTGTAGAGAATTGACAGACGATTCTAATAAAAGTATCGTCGGGTCGAAAAGTTGTAGCTGTGAGTCCCTAACACCTCAAATAATATTGCAGACCATGCCAGCATAATTTCGTCTGATTTTTTCGGTTTCTTCCAATGACATCTGGACTTTGGTACAGAATAAATATTAATTTAGAGCGTGCTGCGGTTCAACAATGTCTTTCTTTTTTGTTTAAAGGTAGAAACATCCCCTCCCCTCCGATCCAAAAGCGAGTTTGAAAATTCATTTTTATCGGTGTTTTCAATGCGTCGAAAGCTGCAATTCAGAGGTTGTAGTCGCGTACTACCTTTAAACGGGAGTTGGCAAAACAGGAGTTAGGGCGTATTTTCCAACGTATATTTATATGGTTCATTTGTTGCGAACAACTACTATACTGTTGCTGGATTCATTTTTTTATCTGTCTTGAACGATAATCTCGATGTTATCTCTAGAGGGAAAATTTCTTTATCTCGATAAATCTGTTCTCGGCAGATAAAATAGCGTATGCACCTCTGCTTAAAATGTTTATTTTGACGATTTGGATTATGTATCACGCCCTCGGCTCGGCAGAGGTGCATAATCTACTATTTGTGGAGCCCCAGGCTATGTATCAAATGTTGAAAATTTTGGAATTGGATGTAGACTCCCTGGTAAGTACATGATGTGACGAAATAAAAAATTCAAACGTTTTATCCGTTGATTGCTGTTTATTTAAACATGAGCCAATACATTTTTCTTTTTATTAATCTTTAACAACAAAATGATGTTTTTGTATTGTTCCACAAACGAAAACAAAATGATAAACAAATTGAAATTCAACTTTGGTCGAAGAACAAAAATTGGTCGTTCTTCAATTTTGAAAAAGGATATTCTAGGACTGTGTCACTTACCACCAAAGTAACAAAGAAAAAAAATTATAACTTCGGAGTGTGATCATAATAACTACAAATTGATTGAAATTATTACATTTTTCTGTTGAAATGTTGTGTGGTCGTCTGTGATATTAGTTTAATTATTGTGGCTGGAGTAACTCTGAGCCAGGAATTGATTTTGGAAATAAAATAAAATCGAAAATAAAGTGCAATCAACACAGAATGCAAAGACGACACATAATTTCTTGGCTAAATTTTGGTTTTTGTTTGTTTTATCATTTTTTGTCTTATTGCAATTTTACACGAATTATGCGTGAAGTTAATGTGGTGGATTTTTTTCTTGGTTTTTTTTTGTTGAATGGTTACACGAAAAAAAATTGTGCGAATTTCAAGATTTCTGGAAAATGGTTTTTTTTTTAATTTAGAATTCGCGCATAAAAATAAATTACCATTAAAAACGATAATTACGTGAATTTTATGATGATGATGATGATAATGGTGATGATGAAATTGAGTTTTTTTTCTGTCTCACTACCTCTCCCTCTCTGTCTATGATTTCATATTTTGATGAGAACAAAATTATTTTTTTTAACTTTCGATTTTTGAAATATCTTTATGATATACAAAATCTCATGATAAAAATTAGTTAAATGATTTGACAAAAACGTTGATATTTAAAATGTTATTTATAATATGATGCTAACTAGAAGCTAAAAACGAAACTAAATAAATTAGTAAAATAAGAATTATTTAGTTTTGCAATATTGTTTCCAACGAACGGACACACTGGCATTATTAAATGGGTTTCCGATTGGTGTGAAGATTGTTCTTTTTCATTCAAATTTATTTTGTTAGTTGGATCTAAAATTTTTGTCAAAATTTACATATTCTTTTAATCCTAATAAATGTTTAGGACCGACACCTTTTTTCAAAAGACTTTACTTGAAGACGAAGCTTAGTATTATAACAAAAATAATATATTTTCATTGGATCTTAATTTGCTCTGCCTTTTTTAATCGTTTTGATTCAATGTCGTTAGCATGCCAGTGTGTGCTTTGAATTGCTTCCTTTCCAATTTACAATTTACGTTTATCATTATGCTTATGATTCTTCTTTTAAAGGCACAAAACCTTTGTATCTATTTATAAATTAAAAGGTTTTTTTTTCATTTAAACTTTTTTTTGTTATTTTTTTTTTTAAATTAAAAGGATCTTCTTTTAGATTGAAAGGTGAAAAACATTTATACACACACCATTTCAATATACATAATTTTTGTTTCACTTAATGCATCTTTTCAAAGTTTTTTCTTTTCCTTTTTTTGTTTATTTACACATATATAAATATCTTATAATTTCACTTTCTTTTAAATAAATTAATATATAGCCGATCCGAAAATTGTATTCAATAAAATCAATAAAAATTTACAGTGTGATGCTTTAATAATTTCCATATTTTAATTGTTCTTCTTCTCCGTATTTATTTAAAAAGCTTCTGAATGACGTTCATGAATTTCGATTTTCATCGAATGTCTATCGCTCGGTCTAGAAGGGATGTGTAACGAAAAAAAAACTTTTTGATTTTCCCAATTTCCGAGGCAAAAACTATGAAATTGATGAAAAACTTATTCAAACCATGCAACAGTTTGTAAATTGAATTATGGTAAATTACGTCCTTGTTTGTATTTTTTTATTAAGTGACAGGGTTGCAGTTCAAGATTACAGATAAAGTTCCAAACAAATACGTAAGATATTTTACTCACTAATCCACGGGAAATGAGTTTTAAAGTTCATGTCAATCATCGATTTTCCGGTAGAGCAGTGAATACAGTGCCGGAATGGCAGGCCTGATTGCGACTTTCACTTTTTTAAATTCTTATGTGGACGCTTCTTTTCATCAAATCTTTCGCTCGCTTCTTGGCTTTATTTGCCCTATGCGCCTTTTGGTAGCTAGTCCAACCCTGAGTAAATAAACGATCAGATAACGTCCGAAAACTAAAATTTTGTTGCAAAAGTAATCCTATCGCAATCGTCAGTTCTGCTCCATGTCAATTTTATACACGATTTTGCCACCTCAATATAAAAAATATTTCAGAAACCTTTGAACTTTGTTGACCGCGAATGATACAAACGTCAAGTTACAAAAAATCCAGAATGACTGCAGGTCACTTGGTGTCCTTACTTATTCATGATTTGTTTTAATATCATACTCCAGTCGGTTTCCGGTTAAACTTCCAAATTGACTTCGATTGCTTTTAATAAGTGATCATCGCTTAATCGACCGATATATTTTCCGTCGGTGATCAGTTTACTGCTTTCGAGTCGGAGAACCTAATCGCACCTTTATTTTCAAAAACTTGAGATTTTCCAAAGAAAATGTTTTCTGCGAAGTGAATACTGTAGCTAAAACTTTGTACATGGAATTTGATAAATTGTGAAAATATTTTTGCCTTTGACGCGGGAAAATCTAAAAAATTTGATTTTTGTTTTTCTAATTCAACGGTATGCCTGAAATGAGAAGCAAAATAATTTTGAAGGAAAAGCAATTATTAATGAAAGACTATATATGCACTTTTGTATAAATACACAAAATATAAAATACATTTGGACATTGCTGCGGTCATATAAGTTCAAATATTGTTAAACATCAACGAAAAAAACAGAACAACATTCATTTCGCAAGATTATAGTTAAGGAATCAGCATTCCAATTCTACTTTTTTTTGGTTAGGTTGAACTTCTTTTTTAGCAAATATTTTTCATTTAAAATTGTATAACATGAATGATGCGATAAAACCAATAAAATCGTTTCACATTTGACCGGGCAATCACGTCCATAATGCATGCCATAACTTGCATACTATACAATTAAGACTAAATTTATATTTTTAAATATTTTTTAATCTTAATTTTTATATATTTTCTTGTTTCTGGGTTTAATAATAATTTATATTTTTCTCTTCTTATTTCTTCTTAATTTTTTTTTTTCAATAAATAAATATAAATTTTTAAGATGTAATTCAAAATTTAAATTTCAAATTACAACACAGCCTGTATTTGCAGGAATATCAATTTTTATTCAAAAAATATTTCCGTTCTTGTGGAAAGTTTATTTATTTTTATTTTTTTATTTACAACAAAAAATTTAATATCCCGTGCAAACGATAAAAATTCAAATAATTAATTGATTTAAAAAAAAAAACTAAACTCAATTTTATATCGTCATTTTGATGATGCATATACTCAATCATAAAATGGTCATCGATAATTTGGAATTTTTTATCTTTCTTATTTTTTTCCTTAAAGTTTTCTCTTTCTTATTTTCACTGTTCGACGTCTTTAAAACAAATTTCGTTTTATTTTTTAACTTAAATATATTTATACAAAAAAAGAAACTTTTATTTTTACCGTCAATGAAAATATTGTGAAGCCATTCACACTATATTGTAATAGCCGAAACAAAAATGATTTTTTTTATTATTTTCATTTTTCCTTAGATTTCGTTCTTTCTTTTGTTTGAATTATAACCATCCTAATTCCAAAATTAAAATTTTCCCTTTTCAACTAATATCAACCTTCCTTGACGAATCTCTCTTATTAGATTATGTAATAGACGAACACATCTTTTCTTCTGTTTTTCTATTTACATCATTGAGACGATAATATCTGTCCATAAGCTTTGATTTTCGATTGAAACAAATATAATATCGAAGCGGAGACAGAGTTTATCATTTTTTTTAAAAACAGGTAGTCTCATAAAAGTCAACTAAATGAAAAACGAGTAACGGGAATAATATTGTCAATTCTGATGAAACTATAAAGCCTAAGTTTAACGAAACTGTTTTTATTAACGATTTCATGGATAAGAAAACATTTTCCTTTGATTCAGATTTTCTATGCAATGAATCTAGACAAATTCAACTAAATAGGAAATTTTGTGGAATTCATTTCCGCAAAAATTACAGATGTACAGTGTTAATCCATTTTGTCACTTTATCTAACTTAAAATATGAAATTTCAGAGAAATTTGAAACTTATTTTGAGGAAAAGTAATGTTCAATGGTTTTAGAATGTCCATCACGACATACCAATAATAGCGAGTCAGTGCGTGATACAATCATGTACACCAAAATACCGAACAAAACCAGACGAATTTGTTATACCTTCCCTCCCCAACAAATAGTTTCTGTTATTGTTGTTTCAGTCAATGGATCATCGTTAAGTCAGTTAAAACAATTTCGTGTAGATGCATCCAGACTGGATCATCCAGACAAATGGTCCTCAAACGTAACAATATGAAAACTTAATTTTTACTTGAATTAAGATACTTCCAACCCATGGATGTGAACAAGGTATTTATATCCATCCATATAAATTTCCATTTCTCTTCGATAAACTAACAGGTTTCCTACTACCATCGTAGAACAAATCAAATAATGAAACACTGAACAACTAAATATCAAAACTGCAATAGAATCTTTTTTAGAAGACAAAACACAAAATAAAAACATTTTTTCTTTGAAAAACAACGATTGAATTGTAAAATAAATTTTATTTCCATTTTTTATTGATTGATTGATTTTGGTTCTATGTTTTTATATGTGTGTGAGATGCTCGGGGAAAAAAAGATGAATGAAAAAGAAATAATCCAGAAAATTTAGATGACTTTTTTGATGATGATTTGATGGACGGGGGGGATGTTTATAATATATAAATATGATACAGGAAATTATACAAAAGAAAATTCAATTTAAAACGAAAACAAAGAATTAAAAAATGAAAATAATTTCGGTTTCAACATGTCGTGATAAAGTAATTTTGGGTCTATTTTTCTACAAATTTCAATTATAAAAATTAATCGAAAACATTTTTCGAAACAAAACGAAACAGGAAAATTCTTTTTTTTTTGATAATAACATATTTCTTCGTAAAGTAAACAACAAAAAGTTTATATGGAACGTGTCCATACGTACAAAGTCATAGCATTTTACTGCTCCAAGCATTAACTTTAACTAACTTGTTTGACAAACGTCAAATTCGAAGACTTTAACGATACGAGTAAGCTACGGCTTGAGATTGTATACAAAACCTATTTTGAAGATTTTTTTTTCACATTTTCTTGAAAGCTATCACGAATTTCTGGAAAAACGTTTTCATAAAAATTCAGGAAAATTTAATAAAAAAAGGAGAAAAATCAAGAAAATATTTTTTCAAAATATTTTCATTGTACAGTGTTTTTCAACTCAAGACAACGAAACCAAGACAAATTTCTTAACAAATAAAACGCCTCCACAATATGTCGATGTTAACGCTGTGAGTCTAAAGTGCTATGACAATGTGAATTGAAAATTTTTAAAAATAACAAAATTGTAAGAAACAAAAATTTTAAAAAATTTAAATTTGAAAAAAAAAGAACAAAACGTTTCCGTAAAACAAATTAATTATTTTTGATTGAGATTTATCGGCAAAGTAAAAAAAAACATAAAGGAAGCACGACTGGTGAATAATGAATAGCTTTTTGAGGGAATTTTTCATATCCCAATAAAATTTAATTTTGGCGAGCTACAAACGTACATAAGATTGTTAAATTAAATTTTTGAAAATCGGAAAAACTTTTTTTTTGCAATTTTTTCTTTTTTGTTTTTTTAAATTAGCTTGTAGCATATGAAGCACACCAAAATGAACAAATATTTTTTTTCGCATTTTTTTTTGTTTGTTTTGTTTATTTCCATATTTCTTTAAGGTTTTTTTTTTTGCTTGTTTTTAAATTAAAATTTATTTAAATGATAAAAATTACACCGCTACACAAATCGATTGGCATTATTTCAAAAAAAGAATTTTAAGTGAACCAAAAAAAAATTACTTTCGCCTAAAAGTCTACTATTGTGTGTGTTTGCATCATTACATCTTTTAGAATCGTATAAATTCTTGACCCTCTTCGAGAGATAGAAAATTGAAACGGAAACGGAGGTTGTGAACAAAATTGATTGGTCGAAATAATACCTCGTCGATTTGTATACAATTTGACGTAATTCGTAAAACGATTAAATATTTTTTTCATTATTTTTATGATTTTTTATCGATTTTTTTATTCATTTTTTTTTTGTTTTTTTGATATTTTTCTCTTTTTTAATATTTTTTTTTTAGTAAATGATTAAATATGTACACATTGTTTTTTTGCTTTTTTAAAAGGTGAAATAGAGATAGAAATAAATTTTGTTACAGTTACACGGTTGTGGTCGAAGAAGATTATTACATTCACTTATTGATTTTGCGAAGAGAAATTAGAAAATCAAAAGTATTTCTGCTTGTCGGATATTAAGTATTTCTATCACTCTGCTTTTTTTATTTGATTTTTTCATGTTGGAATTGGAACAAAAAAGAAATGAGTTTTCAAATTTCAAATATTAAAATTGGTAATTCAACATAAATTTTGGGTTTGATGTTTTGGTGATTTTATCTTTTTTTATTTTTTTTTTTTAATGTAATTTTATGCCCATTATCAATATGCTTTGATTCTATCATACATAGTAATAAATTTAAGTCACAAAGACATTGTTTTGTTTACTTATATACTCAGTACATCTCTGACGAAACGAAAAAAAAAATATTTTCTTTAATATAGAAGAGAAAAAAAAACATTAAATTAATTAAGAGAACCAAATACTAAAACCAAATACATTTTTCTCTCTCTCTCTCTCTTGTGTAGGGTTTTCTTTTGGTGTACGTGTGAATAATGGTTTTGCAACGAGAAATATATTTTTTTGTAATATCGGAAAAAGAGTAAACATTAAAGTAATTTCATCCAAAAAAATAAGAGCTATAGAAGTGCGGATGTGAAATCAAAAACGAAAAAAGAAAATTTCTTTTGTAAAATAAAATAATAAAAAAAACAACTTAACGAGTCAACGGTCTCGATACCATCGGAATGTGCTTTAAAATCGATGACGTTGGATTGATTTCCAATGCTGCATTCTTTCCGCTAACATATGAAGAGGTGTCCGTTGTCCAGTAATTGCACGTTATAATTGTAGTCACATTGAGTTCGTCATCAAACATCGATGCCAGTTTTCTGTCCGCACCTTCGCCAATCATTGCTTCCAGCGCTTCGGAAATGCTCTGCGATGCTGAATGGCGTCGCTTTCGATCGCAGCGATTCAAATTGCTATGTAAACTCATAAATCCGTCGTCATTGCCAGTGTCGTTGCCAGTGTTACCATTAAATGTTCGGTTAAAATCAATGTACCGTTTGAGCGCCTCATTGTCAATAGCTAGTTCGTGTGTTTCAATCAAATCAAAAACATAATCATCTTCAATCGGTTCAGTTGCATCAGCGTTGTTGCTCTTTGACTTGTCATAGATTTCGATCGTTTCGGGTGATAGGTCATCGTCGCTGTTCCAGATCCGCTCCAAATTCGAATGTTCCCAATTGCTGCTGTCACGAACCGCAGTGTTGCTATTGTGAACGCCGTAGTTTGACCACACACAATTATCGGTCGAAGGTCTCAGATCCTTCTGCCAAATGTTGTTGTCATTGTTGGCCCACAGTCCACCAACGAAATTATTGGAAAAATTGTTATTCGACTCGGAATCGTCCGACCTCTCGGATATGCACAAGCCTCGCAACTTTATTTCATTCTTCGTTTCCTTCTCGTTCACATCGTCCGTCTTATTAGCCAATTGGCTGTCCTTTCTGGTGTCACTCAGGGCGATTTCTTCAAAAATATTTGTGCCGATCGCGTGCACCAGTGACTGTGCCGTTTCCGGTTTCAATAAATCCGAAATCAACTTACTGACGTTGAAAAGTAAATTATTTGGTTCTACGGTAACTACTTCTTCATTATCCTCTTTATGTACACCTCGCACGCTGCCCCCATCGTTATCTTCCTCTTCTTCCAACTCGTCTTGCTCTTCTCCTTCTTCTTCCTCTTCTTCGTCGTTCCAATCGCTTCCAATGTACATACACCTCAGGTCCGACATAATCTGATCTCCATCCGCGCACAATTCTTCAATCATCATCTGATTGGCCGGTTTCGAAGCTATGTCACAGCTACATCCACTACAGTGTTCCCACAACGAATGAGCATTTTCATTACGACTGCATTTCCTACCATTGTTTCCCATCGTCCAATTTTCCAGGTCCAAATTAACGTCAGTTTTGTTATACGCGTCAATTTCCTCCGACAATCCAAACGAGCTGTTAAAATCGTCCTCTCTATCATTTAAGTCGGTACTAACCGATGTGGACTGATCGCAAATATAGCCACGATCAAGAAACGAAAAGCGATCCAGACTGGTTACATCCGTTTGACAGCATTTATCGTTTTGCTTAATGCAAAACTTCACCAAAAATTCGTCATCTTCTACGCCCCGCGCATTATATTCCATGTACTTTTCGGAATTCAAGTACATCGCTCCACATTCGGTGCGATTGAATTTCACCTCGTCCAACGTATCGGGTATATCGAACGAAAAGCCATCCTGATACTTAATAATTGGCCGGAAATGGGTGCGCTCCGACGTGAGCAGATTCTCTTCTTCAACTTTCGGTGTAGCTATCTGTTGCGGATATTTGACACGTCCATCGTGCACTTTCATTTGTTCCGCGTAGTTAACACGGTTATTGCTGTTGTAGCCAACTGCAGTGCTCGCTTTCACCTCGACAAATTTACTATCCTTCGAATGGTTGGTAAGAGTAACGTTCGATGACGGCCTGGCCATGCGGGTTGCCAAATCATTGGGCGGATAAACATCCGTTTCCTTGTCCATGGGGAAAAATGGTTGGTAGAAATGAGTATTTAACTGTGGTCCAAGTCGGGTGGCATTGAACTGATCGTCGGTCCGTTTAAAATTATTCATGACGGGCAGCGACTTTAAGTCGTAAAAATAAGAATTTTCTAACAAATCTCTTCTTATTTTGTCTTCTGTATTGGCCGACAAATCCTGATGAATTGACAAATTGGTGGTTGATGATGTGGATGATGATGGTGGTACGAATGGAATTTCGAACGTACAGTCCGACCACTTTGATAGGCTTGGCAAATCGTAATTGTTGTAACAACCGGACTCTTTCGCTTTCACGGCTCCGAAGTCATTAAGTTGCGAATCGACACTTGCCATCTGAAAGAAAGGAGATGAAACCATTAGCATATGTGTGGATGAAGTGATCTGGTTGTTTGCTGATAATACAGCCGTGACCAGCAGTGTTGGGTGTGTTAAAAAAGTGTTCTTGTTCGTCTTTGTTTACCTGAGATGGCTGCATAAGATTTTCTGCTGCTGCTGCCGCAGAATTCCACATGGCATTCGCATAAAAGCTTCCATCATCTTCACACTCTGCTTTATTCGACCAAATGCTGTCTGGCTTTATGGCAGACTGAAGTGGTTGACTGGAGTTAACAGCAATCGAGACGCCACAAAATCTTAGGTCGTTGCAATTGTTCAAAAATTGCGGCAATAATTTATTGGTTGATTCATAATCAACGGTTTGATGATGACCCAGATCGTTGTCGTCTGATGCAAGCGATAAAAGTGATTGACTCTCGTGTTGATGATCGGTGTTGTAGTGATGCTTGTAGTAGTTAAACCAAAAGGATTTCAACGATTCGACGTTATTGGGTTTGGGTGGCACAAATTTGTCATCGTCGTCGCAATTGTCCCAAATAGCCTCGACGCTTCTATCAAATTTCGCTTCGAACGATGCCAAATTGTTTGCCTCTTGAATAGACATATTGAGCGACTCGTTGGATATTTCTCTCTCGTACAAACGACGCGGTGCTGTCGACAAACTACCTTCGATTTCGGACAAAGAAGTGTAGGTAATATTTTCCAGAGAATTCTCTGTTTCGAATGCGTTCTTCGACATGACATCAAAGTCATCATTGTCGACGCTAATCACTTTATAGTCAACAGTCCCATCCGCATCCGTTTTGTGAGCTTTCTTCTCAACAAATTGCCTAGCATCGCTAGCATTATTTCCAGCATTTTTCTTATCAATTATGTCTTTGATTCCGACAAATGCACTTGCATCGCTCTCCGATATGCTGCGATTACGATTGTTCTGCATCATAACGAATTCTCTGATCAAATCGCGGCCCATTTCCCACGAACCTTCAAAGTCGGTGTCCCAAGTGACGCCGTTACTGCACCTTCGATTGAATGATGTTTTTCCTTTAGACATTGCCTGGTTACGTCGTCGTTTCGGCTTCCGTTTTACCCCAGCCGTACTGCTGGATCCAATTGAATAGTTTCCTGATTTCACCGAACTTCCACAATTGAGTGGCCACGTTAGCGGCTTCGGTGTAGCGGTTATCGCTTTATCGTTGGATAGATCCTTTGACAAAGCAGGAAATGCTCGATAGTATCGTTTTGCTGGATCTTCAGGTGAAGATGACTATAATGGTTGGAATAAAATTTGTGAGATTAGTTGAAATTGTAAAAGTCTGGGGTCTTGTATGATTAAGAGCGCACAAAGGGTGCACAGATCTAAGTTCAAATTGAAGAGAATCGAGCAATTAATTTCCCTAAACTTAAACCAATTGTTGTTTGTAGACCGCATAGGAATAAGGAATCGGTCACTTGTTGACTACATGTAACGTTCTAACGACATTTCTGTCTTCATGTCTTCAAAAAATAATACGACCGACGGAACTCGCTTTGAATAACTAATTATGGAATTTAAAAACTTTCACTGCATTTACAGTGAACTTGTTTTCAATTTTCGGACGAACATAAAGGTCTCTTAATACCGGTCATTGCAACAAGCTATTATGTTACGTATAATGAATTTGTAAATGTGGCTAAGAACGAGGCTTTGGCTAACAAAAATATTTAAAATGATAAAAAAGGAGGCAAGACCACTTACTCGTTTCATTGTTTCTATTTCCGTTGAATCCGTAAGTTGACTTTCATCCACACTATTCTGTTGCCCCTCGATCTCACGTAATTTCTCGCATAAATCGTCGACCAATTTTTCGACATTCGAAATTTTTTGATCAGCAGCCACTGCTTCGATTAAACTCTCGATAGCAGCGATACGTTTTATTGCTTCGGTATCGGACGACGAGAATCTGCGATTGCTTTTTCGTCCAATGTTACCAATCTAATGGACAACGGGCGAATGTCATTTCGTTAATTTCAATGCGACACTTTGGTATCATACTGGAATGACGTTCACCGTCTTCAGTGCTGCCAGTAAAATGGTCAACATCTCACAAATATGCATTTTATGAAGTCACATTTGGCTACAAAAAATGCAAATTTGTGGAACCATTAAAATTTACTGGTAGCACTGAACAAGTTGGGCGTCATTTTTGCACGATGCCTTCACACGCCGACACTTACATTTATATCTGAGATTTCAGCAAGATCCAGAGCGTTTATTTGTAACGGTGTATGTAACAGTGATAGAAGAAGTCTTGAGTACACAAGTGGTGCGTCTATGCCTAACTGTTCAAGTCGAGTTACCAACCAATCAGATATGGCGTTAACTGCACGAGCAGATACGAGCTGGGGATACTTCATGCCTGAAACGAATAATTTAAGAAACGGTTAGCACATCATACCACAGTAGAACGGGGGTATTAGCAGCCGTTTGATTTACCTTAACTAATAACAAATACAATGTCATTCACGTGATGTAATTAATCCGATGCTGCACAACACAAAGGACGAGGCGAAATGTTGTTGAAATCGGCACCCGTTACTTCGGTGGCTATGACAAAGATCGCTACGAAATAGTTGTCTAAACATTTTGTACAAGTCCAACAGAGACTAGTCCAACAGCAGGTATATATGTTGGAATCATTGTTGATGATTCGAATAAATTAAATAAATTAAATTTGTCACAAAACGGAAAAAAAAACAACGAAGGAAACTGATGTTGAGTTAGAACAAAAATTGGCGGCGCGCGTGTCTTTAAGAAGTGTTGTGAACAACACAATGAAAAAAACGAAACTGCTTCGGCAAAATCTTACTGCAACTGCTGGGTGGTGGTACGTGTTTGTGTTTGGATGTGTATGTGCAAACAACGAAAACTTCTTCTTTTTTTGTCTAAACAGTTAGTAGTTCCGATGATTTTTGAAATATTTTTGACTTGGTTGTCTCACAGTAATGGTAGTTTGTTGTTTGGTTGTGGTTTTCTTGCTTTGTTTGTTTACTTAATGGATGTTCATGTTGCTAATGTTGAACCATTTTCCATGATCGAATTCCATGTTTGGCGAATATTAATCAGTTTTTGTTGAACTGGTTACTATCATTATCGATAAGCTGCAACGAAAAGTAAAGAAAAAACACTCCATCAATATGGGTATATTGTCGAATACCGACTCTGTGCTTTGTGTAAATGCTGATGAATGCACAAATTTTGGGAGAACATAATCTTAAACAAATATAATATTTCGGTTCATAGTCAAAATATTATTCATTGCTGTGGGTTAAATTAAACGAGAATCTACATAAATACATGCCAAAATAAACACCACCACATCACGCACACACACTCACATACAGTCACAACACTCAGCAATCAGCATATAAATATGCAAACGTAAATACACATTGCTTTCGGTTGATAACAATGACTATTTAGCCTCGGAGAATGTTGGATATTATATGTTTCGAGGGAATTATTTATATAAAATTGGAAGATGTATTTCATATTTGACGACAGAAATATCCGACATGCTGTCGTCAATTACAAAATTAGATTTTAGCTTCACTTCATTAAAAATATTGACCATTTTGACGAAAATGAAACGTCTGCTGGAATAACCTGTTGCTGTCTTTTGCTTTAGTTTCAACATCTAAATGTTCACACTTCTCATCGAACAATCAGGAAGGAAAAGAGAGGTAAAACCAGAAGATGCAAAAATCAGGACGAACGAAAATTTGGATGATCGAAATTTACGCATACCGCAGAACAGCACATTTTTACTAACTTTACCGAGTATGCAAGAATGCAAACCGCTTCGATTTCGAGATTCGGTTCGTTCGAATCTTTGTTCTACTGGATTTTTACCTGTTTTATGACGATCACTGACCATTCACACACATAAAAAGCAATTAGTGCTGAACTACTCTGGAATTTAGCTGAATATTTTGTTTCGTAATTAAAATTTAGGTATAGCAGTCGGAACCAACAATATTTTGCTTTTTGGGTTTTACTTATGTAACGAATTTTCTTCGAAATGTGAAATCCACTTAAATGACAAAAATAATAATCGACAAAGTGTTGACTACTTGATTCAACCAAAATAATTACCAGCCATTGCATTGTGCTGTTTAAGTGGTTCTAGAAATTATTTCGGACAATAATCGAAGCAATGATAATGACGCTTTAATGTGATAATGATTCACTGCAAATTGTCAATGTAATTTTGGACAGTGAAATAATCGCTATTCATTATGGCTAAGCAGCAAACAGCACTGGAGTCCACTTAATCAAGCAAAATCGTAGATTAGCAATCTATTAGCAGCTTGTCATATATGTTATCGACTACGACTACGACACGATGACCACTGGTGATAGTGTTCTCTTTCAAAGCGAATCGTATCTTAGACTTAATTATAGACCGAGAGTCTTTGAATGAGTTCATCGTCAGACCAAGGTCTGATACCTACGGCGTGTCATTACATGGAAACCAATATTTGTTCTATAACATTCACTTTTCAGGGTCAGAACGACGATAGACCTAGTATATGTACATCGAGGACCTCACACATTGTAGAAAATACAAATTTATTTAAAACTGGCACAGGGCATCTATGGGTAATGAACTATGACAGCTCTATCAATAAAAAATTTTATTTTCAAATTGGGATTCTTCATTAGTCAGCTACAGAGTCTTAGCGTTTACAAACGAAAGTCGTAGAATTCGTATGTTATCGATAACGACTTTGATAAATACTTTGATCGATGGAAGTAATAGACCCGATAACAATACTGGTCCTATGCTTGCCGTCTGTAACACGTTAATGTAATAATAGGGAACATCAGATTGTTCGAACAGAAACGGAATGTCTAACACAAACGGAAACACAAACGATTTTTCTTTGGCAAAGCTACATTGTCCCAAAGGTAAAAATCGTTTGTGTTTCCGTTTGTGTTGGACATTCCGTTTATGTTCGAACAATCTGACGTTCACTATTGTGACATAGGCTCCAAACTGTGGCCCTAAGAGGGACTGACCTACATAGCTAGATCACAGAGTCTCAGCTCTTCAATCTATGAGGTAAAAGATATTGTGTGGAAGACGGAGAGGTAAGATCGAGCAGTATTCACTGAATTCATTTCACCATTTTTAAATTTATATGGGAGAACACACGTGACATCAAAGACTGAAAGCTTATCAGGTCACAGATAGCCTGCCACCTGATAAGATTTATTTCGGCCTGAATGATATGATCGATATTAAAGGATGACAACGGTCAAACTGAAGATACTGAACCCAGACGATTGTATGCCTTTTCTACCAGATAATTTACCTTCAGACTTTAGGCATTCATTCTTGACCTCAATTTACGTCAACTACTACAAACGTTTAAGGCTCGTTTGTAGTAGGGTAAGACGAATTGTTTCCACATAATTTAGAAACATTTCAGAAAACAACCGAAATTCAATCAGTTGCGAGGACTTTTCGTTGCTACTCAACCAAAACAATTTACATAAAATATCTTCAACGTTCAACTCTTTTGGACTGAATTCAATTTAAATACGAAAAATACCCAAAATCGGAAAAAAAAAGATCACAAATTTATCTTTAAATCGCCGATGGTATGCAGTAAAAAAAATTTCACTTTTTAAAGCTGATATTGAAGACCGAAGACAAGAGAGAAGAAAAAAATATAAACGAAAATGTAAACAACATAAAGGGCGTTACTTGCTATTCATCCGAAAACGAAATTTATATACTCGACCAACTTAGTCATTTTTTCCGGTAAATTTATCATCTCTTTTATCGACTCAACGTTCGAACGAACATCTAAAAAAAAGGGGGAAACACACAAAAATCGCACAAAAAAAGAGAAGATTTTTTTTTCTAATTTTTATATCGAACAAATTCTCTGCAGATGGGAAAACGTGTATGCATTGCATATACCCCGGAATACGCGGAATACACATCCATTGAGGATTTGTTGCATACCGATAAATACAAATGTTGCCCTAAAAATATTTATTATCTCGCATGAATTTGAAACCATTATAGACATTATAGATTTAGTCTAATTCTTCTCTCTTCTATACATTCATCAGACTGGCAAATAGGTGTCATCAAATTAACAATCACGTGTACCCTATAAGGGTCGCAAATATCTAGCATGTTTTGACGCTGTGCATGTGTGCAGTCACAAGCCATACGAACGAAACAAAATATAACAAAAAAAAGAAAGAATCTTTCTAGACATTCATTGTCATGTCAAACGTGAAAAACTTTGATCCTACATCTGGTGTAGCTCTACAAATAAACCATCCAACATTTACACTACTGATTGTGGCAATGACGTCACTGGCACAGAAGATTGTTATACATATATTTACACTCACACACAATAGCCTCGACTAACTTACATCGTATAGTGCATCATGAAATTAAATTTAGATACAATCGCACAAAAACGTTGTTGCTTCTCTCGCCTGTATTATATACACATATTTCCTAGCGTATCATCAAAAGTTTACTCTTTTTTTACACTTTGTCGATATCATAACAAGGTCATTAAAATTACTTAATCAAAAAAATCAATAAAATTTATTTAAAAAAAAATTTGTCGTTGCATATGATACGACAGGCTATGTAGAGATTTAATTTTCTTCTCTTTTTTTGTGTGTTATTTTGTACGATTTTTGAAAGTTGTAGACAATTATAATGCATGTATGCTGTTGGTGATATCGGACATAAAAGAAAAAAAAATAATTTCACAAGTTCCAAATTCTCGAAATTCCAACATTTAAAGAGTAATAAAATAGAAAAATGAATATTTACGGCATCGGCTCATTGAAAAATTACAATACAAACACCATGATACCGTTATCACACACACTAATCTTCTATATTATACTCACTACACACTAATCATCATTCACAAAACGCCATGAAGCAAAAAAGAAAAATAAAAGAAAAAGAAAAAATAAATTCAATTTTCAGATTTTCAGACTGACAATGCCTGTAATGACAATAATTTAGGAATTTGATTTACCATAAACCATTTGGGTGCGAAAAAAAATCAATCGCCGAACATTTTTTTTTGTTTGAATTTAAATGGAAAAATAAAAGGCACACAAAATTAACAAACTCTGTACGTAAAAGAAGTGCATTTAAACGAAAAACGAATCGGGGAAAAAGTTCCTTGCACTCGACAATTGAAATAAATAATGAAGATGTGATCGTTATGCGTCTTATTAATCATATTAGTCATAAGTTCATAGTCGAAAATAATCATTTTGGATCAAAACAAAGAAATTCGTACAATAACCTTGCAGACGATAAAACATTTTTTTTTATTTGAGCAATGGCAGAAATTATTGCGCCACTTGGATGGAGCATTGCAAAGCATCAAAATAAACACATTTCACTCGATTAATTTGGCAGCAATTTATCGTAAAACAATTGAACGTAATGTCGGGAATAATTTGCAATTGGTTTTGATTTATTTAATTACCTTAATTACGAAAAATGGGAGCGTTTTCCCTCGCGAATCACATTTACACAAACATAGCCGAGAATTTACTGATTTTTAATAGTATTGCCCGATTGTTGGTGATGTCCGATGGGTTTAGGCAAAAAAAAACAATACACATACGCGATGACAATCACACCTATCCGCACGAGCTTATGCTGGTATTTTTGTTTTTGTCAAGTTGATTTCTCTTATACACCCTGCCTGGGGCCATTTAAAATTGTGCCAAAGTGAACTTATTTTCATATTGTGGTATGTTTTGCTCGTTTTGCTCTGGATTGTCGTGGTATATAAGGATTCTATAATCATTCTAATGAAAATTCCATATTTTGAAATGGCGAAAATCTTTTAGTCTTTCCGATTTAGAAGAAAATTCAGTGAAAACTATCGTAATATCAACGTTAAATAAGTAGAGCAGCCAAGCAGCTACTGAAAACACAATATTTTGATTTCATTTTGAATTCTATTCCGGATAGTCGAGTTATTTATTTTGATGCATAGTTAGAAGAAATAACGACAGATGGTATTGTTTCTGTTTTGTTGGAATTTTTGAATGTTTCTTTTTTAAACTTTGTCTATTTTTACTGCTTAGTTTTCTCTTTTTTTACTTTCATTTTCAATTGCAAAGTCGTTGACTACTCGGCAATAAAATTACATTTGTTTCCGGTGAAAATGTTGTTGGATATCTATGATTGTCATGTGAAAGATCTGACCTAATCTATTATTTACCGGACAGGTCTCATTTCCCATTGACCACACACAAAATACTATCCCATGGGCTATGGCATTACACACTCTGATATCACTCATATTGAACAATCAAACCAATAAAAAGTATGATTAATAATATTTTAAGATCTAATTTACAATGTCCTCTGAACGGAAAGCTCTTATGGTCTTAGGAAACAACAAGTCGAAAGTTAAGAGTAACTAATATTGCTGCGGTCGACTGAGTTGGACTGTTTTCGACAATTTTAAAGAGTTAGCTTTACGAACAGTGCTACATTTAACGCAAAAACCATTAGGGCTGTTTAGTGTAGGCCTAGCATATAGCTCAATCAGCTTACATCTCGTAGATAAATTAAATTGGAAGGTAGAAGGTCTCCTAGTGCAAATCATAAGTCAAATTTTATATTATTGAACTTATTGAACACGACATGCCTCTTATTACATTTTCTCTCATTCTTCATTTGACTTCAACTTCAATGCCTATTCTTCATTTTGACACCAATTTCATTTGTAAAAGCCTAATATGCTCATCACACGAATACTCTCGGTATGTCGTCCTTTGACTCAGTTGACCGGTCATCGAAAAACAATATTCGCAAGAGTATGACCGTTTTGAGCCTTTCAAGCTGAAGACAACCGTATGGTTGACAATATTCATAAGCGACAATTTGCTGTTCTTGTACATATATCCTCTGGTAAAAGAAACAAATTTTCTTTCGTTTATGCAGAGTTATGCGTTGGTGTTGATCATTGATAAGTCTACCCAAAATTTGTTTTTTCGATGAACTTACAAGGGAAACGAATTCGCATCGCGAATGAAACACCAGACACCACCCAGTTTTCATAAAATGCTGCTTTTAATTCATTACTCTATTAAAAGTTGAAACAAAATAAAAATGGGGAGTTGGAATTAATTTACAATTTCATTTACGGTTGAGCTTTAAGTATAAATTAGATTCACATAAAAATAAACTCTCTCGCTCTCTCTCTCTCTCTCTCTCTCTCTCTCTTCACACCGCTTCCATCGGATGATGTACCGTAACGGATGCTTGTATATGGTGCGGCGAAGGTGTCATCAATATTGTACTTTCTTGCATTGGCATTTTGGGCTTATCGATTGCTATAAAATAATTTTGATTCGTCGGGCTGGACACGGACGTATTTACCGATGCCGAGTCGGACATGGAAATACGTTTGTTGTTTATCAACGGTTCCGCCAGTGTAAAGCATAGGTGTTCGGAGTCTTCGCGCGGTGTCATTGTAGAGTAGCCGTGATCGGATTCAACGTTCGGCGGTCGGTATACGCCGGCATTCATGCGATACGGTGAAATGTCTGGCACGGTCAACGGTCGCAGTAAATTGCGATTGAGGCTGTTGCCGCCCAAATCTCCGTCCTCGTGTGGACTGATGTCATCGTAATCCAAGCGAGACAATGGCATTCCGTAATTGTTTTCAGGAATTGAGTTGGCGTAAAGCTGTTCGTTGACTGAATAATGGGAAATTTGACATTAGTTTCAGTGCAAGGACTCATTAAGCTATTACACATACCTGAGTCTAAATTCTGACGATAGCAGTACATGGCAAAACCGATCACCAAACATAACACAATAATGGACCCAGTTACAGGCCCGATAGTTGAGTATGGTGGTACTATAGGATCGACAATGGGAACTCCTAAAATATTTGTTTGTTTCAAAACTGTGTCATTTAGGCAAACTCTTCAAGTAAACTCACCTAAATCGCCATCGCCGTACGGAGTCATTGAGCCCAATACACCATTGAAGCATGACGATTGCTGCGTGCAAAACGGTGTAAATGCTTCACCGTCCATATCAACCATACACCACTCACAGCCCATTAGCCCCAAACAGTCCATCTGCGTCAAATACGACTCACAATTGACCGACACACATGCCTTCAAATCCATTTCGATCAAATCCTGTGACATTGAAAATTCCACCGTTGACGATTCGGATTGCATGTGACAAATATCCGGCGGATTGTAAGTGGCATTCGAGTAGGACATCAACGAATACACCAGCGGACATTCACATGGACACTCGCAGTTTGTCAATTCCATTCGGTTGCAATTCAAGCATATGCGGTCCAACGTACTGCACGGACAGAAGGCCGATGATGTTCCGCTATCGTTCGTTGAATTCAAGAGGCTGATGAATAAGTTTGTGCCGGGAATCGAAGTTATTTGATACTTTGTTCGTTCGCCATGCACTCGGTTCGTCAAAATCTCGCCCAATGATACATTGAATTGGAAGTAACGTTGGTTGGTGCGATTCAGAAAATTGGTGCACAGTTTCTTCTGTACGAGATTTTTGTGGTACAAGATGTCATTGGCCATGTACGATTCCTTGTGCGTTATATGTTCTAATGGTCGGCGGGTACTTTTACCGTTCAACGTGTACGGTTCCAAAATGCTTGGATGTGACAGTAGGAAACCCTTGTCCTCAATCATAAAACATTTCACATTTTCATCCGAACAAAAACTTGCTGACTGCAGCAGCAGTTTGTAAAAGAACCCCAATGTCATATCAACTGCAACTACTGCCACAACTGAATCGCTAGGATTGTGCAAAGCATTCGATTTTCCTTCTAGTATGGTATGGGCCATTGTTATAATATATCCGCCACCGGCAGCGTCAAGATACGGTTCGGTCAAGACGATTTTTCCCGGCCACTCAACTGCTTTCATGAACCATGGACGGCGCAGTGTCTCGAAATCGTAATTCAACAAGCAGCCGGGATACACTTGCACGACACCGTTCATGCTGGCAACATAGCGACGGATGATATATTTCCGGAATTCACCGCTTTCGGTGTGCCGCTTCTTGAGGATCGACATGGCATGAAAGACGGCTGTAACATCGTTCCGTATCTGGAAAATTTGCTGCTGTAGGAAGGTTTTCCGTTATGCAATTCGTTCAACTTACTTGAGGTAACAGTCCTGGATTCGCCAGTAAATTTGTGGTGTCCTTGATGTATGCCATTATGCTTTTGGCGTTGTGCGTGCGGGTTTCTAGGCTTGCATCGCGATTATTTTTCAGGTAGACATATGGTGATGTGAAAGACGATGGGCTCAGGAACAATGTTACGCTATCTGAAATGACGATCGGTTATCACAACGGCGTTGTTCACAAATTTGAAATTGTTCTCACCCATGGTAGCTATTTGCTTGAAATGTCGACACAGTGTAGTCTGCACAGGCATTAAGTCTAAACGATGATAAACTAGTTCCGGAATTAAATTGTCAATGACCAACACATTGTCGCTGTTCTGGTAGTAGTCAATTCCTAAATGGCTGATGTGTAGCGGTATTTTAACGGTAACATTGCGATAAGAAGCCACACAAACAATGTAAAACTCAGACGCTCTGTGCCACGTGTAGCTGATTGTTGTCTTAACACCATCCACATTTCCACTCACTGTCTCACTACCGTGTCGAAGCGATAGCATTTTTTCGTAAACCGATCGAAAATCGGCAATTTGTTCCAAATGTCGAATATCGATGGAATAGATATTCGATAGAATTGATGTGGGTCGCGGAAACGACGGATGCATGATGGTAAATCCATTGATATCAATGATGAATGCATAGGAATCTTCGTATTTGTTGTAACTGACGACGTCCTCGACTAAATCGCTTAAATACAAATCAATTCCAACGATTCCAACATCCGAATAAGTTTTTGTCAGAGGAACAATCATATCTGCAACACAAAAAAAGGGAATTACAAGTCAGTCGTCGCTGTCTCCGCAACAGTGCGTTACATACCCTTCAGGTTTGGCTCTATGGCAATCGGCAGATGGGCAATCATCTTTTTCTCGAGATATGGTCTTCTAAACCATTTACTGAAAACAGCCGCACCATTTTTCACAACATCATCCGGATAACGTTTATTCACCGTAAACATTGAACCCATCAAATCGTAGTCGATTTTATGTATCCAATCGCTGACATCAATATTGTACTTTGTGTAATTTTGTCGGGCCACATCGTTTAAAAATTGTTTCTCGTACATGACACGTTTCTCATCTGCATAAGAATATCGAACGCGTTAAGCAGAAAGAATCACTGTAAAATCTAATCAAAGTGATTACCTAATACTATGGCACATGTGTTGATCAAAACCGGATACTTGAGTAGTCTCTGACCCTGAGAAATCGCTTCCAACACAGCTCTGGCCTCGTTCAGCGGCGACAATAGTCCCCGGCTGATATAGACCATGAATACAGGTACATTCTTGTTAAAGTGATCATCCGAATTTTCATAAATTTCTCTAAGCAAACTAAACGAATACTGGAAGCCCAGTGTATGATTGGTGATCTCTTTCGATCGATTCAAATTGTCAATAAATTTAAATATTTGCACTTTATTATCTATGGAGGCTGTGTACATTTTGGCTACTTGAGACTCATCGTTCGTGTCGATGAATCGGGAAGATTTGTCGGAGATGGCTATAATACTGATCCGATCGGTTTCAGTTAACATATTCACTATGTTTGTTGCTGGAAAAGAACGGGCAATTGATTAGTTATTCATCGATGTTTGTATTTGTTTGTATGAGTAAGGATCTAGACATGGGTCAACCCAATTATGACCGAAACAATTCTAAATTTCTTTTTCGGAATTATTTGGAATTTTCAGAGTTTTTTAGGATCAAAATCCTCAAAATAAGCCTTGCCATTGGCATACAGAATTAAAAGAGATTCACGATTTTGTGGGAGAATTTCATACGTTCTCTCAAAATCTTGCATCTCTTTTGCACTAAAATTTTTATGTGTTGAAGGGCCAGACCAGTCTATTAATGTTTCACTGTGAATTTTAAAACTCCACGTTAGAAGTGGGTCGACCCATTCCGATTCTTATTTAAATATTTTGTTTATTTAAAACGAGGATCGGACCTGTTTTACAGGACCGAATTTTCTCTAGCTTGCTGCCTTGCAAAAATATTGAAGTTTATAATTACCAAATGCTTTTGTGAGATCCAGTTGATCCGCTTTCAGGGAACTACCATGATCAATCAACAGAACTAAATGCTTGTTTCTGATGGCTGATGCAAATATGTATCTGAAAACAGAATTGAAAAAATGGATTTTAACACAGCGATAAGTTAAATTCGTTTTTCAGAAACTTTCTGGTATAGGGCACTTCGCGATAATGTCAACTTCCGGGACAGTTCCTAAGGAAAGAAGAATAAAATGCTAATCATGTGTTGGTTACCGAAGATCCTATTTCTCGCCTTATTTTCTTAAAGTTCACAACTTCTCATCCTAAACCCCAAAATCTTTAAGAAAAAATTTCTGAGCAACATTCTAGACATTTTAAGTCATTGGCAGAGTGTGTGCGCCTATCTAAAAGGAAGGATTGGAGAGATGCCAGTATAACTAGACAGGCAAGAAATTCTACCGCAATCAATTCTGAATCATATTAAAATATGTCACACGTTAGGATTACTTGCATGTCTTTATATCACATTTTTATCCATATCTTGCATCTCTTTCACGTGCTTGGATGTCCGGTTGGCTGACATAGAATCTGGAGATGTTGTCTAAAGACCTATACGGAAACGTCCTCGATTCATACTCTTTCGATTTTATATACTCCCGGGCCACCTTAAACACTTTGAACAACAAAACAGGTGATCCTCGACAGTTGCAGTTGTAAATTTGATAGAATTTAGTATGAGAATAGCTACGGAATCATCGAAACTTACCGCAAGTGAATGTTGGCACTGTGAAAATGGCAATTGTATTCGCTGACATAATCGTTTTTCGAGATGAAATAAATTTGTTTAAAATTCTCCACATTTCCGTTGTACTGTCGCATTTTTTCCAACAATTCCGAATTGATTGTAAAATTGAGATCGTCCTGATCGGCAAAATTTCCCACATTTTTCAGATAGTTTTTGATTTCAATCTGACTCTTGTCATACTGCAAACTCTGCTCGTCATACGGGCACGGATGGACGATTGTGTGCAAAATGATTTTCTCGCCCAGTCCGTCCGTATTGGTGTCGATGAATTCTTTCGTCTGATTCAGAATTCGTATGGCTTTGTTCAATTTGTGCGTAATTCTATTGGCCATATCGGATGCAGCCTTGGTGTCATTACGTACAATCGGACTGAATTCCATTGTATCAAACATTTCCTGGATGATCGGTATGTCCAGTTCATTGTTTCTGATGCTTTTCAATCTCTTCTCCAAATTACCCGTCAGATCAAGTATATTGTGAAACGAAGCATCATTCGATTGTGAAGGCACTTTGGGTTTCTTAAAAATTAAGCTGCTAGACTGATTATAGCTACTGGATAAATCTGCTGATATTGCAGATGCATTAACATAAAGACTATGACTACTATTAGATTTACTGTTTTCACTCAGGTATATAGGAACAAAACTATTGAATACATTATTTGTAGCTGCAATGTGTTGCACAATGTACAAAATAATAATAATACTGCTATGCCAATACTGCAGTCTGATAATCATTTTCGACCCGTACATTTCGTTCAGTACAATAATATAATTTAAAGTAGACGTTTATTCACCGCTACATCGACTGCGTTTTCCAGCATAATGTGATTTTAAAGGAATATTCAGATTACGTTTCATCGTGTAATTTCGCACAGAAAAACCAACGAAAATAGTAAAATGTTTATAGAATTAATGTTCGCTCTAAACCACACACATCACCACTATTCCATGATATTTTTGTTGATTTGTCTAACATGACCATGGTGTTGGTATTTCAAATAAAAAAAAAAGTTCTTGTTGTCTTCAACCATTTTTACGATTTGTTTTTTTCTGGTTCTGATTTATGAGTGCTGCACTTGCACAGATTTATTTATCTGCCAACAGTCTTTTATTGAATAATCACGTTAGCACTTTGTGGAATTTTGTTTTTGGCACATTTAATTTAACTATTTATTGGACTTTGAGTGATTTCTTGCAACAAATTGAAATTTTTAGTTAGATTTTTTTTTGCAGAGATTGGTTTTTTGTGTATCTGTGTGTGAGCGGTATAGAGATGAGGTTTTTTTTTCTACTACCAACGAACTAGAATCCTAGTCCTAGCTTTAGCTCATAGATCATAGATGTCGCCCAATTTTATTTTCATTTTTTTTTTCTTGTGGACTAACCGTCGTGTGAAGAGGGTTATGACAACTCGCAAGATACTATTTTTATTTCGTAAAATAATCTTTCCATTTAATTTATTAATGTACCAACTTTCATTCATAAATTTAAATAAACATTTCTTTATCAAGATTCGGACGTTTCCATTTTGATTTGATTTTGACTTGCGGATGTCTGAAATATGCATTGGCTGACATCTGTTGGAGTGTCCTAGCATTATATAATGCGATGCATCAGAGGAATTTTCTTTTAAATACTGGAACGTCGGGGCTTTACTGGCCTTACACGCATTACACACAGCGACGTTCGTGTCGAATTTCTTTTTTTTGTAAATCTCATAGTTGCAGTCAAAGCATCAATTTCATAAAATTTAAATGAAATGCAGAACGTAGCATGCTTACAATGGAGTACTGAAACAGGACAGTGTATCAAACAAATTAACACTGTAGAAAAATCTGGAAAAATTGTTCATACAAAACAGTACTCTATTTGGCAGCTGTCACTCGAATCACTTTTGCTTTTGCATGAACTTCGAGAATTTTTAAGAGTAACAATCTCACGAGGGTAAATTTGATTTTTTGTGGTCATTAAATCCAAAGAAAAAAATCTTTGATTGTTTATGTATTTGTTTATGCGATTTGTAGCCCGAACAAAGTGAGGGCGGCAAGCAAAAGTGCCTAAAATAAACCGTCCACAATAGATGCGTAAGGGGCCGAAAACCAGAGAAAATTTCTTCAATACCCCGTTTTCGGCCCCGACACATGAAAAATAAACTATCCAGTAGGTCAATAAATATAGCATAATTTGACTCGTGTGTTTGAGCCGCACCTGTCAAAACAAAAATATCCCAAAACAGTTCGATTGAACATCCTTGCATCTAAAGGGAAATTTTATTGTTTTCGATGTCCGACACATCGAGATCGAGAGCCTAAAAAAAGAGAAATTGGTTGGGTGTTCCCGTTACATTGCTTCTTGCTAAATTGTATGACTAGGTTTTATATGTGTCTTTCGAGCTTTTGAATTTTTGTAAGCTTTCCAATTCGATTTTTTCAGACTGATTCCGCAGCTTAGATGCTTAAAGTATGACGAACAAACGATTGACTTTATCAAAAATTATAACGAATTGTTGTTTCTTATCAGACGATAAGAGTTTGTTATCAAATTAATAGCAGGAAATACAGAAAGTGTATTGTAGCTGATAGAGGTGATACTATGAACATACACTTAAAATAAAAACAAAAACGAATTTTTGTGGAAAAAACACACTCGAAACAATTGAACTCATTCCTTTTAATCCGTTCAGTTGATGATAAATCTCTGATCCATCCGATCATTTTCTCGTCTCTAAATTTTTATAAAAATGGTACAGAAGTGTTAAGAGTCTGCGTTACCAACACACCCAACTGATTTTGACAAGATCAAAAATCGCTTTTTTGTTTATTTATAATTTTTTTTTTGTTTTTGTTATTTAAATGAAAGTGATCTAAGCACAAAATCAAAGAAAATGAATCGCAAGCGATCCCGCTTGGAAAATATGTTCCCCATCGAGGTCCATCGCGCGGACGAAGACAGAGCAAATTATGTTTTGCGAGAAGAAATTGATCCGGAACAAAATACATCACGACAGTCAATTGGTAAACTGAATTGAAAAAAAAAATATTTAATTTTCTGTCCTAATCACCCATTTTTATGGAACTCTAGATAATCTGAGGACCTTCCGATCGAATTCTTCAGAGTCAAACTCACATCAAAATGTGATGAATTCGCAGGGGGTAATGTCATTTTAGCCGAACGAACTCTGGGCGTTGGGTTGAGATCATTTTTCTTTTATTTGTAGAATATGAGACGTTGGTCGCAAACGTATTTACCGAAAGGAGCAAAAAATGGTAAAAGAACAGTTCGACAAAAGACCATTAACTTTATGCCGTCACGAATGCAAGGCGGTAAGTTTTAATGAAAGAAAAACGTTTTTCAGAGAATAGATTGTTGATAGAGAAGGATAGAGAAAGCTCCACAACATTTTTTTTTAAATCAGAAGATAAATGTGTAAGCATTCAGCTTTCAGGCTCTCTATTTTCTACAGTTAAAATGAAATGAATAGAAACAGTCACAATGTTTAATGCTTCTCATCAAAAAACTTTTTCCATATCTTTTTTCTGTTCGACCGTGACCTTTTTCGTACCGATTTTCCTTTCATTTTGCTAAAAGTTCTATGTAGGTTGGTAGGTCATGAACTTGACCCACCGTCGAACGAATTTTCTCTTACTTTTCCTCGTTTTTCGTAAACTTTTGTGTGTTACTGTTTACGCATGTGTCTGTTCGAATTCGTTTCTAGGTCATATCGGTGCTTTTGAATGCTGTTGAGTGTACTTATTTCGTTATGTCAATGTCCATTGCATTTGATCCATATTTACCCGGTCCAAATATTCACCAATCAATTCCTATTGTTTGGACTGTAATGTTTCATTGGACGGTAGCAATAAAGCGAGTTTGTTGCCGGCGTTTGTTGCATATACATGAGAACTGAATATTTCTTTTAGCGACTTTTACAAGATCGGATAAGGTTAACTGAAACGGTCATTTGAGATCATTGGTTTTTCGATTTCAAATAATTAATTGAATTAGCGATGGCTGTGTGAGGTGGTTGCTAAAACATGAGTAAATTTCTCAGCTGTCGACTTTTTCGGTTATAATTTGTGCTCTTGATTTTTGCACAAGCATGCAGTGCACAGATTGAGATGATTTCTTTTGATGACTTTTCTTTTCGCCTCATCCATTTCCACACACTCGTTTAGAGTGCACAGAGTGTACACAGGGATGAGCGTGATGAAAAACATCCTGGGGTAGAATTCTTACCAACGACTTGTTTCTTCTCAGCATTAGGTATTGACGTTCACCGTGATCACGATTTAGAAATCGATCAACTAACTCAAGAGATTGAGAAACATGAACATCTGATGGAAGACACTGCCTATTCGGAACAACTGAGAATGTTAGTCACAGGCGCAGGACCCACTTCATAAATTTTTATTTAAAATTTTTCCTACTTGCAGAGACACGCTCAAAGCACTACCACAATCGTTGACCATTAAGCGTCAAATAAAATCGAAACTGACCAAAACCGTTACAGATAACGCCAGAGCGAAATCAATCAGTCGTCACACTAAAATTAAATACAAAGTGACCATGAAGGTCAAACGAACGAAACAGCGAATTATGAGCACCCTAAACAGTATCGAATTGTGGTACGGTTCAATGAAAGAAATTGAGGGACGATTTGGCAGCGGTGTTGGAACTTATTTTAAATTTTTGCGTTGGCTGTTCGGTTTGAATCTGTCGCTATGCGTTATTGCCGTAGGGTGAGCAGTTGACGGTTTTTCAATTGTTAAACGTATCTTCATTTGTTATAAAATTATCCGGATTAGGTTCATTGTTGTTCCACAAATTCTATTCAATGCTTCAGCCGGCAGTGAGAACGATGAGGTCTTCAATTTTGCTGATCTGTTTACGGCGCAGGTAAAATTATTTTTATTTTCAATAACTATATTGCATGTCAGTGCGTTGATCTTAGATCAGATTGTTAATAATTTTGATTGATCCTTTTTCAAAGACTGCAAGGGACTGAAGATGGTACAATATTGTCCTGCTGTCTTTTCTCGTTGCGTTGGAATTTATATTTTTCTATTGAATATTTCAGGGAATGCTTAGAAAGTCAATACTGTTCTATGGCTCCTATAGCAATCTAACGATCAATTTGATTGGCAATAATTATTACAACGTGCCATACGCTTACTTTATGACCATGATCCTGTTGTACGTGTTCACGTTCACAGTTATTTCCGTTGGGTAATTATCACTAATTCAATTCGCCGAAAAATATTCCTAATTTTCCTCATTACTTTCCCGAATCAGCATGGCTCGATCGTATCGACGTAGTTTCATAGAAACCTCGGGTGGCGTTCAGAATATCTTTGCGCACAAAATTTTCTGTTGCTGGGACTTTGGTATTTCAAATAAAAAGTCGGCTGCATTGAAACATCAGTCCATTTTCAATGATCTGCAGGAGACGCTCAACGAATTCTATCACACGCCGGAAAAGCCCACCAAATTACAATCGATTTATATAATTTTGGGTCAAATTACGGCTCACGTTTTGGTATTAGTAATGCTAGCCGGATTAGGAGTTGGAATGTGGGCTGCGTTGAATGTAAGAAAATAATGAAAATCGGAACCAAACGACCATGTCGATTGTTTAAATTTGTGCTACACTTCCAGGCCATTGGTGATAGCAGTACGTCTACGGACATTTCAACGCTGTACGTGTCGTTCGGAATAACGTTCACAATTCTGATTTTACAATTGTTTTTCACGTGGATTGCAAAGTAAGTCTCACGAACTGAACGATCAAAATTGTCGACTAACGTTTTGGATCTCATTAACCAGAATGGAAGATTACAAATCGTCCAGGACAGCCCTTCATGTGACACTGTTGCGAAACTATTTGCTGGATTTGGTGATCATTGGAGTTCTTGTAGTATTTTGGTTAACCAAAAATTTGACTGGATGTTGGGAAACATCAATTGGCCAAGAAATTTATCGCTTGGTTGTCGTTGACTTTATAGTATTCAGTTTGGGCGGTGCAATTATTTACTTGATAAGATTTTTAATTTACAAGTAATAGTCGAGCAAACCGTCTCAACCGAATGGGTAAAACTTCTAAATTCCTAATTTTTAGATTCGTTTGGTCGTCTGTAGATCTTCCAGAATTCGATTTGTCAATGGGCAGTTTGAGTTTGATATTCAATCAGAGTTTGCTATGGATCGGTTTACTATTTTCGCCACTCCTAGCAGGTGTGGTTTCCATCAAAATGTTTTTAACATTTTACATCAAAGTAAGAAGTTCAGCGATGACAGAGCATACGGACAACTTAATTAAAAATTAAAAATTCTCAGAAAACGGTTCTGATTTACTGCTGCAAGCCACCAGCCAAATTCTACCGCTCAGCACAAACGTCGACACTGTTTTTGGTGATGACATTCCTCTCCCTTTTGGGCATCGTTGTTGCACATGGCTACATCATCACTCAGTAAATTCATTACAAATTCGTTTCTCGACTCTATTTTCACGATTTAAAAATTTATTAACTAGAGTCGCCGTTAGCGAGCAGTGCGGTCCGTTCCGAGATCATGGATTCATGTTTCAAGTGTTTATTGAAGGAATGCTTGAATTGAGAGACGTACGTTGAGACAATCAATAGAAATCAATTTAAAGTTTTATATTGTCCTTATTGTTCTCACAGGGTCATTGGTTCTGGCGGTTAATTTTAATTGTCACCAAACCGGCCGTTATCGGTGGAATATTGCTATTGATGTGGTAATTTTTGGTTTTAATTTTTTTTCGCTACGCTCAACTAACCGAACCACTTACTCATTCAATCAATTTAGCGTAATCGTCTACTATTTAAGATCCAAGTCTAGGGCGCGTATAGCTATGGTAAAATTACTGAAGGAAATGCTGCAATTAGAAGCCAAAGACAAAGAATTTTTACTGTCAAACATAACTCGTATCACCGAGGGTAAAGGTAAGGACATCGAAAATCAAATAATCGAAACATCTGATTTGTAAACGAATTGTCTCAATTCTTTCTGAAGACTGGCTCTACGATCACATTAACTTCGAAGATTCCGACAACAGTCTGACCTGGAAGTACAAAGACAAATACAATGCTCACGACGTGGATAGCAATCGGAACTATCAAAGTAAGTCGATCGATCAATTAAATGTGAGAAAAAAAGGAGAAAAATTTATTGTCTTGAATTATCGTTAGGCTCATCACAGGATCAAAACATCCGCAACCGACGATATTAGTTTTTTAGTATGGGGCGAAGCAATTTATTGGATCAGTATTAAACGTTTTACTTTATTTGAATTTATTTTAACAAATTTACTTTATTCAAATAAAGACATGAATTTACAGCTTTATCAACCAGTGTTACTAGCAGGGTCCTTGAATTTTTTTTTACTTATAAATTTAACCCAGAATGTATTGAAAATGTCGGAAATTTTGTCAACAAGGTAAGAGAAAGCTTTTCTAAAACTTAAAAAAAAAAAAATTGGGCTACCATCGTAAAATGGCTTAAAATATTTTAATGAAACTTTGACTTGGTTTCAAAGACTCTAATGTTGTCAGTCATAAAATCGGAATTAGAAATTTTGAAGACGAAAGCTACGTACTGAGGGCGTAACAAAATTCCTTAGCTCAAAATTTTAAGTACGGTTTCCACTCAACAAAAAGTATTCCGTGAGAGAGCCATGAAAGAGCCAGCTGTCAAATAAAAAAAAAAAAAAAAATTTTAAAATTCAATTTTGACTCCCACACGGAGTACTTTTTTGGTAAGAGGAAATCAAGCATTAGAATGGAATTATTTCTGTCTACAAGTTTTCAAAAGAAATTATTAAACACAATTTACAATTGTTTTTCATGTCAGCTTCTGTTAGTTTTATAAAATGTTCGGTCATTTTTTCAAGACTAAGGAAGTTTACTACTAACCGGAGGTATCAAATTCGTTCATTCTTTGATGCAAGCATTGTTAATAGATTAATGCAAAATATATTTCACTTCACTTAATTCAACTAACGTACCCACAAACACGCGAGATTCCATATTTAATATATAAGGTCAATACTCCCTCTAGCAAACAAACTCTCAGCTCTCTGTTCAAATTCACACCTAATTTCTTTGAATTCTACAAACGCTATTTTATATTTTCACTGACCATGCTGTAATTTACATGTAAATTCCAAAGGCTACTTGACCCTTTCACCACCTTAAAAAAGTAGTTTATTGCTAGAGAGGGTATTGATCAGGCCCGTTGCCTAGACTTTACATTTAAAATATCGAACATTTTGTTAACAAAACTCTAGCCGGTACACTGTACGACTGAAAGTTCAGAAAAAAACCTAATGTAATTAGGAACGGTTATCTAAATACTTCCTTTCCTTGATACACAAATACGAAAGTAAATACGAAATGTCTGTCTTCTTCGAAACTCATCACTGTCGGGGATCGCTAATGATGGATTTCGTAAAAAACGAGCATTTCGTATTAACGTGACTTCGTTTCTCTCCATTGTGTTGACCTCTGGAAGAAAAGTAGGAAATTTCATTTTCTCGTGTAACCTCTCTAACCCCACTAAACACCCTCTGAATGAAATTTTCAACTTTTCTTCCCTAGTTTAACAAATAACGATTATTGGTTTAAACATTTTTGGTATGAATGGATAACATTCAGAGAAATGACGACATTAGCCAGAGATCATTGCGTGCCAGATCATTAGGCGTCTATTTAGATCTATTCACTTTCCATTGCATGGCCAAAATTGTGCTATCACAATATGGTATATTTTCCCAACCTACATAAACGTGAATATGAAAAAAAGTGCGATCTCTTCAACTTAATTTTAGAGAGGAAAAAACGGAAATAAATTTTCGTTTAAATTTAGACCGTTTCATAAAACTTATTCTAAAAATACATCCACGGCCGTCATAATATACCATTTTAGCATTTAGTTGGGTGATATTTGGATTTGAAATGTATCTCTGAATTTGTTTAGTTTCTGACTTTTTTTCGTGGTACACGCACAGCGATGTCGTGAAAGACAGAATAGAGCTATACACAAATGCAATAACATTTCGGATTAGAAAGTACTAATCAAATGTTCAAAGTTGTTCAAAAAATGAGAAGAAACGTAGAGTAGAGGCTTCCAATATGCTTATGGGAAGAGTGGACTTAAATGATATAAATCAACAAAAGAAAATCATTTCATCTGTTTACAAAGTTTCAAACTGTTTGCTGCCCAAACAATTGGGGCTGATATTATTTTTCTATTTTTGGCAGCATCATCAACTGTATTTTTTCTTTTGAGCGACATCGTCACGATTTGCAATCACGTGTAACACTAAAATTTCCCTAAAGCACGTTGAATTTCATTTTTAAATTGTTTTTTAGTTCCGTGCCTAAGATATACTTCTCTCAAAATCGGTCAGGTGAGCCTTATTAAATTAAAAAAAATTTCAACGACCTTAATTGAGTGTAAATCGATGTTGCAATTTAAATTTTGTCTATTTGTAACTAGCCTACATGAGTTAATTTTAATGACGAATTGTTGTCTATCCATTTAATAGACCGCAGGTTAATCGCAGACAACGAAACTACTTTGCCATGTGTTTCAAATCCCTTACTTTAAATTTCAGTAATTGCTTATCCATTAGTGAATATTTTGAAACACGCACTAATCGTCCGAAAAAATTGATATCGTGGTTATAGACTTTTCTTTAATATATTCTTTAATTCCTGAAGGCCATATAACGACGACCACACTCTTTCCATTACATTTTCATATAATTTCACAGGTCATTCAACATCCTATAAATCAACTCCGATAGGGACAATTTATATGAGAGGACACTCTACGAATAGTTTTTCGCCCTTGTCCAAACATTTCAACACTTTAGATTGTCGGATCTCCACAATTCCATTGCCGTTCTGTTTTTGTTTTCTACAGACTATTAATCGTTTATTCATAAAAATGGTTGATATAACATAAAGAGTGAAACATGGTCGGGCTGGATACGTCAGGAATATACGCAGTTTAGTCATTGTGGGTGAATTTCGAATTGATTCAATTTCGATACACAATTATTTTGTAACATAAATAGGATTGGTTCCTTTTTTCATGTCGGTTTGAGATTGGGACGAGAGAATATATCAACACACAGAAGCACTGATTCTGTGACAGAAAAAGTTTTTCATCAGTCCGGTCCTAGATTAAATTGGCTCCAATTGGTGCTAATTCTAATTAAACTATAATATGTAAATAAGTTTGTCTTGTCTCTTCTTACTACGGTTCTACGGAGCCAACAACAACATTTAAAACTAAAATAATTTTTGTTGTTCTTTCATGTAAAAGGTTGTTGTTCAAGTGTTCAATTTCATCCATAGTTTGTGTTGAGTGTTCTATCTGTTATCGGTAAATGTCCACTCAAGACAAACAAACGGAACGGTTATCAGAACGAGACAGAAAAACATTTAGTTTATCAGAATGGAAGTCCAGTAGTTGTTGTTTTTGGTTGCGAAATACGTTCAAAGTGTCACAATAAAGTGATCTGTAAAATTTTCCATCTTCTGAAAAAAGATGATTTCTGCCAATTGGTATGATTTGATCGTTGCATCGTTTCCGGTGATCTCTCTTCCTCCCAAAAAATGGGTGTTGAGTTAAGTCAAGTTAAGTTATTCTATAGCGGTGCAAGTATCCAGAGAATAACATCGAACATTTTGAATCGAGTACACTAGCACACAGTGGAGACCTCTCTCCCAACTCACTAGTTTCTCTGCAGATTGATTGACGCCTCTAAATTAAACCGAATTGGTGGACTTTGTACAGTACATAGAGCACCGCACTAAAATGCAAGCTGGAGTGTTTCAAACAAAACAAGCCCAAAAACAACAAAAATTCATTCCAAACAAGTATAGGTCTTTGTAAGAGCCACAAGCAGATAAAAATGTTCGATCAATATTAGTGTACGTTCATATTGAATGGAGTTTCTCATTCCGAATTTTACCATAAAACATTTATTTGGTGTTGTTAATGCCCTATAGTGTGAAAGAGAACACATTTGACTATATACACATTTGTAATTTTCATAGAATATGATGACATTCAGTATCAGTCAGTATACGCAGAAGTGAAATGGCAAATTCCTTTAATAACATTTCAATTCAAAGTTGCTGCATGTTAAACATTGTTCATCTCTTAATCATCTCTGCTTATCAATAAAGAACAAAGTTTTTTCGTTTTGCTTATTTCGAGTTGCTTTAAGTTTGGTGATTTCGGTTAAACGAGACTCAGTTGACATCAAAACATTAATATGGACGCGTATCAAACGAAAAGTTTTTCATTCGACGTGGACACAGACATGGAACAAACGTCGAAGAAGTTCAAAGCAGGTAAATAATACACAAGTTTTATTGGATGAAGGCACCTTTTCGAGAGGAAAGAAAAACTGATAGTGGCCGCCATTATTTTGCATCTTTTTTGCACAAGACGATTTCATCCGGACAACTTTTATTGTTCGTTGATTTCTGTATAATGTAGCCTGGGGTATGACACACAATTTTTTTTTTTGATAGACCGACTAGCAATTTCTTTTTTGTTTTTGTTAGAGGTATAATACAGACTGTGCAATACCGGTAATACCTTTCAGCTCATTACCGACAATACCATAAATGTACCGAAATGTTTTTCGAACCGGTGGTACTTACAGTGCTACAATTAACACCGAATATTCCCATGACTCTTCAATTAAAATCTGATTCTTTTTGTTAAAAAAAAAACTTTAGAATGAGCAGAACAATTCTTATTCTTATTCCGCAAACCCAGTCAAATAAATCGACAAACATTTTAAATGCAAATTTAAACGATTTCTGGTATAAAATTGGAAATTCTACGTCGTAGAAGTTATTCTATTCGTTTCAAATATTTTTTTAAAAACAAAATCAGACCTATTAAAAAAGTTCAGACATTTATTATCCCGTGGACCAGCTGGTAATCGGTCAAATGGGTCGGTAATTTACGTGGTTACAGCCAGTGTCTACATTGAAATTCAACTTGACCAAAACAAAAATCTGCGTTTTATTGGGTTTGTTGTAGATCGTTCAAAGTGTCACACGCCTGATAATAACTCAATATTCTACGTCTACAAATGGGACAAAAAAACAAACCATAATATTTACACCGGTGAACAATGAAGACGTTGCCATCGCACGACAAAACAATAAACAAAGCATAAACACAATGTACGTATTTGCTCAAGTGTGTATAACCAATACCGACGCATAGAAGTGACGATTTCTTTTTCTAAAGAATATAAAGAACGAAAATGTTAAAATATCCCAATAAGCATTTGCATGAGTTAAGGCGCAATTAAAATCGGTAAGACTCTATATGAGTATTGTTGTTATGGCAGATATTTTGAATGTATTTCGATATGCGCTATTGCCAGTGTGACACGTTTATTATTTACACAAATTTATGCACTCGTGGGTAAGACATTTTCTATTAATAATTTTCTTGAGCGAAATTAAAAGAGGTGCAACATTAATTACATTTCAAATGAGTCAGGCTGGATAAATTTATTGACCGGTCAGTGTGTGAAATTGTGCGACTAACAAGCAAAAACTTTGACTCTATTTATAAACCCTGAGCGCTATGGTTCTTTTTAATAAGGAGCAATAAAACCATAATGAATTGATTACCATAAAATAATCGGTCAATAAAAGGCACACTATAACATTCAATTTTGCTAAATGTGAATAAATGCGTTCCGTTTATTTATTGATTTTTCCCTAAACTGCTTTTCGCGTTAGTGAAAAATGGACGTGGATGATATTACCGCTGAGGGTGACACTTAAAACTATAGCTACATCATTATTATGAAATTCCTGTAGCATTCATAAAATCAGATCCTGAAATGCAACCGCTAAATTATTGTAAAGCCTAATCCTTTCGACATGTTATGCACAAAACTCCTTGTGAATAAATCGTAAACACTTCATCACTATACAGTCCTTTTAAGCAGGACGTCATCTATCATTAAAAACCGGGTTAGTAAAAAACATTTATAAATGTACGTGGTAAAGACGGCATTTCAACAACCTTGACTTCTATTATTGTAATCGGTCTTAAAGAAAATGAAACTTGACGGTCAGATAAGATGTCGCTAAAAGGGCATGAAGGATAATCGTAAGGTGTAGTTAAAAATTGAACCGATGATAATACTCGAGCGTTTTTTTTATATGGGGTGACTGTTGGCCATAATAGCATTACCGTTATATTTTCCCAATCTTGGTAGTTATTGGTCGAAATTTAGTGAAATAACGGTAAGGTATTACAAACAATTTGTAAAAGAAAAATCCCATTGATAAAGCCAGAAATATTCCGTTGCTGGTATTTTCCCAAAATGTTTGCAAATAAATTGTATTTAAGTGCGATTTTTCAAGTTGCAATTAAACATTGCTTATTGTTGAAGTTAGTTGTGAATACCTCTTTCTCTGAGAGGTTCTTAGATTTAGATCTACTGGCTCAACGAGGCTTAACTCAATTTGTTTGTAAATATATCCGAATTAACGTAAACGCCCTGGTTTTAATAAACGCCATGATTTTGATCATTAAATCCCCGTGTGTCCTTCCGTAATTGTTTCTAACATACATTACGATCTATTGCAAATAAGTAGCTAATATCTTACCGTTGTCGTTATTGTTATTAGCAGAGATGAGCAGATTTCTAAGTAGTCATCGTACACAGCACAAAGTTCTATGCTAAGTAAAATCTCTTCCATATGAAAAGAACAAATTCTGGTTAGCTCTGGCTCATACATAATGAAAGACTTTAATTAACCTTTTTGACTTTCAATAGTTTTGGGCATAGGTCCACTCTGGACTAAAGATGGAAGTTTCCTTCGAGTTTTTCCTTCGTAGAGGCACTGCTGGCAAGATTTCCATTTCCATTTCCATCCTGAAACGATTTCAAAGCTTTACAACTTAGTACAGTGGCAGATTTGGCTACGCTTCGTTTACGGTGACGTTTTTCTTATTAAGATTCAAAAACAGGCCGGCATTTCGTTTTGTGAGAGTCAACATCCGAGTAATTTGAAGACGTCGACACTATATAACAGTAAGAGATTCTCTTTGTTACTGAGAAAAAAATTTGTTCGCTACTCTGAAATCATGAAAAAAAAAATAACCTACCGACACATTGAACTGGATGTATTGTGTGTGGAAATGTTCGATGAAATAGAGAGTATAGGTAGACGCTAATTTTATTATAAACTGTTATACATTAGCTGCGTATGCTGTGTATCTTAATAAACAATGTTTAACATTATAATTGGCAATACATGCAATGCCACCAAGAGTCGCTATTGACAAGCAAACAATATCTGCTTAGTCGGGTCTGAACGAGCATAGACTTTTGCGCGTCGAATGGAAATTGTTAAATTTGAACATGGACTTTTGCGCGTAAAGGTGCTACGAGTAAAATGTTTCATTACCGGATTGCAGTAATTCTCATCTCTGCGAGGAATCGTGAGAAAATAACTTACGAAATTGTTTGGACATTGACATTTTGACATAATATGCTGTTACTTGTGTTAATGAAGACTTACAGTCTTATCTAAATAATCGCCGAGGAAGCGGGTTGACTTGTTACTGACTGAATGAAATGGCGTCTTCGTCACTCAAAAATCTCGGAATGATTTCTTCTCATTTTTAAATGGAACCGATTCTGGATAAATTAATCCTATTTAATTCTCACTATTTTTCGGCAAAATGGATAAGAGCAATAGTTTAAGCAGGAAGTACTTATGTCAAAACCAAACCAAGAATTAAATATCGACTTTTCAACTCAATTTTAGTCTACATTCGGTACCAACAACAAAACTGTATCAAGACAGAAAATTCGAATAGTTTGTTTTTCGTAGCGTTCCGACCGGACTAGCAGAGGTAGATGATATTTGAAAAACCGATGTTATTTTTAGTTGTAGAAACGAAATAACATTTTTGTGTTGTTTGTTAAATCGTTTCGCTGAACGTTTTCAGTTTTCCCACATCATTGCGGGCTGCATTTTCAATTATTCAGTTTTTGTTTTTTCGTTTTGCTCCGAAATCTCTATATCTTATCGGTGGTTTATTAAACTTAAATTCAATAGAAATAACCAACTGTAATGAGTGTTGCCACAGTTTTCCAAACACTACTTTACGATTGATTTATCAGTCCTATACCGTTCCATTCTCTACGCTCGCATTTATGATTTTTATTAAATGTTACAACTGATATCCACTCTCGGTTAAATTGTTTTGCTATTGAAATGAACGCAATTTTCATTTGTTTTCGCCGTCAATTGCGTTGAATTTAAATGCTTAAGATGCTAGTTTCAGAGAGAATGGGAATTTAGAAAATGAACTTTTTTCCTCCTAGTCATGCGATTACATCATGATTACGCGTTTGTTCCATAACTAGTTTAAGTGAAGTGACACAAGAATTTTGTCCAAAAATCTATTCAGCCATATCAAATATTTTGACTGGTGTTCATCGGTGCCATGTCAACGGGAGAAAACCTTCGAATGGAATTTTCCTTAAATTCTTCTTGCCATTATTATATCGGCTGCGTGTCTCAGCGTTTATTCCAATGTTCGAATTAATAACAAGTTGAACTACTAGACGCATATGTATCTAACGTAAACCATCACTGATAATACAATAAATAAATAAAAAAAAGATGTCAAATGATATCTGTCGTCAGAGTTCGGCATTTTCCATTGGATGTTTGTGCATCAAAAATAAATTTTGCCTTCCCATTCCATCGTATGAACTATATACCTGTACGATCAAACAAATCAACGAAAATGTTTTGCATGGAAACCGTGATTGTATTGATGAGCAACCGTACGACTTTAATTTGAAGAAATTCAAATTGTAATCAAACATGTGTAGTGTCTTATATATCGTCGTGTTGGTTATCTTTTGAATTTTTGTATATCTTATCGCTTAATCAGCACTTTTTCTTGAAGATAAAGAATTCTTTTATTTTTATCAGCCGAAAAAAAAAACGCAGTAGACTAATGAACTTCTTCTGATTTACAGCAGAAATTGTTCAGTGACAACAATCGCATAAATAACTGCGCGTCAACATTTTATATGCTTTAAGCTTTTAACCTAGTGCGGGGAAATTTCAGTTAATTGTGTAAATTCAAAATGAGTGTACGCGGCGTGCTAATTCGAATTGATTCGACTGATTCATTATGTGATCAGGCTGAAATGATATCGCCCAAAAGTCCAAATATTTTAAAGTCTGAATATTTTGACACTGTCAGAACAAGGGGTAAGTTGGAGCAACAGGCAACACGTCACATGAAAGTCTAAGAAATCATTACACGAAAGCCAATTTTCTAGTATGAGGGCTTGTTAGTGTAATCATTGTTATTACGAAAGTTACGGTGTTTTAAATGTGTCACTTTTGACTGGGTACTTTCCTAGCAGAAATAAAAATTGTGATGGTACTTCTTAATCAGCCGAGTCTACTACTCGCACAATAGGCCCATTGCATCCTTTGGTTCTGTGGTTCTGTCCCACTCATTCAAACTAAATTAACTCTCCCAATCGACCAACCATTTCAAGCTTCATTGTTTCCCTTTTGTTTGACCGGCTCAAGCAATTACAAAATTTTGGCGGCAAAATCATTTTTCGTTTTTACCGCTTTTGGGGATCATAAAAAACATTTCCGAACGAAAATCTTTAAGAAACTTAATTTATCATGTTTTTACCCCTATAGGCGAGTCTTCTCCATCACCGATGACCATTTCGTCAACAACAATCGACGGAGATGCAGTCATGTTGCCTAACGAAATATCAGCACCGTATGAGGTCTCTCAATTTCCCATTGAACAAATTGAAAGAAAATTGCAGATACAACGACAATTGAATTATAAGTAAGTATGCCATTCAATAAACCGACTTCCATTTCTCTGTTCTTGTTTATAAATAGACATTTCAGTAAGTACTACTATTAAGAGCCTTAATTTAAGGCTACTCTCAAAAAGTATCCGCACATTCTGAACAATAGAACAAAAGAATCGCAAACAATAGAAGCTATATTGTGCGTAATCTATTGTTCATGTACGGTGACGTTTCGACTGCTGTACACATCGGTAGATGCAAGGCAATGTTTATGTCAAAACCTTTCTTCAATCACCACCGAAATGCTTTGCAGATTTTTTTTTGAAGACTGCGACATTCTAGTGATTGTTTGATGTTTCTTGAACACCAAACATTCATTGACAAACGGCGAAGAAACAACACATAACATTCTATCTAGGAATTGTGACATATAAGATAAAAATGTTCACCTGTTAATATTCAAAAACCGTTTCAGCTGTAAACGAGTAACTTACTAAATTCGATAGAAAATAAAACTATTTTCACCTTACAAGTATGTGGGATGGTGATAAAAAACATCTAGCAAACAAGACCAATGACATTTCTTATCTTACCCTGTCACAGACTGCAAGCAAAACATATTTACAGTTTTATTATCTGATCTATTAGTTCATTTGATCGAAAAATTTCAGAAATCTTTTACTTCATTTGTTTAGAACATGCTTTTTGCTATATTCGACCACATCAGTCAGAGCTTGTCGTTATCGATAACAGATGGCAGCCGTCTGTAACAGGTTAAAAGCATTAAATATTATGCATCTCTGTCAAAGTGTTTATTTTGACGAGTTGGTGATTGTGATACTAAGCCGAAGGCTCGGATCATAATCCAACTAGTCAAAATAAGCATTTGGACACAGGTGAACATCATTTTTTATGTGTCGATGCAAAGATAAACGCAAACTCTCTCTCCGAGCTGATGCATAATGTTAGTCTCAACACACAGGGAAATATAAAAAGACAGACATTTAAAACGATCATTAATGTCTAAGACATTAATGGAGGCATGAAAGCGTACCGAGCTTACGTAAAGTGATGATTATTTTATCATCAAAATCCGCATCAAAATGGTTCTGCCGTTTACTGTTTTCTTGTTTCTTTGGTGAAACCAAGAAACGTAAAAATAAATATTCGAGATACAAATAAAATTCTGTTCAATTAGGGCAGGGACTTGGACAGGGAAACAAAAACATTGTCGCATGTTCCATAGATGGGTAATTCCATGGTTAGTTTCGTTACAAATTTCGTTATCTGTGAGGCATAAAGTGAGCTGTGTTGGCTATGTTTTGCAGTAACAAATCAGTCTATAAATCTAATACTCAGGAGACAGAGTGCTTTCATACCAACAAGAATTGGAATTTTTAGCCTGCGAAGTGTGACTTGTGTGATCGCAAAAGTCGGCGGCTAGTTGCGTTACACGTTTGTGACTTTTCGAAATATTTTCACCTGAAATCTATGGTCAAGACGCGCAGTTTAAGCCCAATATGAGGTGGTTGTTCCCCTATAGAAAATGTTGCTTTGGCTCAAAACCGTTTAAAAAAATGGTTACAAAATTTTTCAAGATGTGCACAGGCACCAGCTCTTGATATGTCACGGTCACGGAAGCTGTTTTCACCTACTTTACTCACCCAACTAACCTGATTGAAAGCAGAATGAACCAAAAATCGTTAAAAAAAATTAATTTCGTGTCACATCTACAGGAAAACAAATTTACAAAAATCATTTGAGATTTATTGAGAATATCTCGGAATGTCGAATACAAACACTTTTTGGTCATATCTCCCCGAGACCGCATTTTACAATGACCTCATATTGGTGTTAAACTACGCGTCTTGTCAATAGCTTTTAGAAAAAAAAAAGTTTAGTGAAATCGGTTCAGGTTTCGTGAAATAAACTAGAATTTTCAAAAATTTGCTGAAAACAAGCATACATTTTTATGGTGGTATCTCCCCGAGATTTTTGGCCACCCACCTAATATGGGGCTTAAACGACGCGTCTGGTCAACAGCTTTCAAGGAAAAAAAAAGTTTGCCGAAATCGCATTTCAATTGGTGAAAATATTTCGAACAGTCACAAATTAGCTGGAATTACCCAGATATGTATCGCGAAATAACTTTTTGCAATCATATATTCTAGAAGAAATTCTCGTGAATTTTTTGTTGCTTTCCCTTTGTAAATACATCCGGGTAAAAAACTATTTTCAATTTTATTGAGGTTGTCAACACCTATTGGATTTAATTCATTTACTTCGAATAAAAGGTTTGCTCCGTGAGCACACTGACTCTAGAACTGAATGGTTATGTTCATTGAATGTTGTTCATTACGATGTTCTTGTAACGAAGCAGTGATTTTTTAATGAATTTTGACTGAGTTGTGCCTGCGAACAAATGTCCAAATACTAAAACATTAACCTAAATTCATTGTCAACTGAACGCTTTCATTACGACGAAGCAACAAGAAATATGAGGTGTTTGGTATTCAACATCATATATGCCATTAGCATAATCTTTTTCAAAAGCGACATTGCGTTTTTCAAAGGTTTCCGTTTCATTAACAAAATTATTTTCGAAAAGAGAAGAAGTACTGGACACCGATTCCTGTTCGGTGTTCGCTTGTTTGTGGTTTGAAGTTAACGAAGAAATCGAATGAAAATCTTGCAAATGTTTTCATTCGCTAAAGACATGGATAAATTTGCATCGAATCGACGAAGTGCTACCAATGTACTAAAACAGTAAGATGGTTTTCATTTTCGAAATATTATTGATCGATCGATTAATAATTAAGCTAACATCGATGTGAATTCAATGCTGGAAAGCCAATCGTATTTTCCCTCAAGGGGTAAAATAAACAGAATTCTTTATGCTAAGCTGAATGAAGAATGCCCAGAGGTTCAATGGAAATAATTGAATATTTCCGCAAGCATAGTTGCGTTAATTACATGCTCAGTATTTTATAGCGCTTTCACGAAAGCTTTTGTAGTTTAGCTTTTCTCAATGATCGACGACATTATGGTTTTGTGTTCGCAATCGATTAAAATCTGAGTGTGTTATTGGCGTGGAACACGTGCAGAAGTTGACAGTGCCGGATAAATTTTCATTTTGATTAATTGCTTTCCGTTGATTGGTTCATGGTGAATTTAGAGTTAGCAATCAACCAAGCAAAAACGAAAGTCTTACATTTAATTCTTATAGTCCGACTGGAAGTCAGTGGCGACCCCAGAGTTCCCCAAGGTAATTTAAATGGAAACGTTATTGTTTATTCTGGCTATGTACATTGCCCGCTCTTCACTGAATGTCAATTTCTATTTAATAAAACACAAAATTCAGCACTTTAAGACGTATCTTCGCACCGTTAAACGTTCTTGGAGTCTCGGAGTTACGAAACAAAAGACGTGAAAGACTCAGACTCAGTCAGGACACTGAAAGAAAAATAAAATTTGTGTAAAACGAAAGCAGCCAAAAAGTGTAGATGTTTATGTTATTGGACCTTATTTCCATTGAGTGTTAGTCAAGCTGTTGTGTGAAAATGAAAATGTTACCAAAATTTTAGTTGTCGTGTTTTACCAGCGAAATTGTTGTATTGTGTTTTAGTTGTTGTGAATTAATTCTGTTGTGTCTGTACGATAAAAGTTATTAAGCTGCCACTATCCTGTCGAATTACACGTAGGATGATGGATTATCAATCAATTTTCGACTTACACCATTGCGTAAATTACGTCCACTAATATTCCGAATGGATGAGATCCAATTCCCCGATAGCCCCAATCAATGTGAAAATTCAAACCGTGAATTTATAGATTTGGAGTGATAAAGTGAACTGCACGGTAGGTAGGTAGGTTCATAAACACCTGAAGCCGAAATTTTTTCCGTTCTTACAGCTCCGAAATGAAAAACGTATCAATCAAGATTCGTATGATGAATCAAATAAGGAACGAACGAAATTAATTGCGTGTAGCACGAGGGGGTAATACTAACGTGTTAAGAAACACTTTCTCAAAATTGTCTATTTGTTCTGAATTCTGAGTGGCAACTTGACGGTCGAACTTTTTTTTTACGTTTTACCATTACTTTCGATTGTAAATACTCGATATAAAAGTTAATGACTCCGCAACTTTGCTGTTTGTCGACTAGTCCTTCCTTTCACGAAACGGAACTCAAAACATTCATCCAGTCGATTCATAACTGTTCCTTTTCAATCAAAAAACGCTGCCATGTTCTCATTTGAGAGCGACTTTAGTCTCACACAACAATTTTGTCGCACAGCGTACAATTGTTTCCATAATGCTGTTGTTGCTATTCATCAACAATTTTAATTCATAAATTCATTATTACAGGGCAATGGAGGACAAACAATCTCTAGCTGCTGAAGTTCATTCAGATGACGATATAAATCTGGATGAACACGAGCTGGTTCCACACTTTCAGCGGTAAATATGGTTTTTACATTCTTCTGTTTACGCATGAACCGTATTTCATTCTTTCGTTCAAATCATTTCTCGTAGAGTATCAATCTCCGGCGAGGACACCTCTGGGGTGCCTCTGGAGGATTTGGAACGTGCATCGAAATTAGTGATCCAAGCATTGGAGCTGCGCGAACGTTACATGAGTGCTTCGAATCAATCGTTTCCACCGACAACAGCTCGGTTCTTGAAGTCCGTGCATGAGAAAGAAATGAGCGCCGACGTTTTGTATGAAGATAAACGCACAACTGCAGGTACGTCATAAGATGCAATGAATTGATAATGAGATTAATGGAACCACAACCATTCGATTATTATCATTATTTATTAATCTCTCTTGTAATATAGAAGAATACAGAAATACGAATCGTCGAAGACCGAGAGGTAATTTGTCGCGGTGCGACCAGAAAATTACCACCAATTTTTATAAGTTTTTTGTTATCTTTTGGGACGAAGTCAAAAAAAAAGTTCAAGTAAAATTGGTCGTAGCATTTCATTTGTATAATTTTTTTTTTGTTATTTTGTGTTAAATTTGACTAACTCATGTTCTCAAGTCTTACCAAACGTGTATAGTCTAGGCTGTTGTGTTTATTATGAATTGTGTCTCCGTTCGTTGCTGACATTTTTCACTGTCATTCTGTCAAGTTAAAACAAACCAAAAATTTATGTAAAAATACGGATGGAAGTTCAGTGTTCTACAGGGAAATGTGGCCCGAACGAATATATATTGTAACGTGGACGACTTGTTGAATTGTTAAGAAATTTGTGTTAAATTATGCTATGCAATCATACGTCCTGAAGCTTCAATTCTCGTGCAATTGTAAATTGCATTTTTGTTGAATATGTTCGCTACTCTAAGAATGAAAGAAATTCTTTGGCTACTGTTGGAGAATTATAGGAACCGACCATTTCAATCCGTATTCCTACCTTATGATAACAACATTACGACACAAAGTGTCTCGAATGCGGTTGGTTTTTTTACCCTCTCATATTTATGTCCAACAGGAAGTTTTCTCTTTTCTTCAGGGCGTCTGAAGTCAGTAAATGCTTACCTGAAATTTGTAACATACCCCTCAATTCAATTCATTTATTGAGACCCTTGTCAACGAATTTACTGCCCTTAGACGCCCTGAAGAATAGCGAAATTTCTTTGTTGGAAGTATCTGATGGACTTACGATGGTGAGAGAACCAACTGCATTTGAGAAACACCCTAATATGTATAAGTATATAACAACGTAACGTCGATTGAAATGAACTGCATAAAGTTTGTCGGACCTTATATTTCTCAGAACATACACATCTAAAAAAAATGGAAATCCCGAAATTATTCTGCGAAATGTCAAAATTCCGACTGTCAATTTTACAGTCGTCGGCTGTGAAATGAGTGCCGCGTTTCGTTTCACCTGATCTTGTTGACCTCAACAAAAGTATTTTGCACGCATAAACAAGTGCACTTTCTATGTGGAAAACAGCTGAAACAAAATGCGTCACTTTCAAAGTTGCCGACTGTGTAAATTCCGAAAACTTAAAAAAAATACTGGACACTCAATATAACGATTCCGATTTTTTCACTTATAAGTCGACATAAAACTTGTGCTTTATAAGTAGACTCGCCAAATATTTTGTATGGAGAAGTAACTTATACTCAAAGATTTATGTCAACTTATCATTGTAAATCGTAATCTCTCCATTCCATGTCAACTTAATTGACTCAATTGAGCTTAAATATGACGAATGGCAATGATTTCAGATGATCATGATTTTACATAACCGCCCGGACACCAAATATTTTGATTTGAAATTTTCGTTTTTTTTTTTAAATTGCACGCTTTTGAAAGCGGCATAGACCCGTTCATTATTATAATTATGTATTCATCGGCAAAAACAAAATCTATGACTAATTCGTATTGTGTTGATTCTATGTTTAACACGACTTTTAAGTGAAAACATCAGTGGAATTCACCGACAATAATTAAATGAATTTTCATAAAAATATTTAACAAAGTAAATGGGGGAGCATACCCTATCCCAAGTCAAATTTGTCGTCAATGTCTGTGAACTCATATTGGGCTTTTTTGAGTAATGCGGATCAGTTATATCTGTCATTATCCAGGGATAGTTTTAGACATTTTTTTTTTAATGTATAGACCCGTACGAAGTAGAAGTGATGGAAACGAATTTCAATGTTTTCGACATTGTATCCATCATTGAAAATATTGACAAAAAATTTGTGAATAATTTACAAGAAACCTTCCAAGCTACTCATAATGATTGAGACTTTCTTTTTCACAAAAGAGTTGTAGATGTAATTCGTACGTACTGTACCATGTACTGTAATTCTGTCATAATTCAACACGGTTTTGGGCATCCACCTAGAAAACGAAAGAATTTCTAAGCTCTAAGCTCTTTATCTAAAGCTAGAAACAGACCAGAGTGAAGAGACAAAATATTTTTTTAAAGCCTCGGCTTGGGCTTTAGCCGACTTAAAAAAATATTTCGGCTCTCCACTCTGAAACAGTTTCGAAAAGTCCAGACTTGTCCGACAATGACCGAAACGCTTGCCGTTGTCCTTTGTGGTGCAACTAAAAATTATGAAATTTGGCGTCACTTTCTTGCCTAAAGACAAATTCAATGTGTGTGTGCTACTCGCCCTCTTCGACAGAAGCGCCCTTTGGTAGCTATTGCAGCTTGTCTAAAGAAAGTATGTAACATGACCTGGAGGGCTTTTTCAACTTTTGAATGAAAGCTTAAATTTTTCGAGCATTTCGAAACTATTTTTTTGCATACATCGACCGGTGGGCCCCGTTAGCCAGTTCGGCTCTGTTCTTTTTGAAGCTCACAGATTTTTTTATTAAGTAGAAAGCACTAGCTAGAAAAGTAAATGAACACTTTTCCAATATTTTAATGACCTCAGTCACCGCAGTCAGATTACTAAAATGTTTCCAAAATACATTTCGTACGGCTCTTATTTTGCAGCAAACAAACAAAAATTATTTCGCACAAAAAACTGATTGAAGTGTCACCGTATTTTTTTCGATTTTTTATTCAGAAAAGCAAAACAAAAAAGCTTGGGCCAAATTGTAGTTTACATCAATTGAATTTGATTCAGCTTTCAATCAATCTTGTTCCTAATTGTATTGCCTAATTTTATAGAATTTAGTTTTACAAAATGTCAAAGATTTTATTCTATAAAATAGGGGCCTGTTGTAATGTGAAAAGAGTCCTTAAAAAAAGAGTAAATTCTTTTTAGTAAGTAAGACAACAATTTGTGAGTTAAAGCATAATTTACCGCCGCAACCACCCCCGACTGAAAACAAGTTCTTGAACATATTGAATCAATGGCACGTCGGTCAGAAAATCAGACATTCCGACTATCGATTCGTGTCAAAATTCTATTTGAGAATCTTGCAGCGGGTGTTTGTTCATTTTTCTCTTAAATTATGCCCTCACTCACACTGTACGAACGTCTCCTTTTTCTCGTCAAGCTAACTATTCTTTACTTTTCTCGCAGATTACTCGGTTCACGCTCCATCGAACATCCACGACCCCTGGAACATCGAATTTCCACCCAGTATGGGCTACACCATCAAAGCTGTGGACGGCGTTTTCAATGTTTTCAAAGACGAACAGTGTACGGAGAACGTGAATTATCCATACTGTAAATTAGATACATTCGTAACGGATATGCAGACAATGTGTGCCATGATAGCCGACGGTCCATTGAAATCATTTTGCTATAGACGTTTGAGCTACTTAAATTCGAAATTCCAACTTCATGTCCTACTGAATGAGTTACGTGAATTGGCTTCACAAAAGGCTGTACCACACAGGGATTTTTATAATATTCGTAAGGTCGACACACACATTCACGCCGCTTCGTGCATGAATCAGAAACATCTATTGCGTTTCATAAAGAAAACGCTGAAAAATAATGCTGACGAAGTGGTTACGATTAGCAAAGGGAAGGCGATGACATTGGCCGATGTATTCAAGTCGATGTCACTCACCACATACGATCTGACTGTGGACATGCTGGATGTACATGCAGACAGAAACACATTTCATAGGTTCGATAAGTTTAATGCCAAATATAATCCGATCGGAGAGTCACGGTTGAGAGAGGTGTTTCTGAAGACCGACAACTATTTGAATGGGAAATATTTTGCTGAGATTATCAAGGTAGGTCGAACGAATGTGCTGGCAAGACCTCTTGTTTACGTCGTAATTATTGTAGGAAGTGGCAGCTGATTTAGAAGAATCAAAATATCAAAATGCTGAACTCCGATTGTCCATCTATGGCAAGTCACGTGATGAGTGGACAAAGTTAGCCAAATGGGCCATAGAAGGGAACGTTTACTCAGACAACATTCGTTGGTTGATTCAAATACCCCGACTATAGTAAGAAGATTAAAGAATTCCCTTCACTTCGGACGCATTTTCACGTGACAATTTCTTTCAGTGATATCTTCAAAACCAACCGCATCATGGAATCGTTTCAGGAGACTTTGGACAACATTTTCTTACCATTGTTTGAGGCTACTAATGACCCTGAAAAGCATCCGGAGCTGCATAAATTGTTGCAATATGTGATCGGTTTTGATTCGGTGGATGATGAGTCGAAGCCCGAGAATCCATTATTCGATAAGGATGTCGATACACCAGAAAATTGGAAAAACGAAGACAATCCACCATACGCATATTATATTTACTATACGTTCGCCAATATGACTGTTTTAAACAACTTCAGGAAGTGAGTTGACAGAATTTTACAAAACTTGAAAGTCCACTGCTAAACGGTACAAAGTTTCGTAGAATTCGGGAGAAGTGTTGAACAATAAGAAATTGCCTTTCGTCAATTCAATCAACTATACCCAATTCTTTTTTCAGGGAAAGAGGATTTAACACATTCGTCTTGCGGCCACATTGTGGCGAGGTAAGATTTTTTTCCCGTCTTTGTTCTTTTAATCAAACTCAAAATTCTAACCAAATTCAAACTATCATTTCTAGGCCGGTCCCGTTCAACATTTGGTTTGTGGATTCTTGATGTCCGAAAACATTTCGCACGGCTTACTGTTACGCAAAGTTCCGGTGCTGCAGTATCTGTACTACTTGTCCCAGATTGGCATTGCCATGTCACCGCTATCGAATAACTCGCTGTTTTTGAATTATCATCGAAATCCGCTTCCCGAATATTTAGCTCGTGGCCTATGTGTATCGCTCAGTACCGATGATCCGTTACAATTTCATTTTACTAAGGTTCGTAGGGAACATTGGATTGTCCAACATAAATTTTAATTCTAACACCTTTTCAGGAACCATTGATGGAAGAGTACAGCATTGCAGCACAAGTGTGGAAATTAAGCTCATGTGACATGTGCGAATTGGCTCGGAATAGTGTGGTTATGAGTGGATTCCCTCATAAGGTATAACTGAAAAATGTTCTTTTTGTTACGTGTAGTCTCACGGTCGCAAATCTATTGTCATTTGTGACGTGAATACACCTTTGAGACATTTATTTTCACCCGAAACTAAAAGCCAAGTTTAGCTCCAAAGTTTCTCTGGGTTTTATGATCCACAAAATATCTCTGAGCATAGGTTACGACATGTCCAAACTCTCATTTGTAGATAAATTATGTGTCTAGGACGAGATCGTCTAACCAAGCAACGATGAACTGAACGCAATCGACCGACAATAATTTCTCTTTCATACATTGTTGATGCAGGTTGAAAGAGTAACGGGAAAAATGAGCGTACGACTCATAACTGTTCTAATCGCCTCAATCTTCAGCTTTGGATGTTGACCGAATTCTCAAGTCATGGTCAAAACTTGAGGTTGATCATGAAATCCAATTCTAAATTTCTAGCTAACTCGACCAATTCCTTTGCATTTTCTGTCGGATTCACTTTCCCTTTCGTTCGGTTTACTGATTTTATTCAAATTTGTACGTTGCCTCTTTGAAATGGCAAGCTCATGGTAATGTAATCATTAAATCTATTACTTCATTCATTGTAACAATACGTTTTGCTCAGGTCCCATCGTTTTTTTTTTGTCGTTCCCGGTCGTTCCCGTCTCTAATGGCTTCTAAAAGTCTTTTCATCTTCCAACAAATTTGTTTAATGAAACCAAATTATTACCCGAAATTCGCAGATGAAACATCATTGGCTCGGTCCGAACTATACGCGGGAAGGTGTGGCTGGAAATGATATATCACGAACAAATGTACCAGACATCCGTGTATCCTATCGCTACGAAACGTTAATCGACGAATTGTCCAACATATTCAACAAATGTGGCAAGCCGCATTAGAAATGTGAAATGAAAGACAGCCGCGGCACACGGGGATTATTGTTATTGTTCTTTCTTACTGTAATATTTATATAAACAATTTTGGGTTGAGAAAATCTTTGCTTTTAATTTTTTTTTATTGATTTGATTGTTAAAATTTAACACAAACACATATACACACACACACCATTTATATACATGGTATATTTACAGGAATCATATAATCTATTGTATTGTACCACTTAAAAAGATGTTACACGTTTAAGTATTTATTGAACATTTCTCGAATTACAACCACAACAACAACAAAATTTACTATAATCAAAGGAAATTTTCAAAGTTTAATACATTTAACTGACTATAAATAAATAAAAATTGATATAATCATGCAAATTGAACGACTTATTTGTTTTCCAATTTGAATGTACCGTCAGCGCGTATCTAAATGATCGAAAAAATAGTTATGTTACATACCAAGGATCAAAACGGTGTGTTTTCGACCCAGGTGGTGAAAACGTCCGAGGATGAAACGGAGCTCCGCGAAGCCGCGAAGTCTATGAATGCCGAAAGCAGTCCGTATTAATGCCAAAAGCAATCCTTATGAATGCATTGTCTCAAAACACTAAAAAAATTATATTCGCGTGCATCCAACGACTTGACACATCTGACAAATAATAAACATAGGATCGAAAATGACATAACAGGGAATGAAAATTGAGAGAAAAGAGTAGGGGAGAATGTTGCTCTTTTGGTACTAAATTTGGTGAGTGAATGTGACGTTTTTGGTACTCCAGGATGAAAAAATTGTTTTCCACTTTCTGGGATTTGCTCTGACATACAATAAACCCCAACCAAATGGTGTGATGCAATTTAATTCCGCTGTTTTTCAGCTGGTCTACTCATATAACTTCACGTTACCTTATATATCTTGTTTATACTGCTCGCGAATGGCTATCAAACTCGTATTAACAAGTATAAGGTGAAGTGAAGTTGTATTAGTGGACCAGCTGAAAAGCAGCTAAAGCAAATTGCGCCACAAATTTGGGTCGTCTGTACATTTTATTTTGTTCACTATCATTAGCTCGTCGCTTATCTATGTCGTTTACAGATGACCAATCATCAAATATTATGTTCCGTTCTGTGGCAATCCAACACACAGATTAAGTCATTTTTTGTTATCTTCACCGATAAGGAGTAGAAACACTAGAACTTCAAACAGCGTGCCTCACACACCTTCAAAATACAAGAGAATTGAGATCACGCTAGCGTTTTGACTTCATTGAGTTCATTGTCACTTGGTGTATCTTCCACAAGCTTGGAAGTCAAAAGGAGCTTGAATCTCCTGGAAGCTATCGAAAACTAATTAAAATATATTCCAACCTTGGTGGATTGAAAAATTTGCCGCTCTTGTGACACTTCTTGCACTTAAAGCAAAGTCTTTTTAAAAGTGAAAAAATGCTCAGTCATTCTTCGAGATAAAATCTTAGAAACGTTTTGCATCTCACTTGGATTAGAATTGTTCAAGACGCTGAATCTTCTTGATAGTTCAGAAATGCACCAGTCCAGGGCGCTCCTGAACATTAAGATTAAGATTAACATTGAGAGTTACAACCCGTATGTCAACCAAAATAATTAAATAAATGTTAAAGTTTTAGTAGAAAAAAAAGAGTTGATGAGTCTTCTCTTGAAATATTAGGGTCGCCGGGTTTTGAGTCAGGTTTAGGGTTGAATCGTTGAGGATAATGAAACGAACGATGAAGAACCAATATTATGTGCAAATGAATGTTATGATCAAGATATAGGATGCGCGGCAGAAGAAATATCAAAATCACAGTCGCAGCCTTGTCAGCCTTGGATGACAAGAAGGGAAATTCTGCTTCAGTGAAATTCTGCTAAATGGAAATAACATCGTGGATACTTCCCATATGCGTAATCATGGTCACATTAGAATGCATGCTGTTGAATGATATGATTGAATGGTTTTTATGACGTGTGGTTTGGTAAGTCTCCTGCTACAGGCAATTTTCTTCACTTATACAAACGATACCAATTCGATACAAAAGTATTTCCGAGCAACGAAAGAGCTCAGGTGGTTGGTTCATCTCCCCACTGCCGTGTATAGTTAGTCTGACCACACAGATCGTGCGACGGTGGTTGAGTTAGTTACCACAGAAAATACTCTGTGGTATATAACAGTAGACCAGAGTGGACCAGAGTAGACCAGAATGTCAATAGGTGGGAGTTGAATTGTAACGTAAAGACATTTAGTGATGTGTGCTTTGAATATTATCAAGGAGAACGAAAAGGGGGGATTAGGGTATGACTCACAATCGTGCCAAAGTCCTCACGTTCAGTGTTATCATTGAATCGCTCACAGGAGCACATTTTGGTTACTGAAGTCAAGTCAAGTCAAGACGACGAATCGAATGGAATGGGCAAACAAGGTACTAACTTTAATGAACAGATGCAACTGACTCAGGTAAATCAGGTCCTCTGATTACAGGTAATTTCAATGAACTATATTGAGACGAATTTAGTAGCTAGTCCGGCCACAAGTCGAGCGACGGTGGTTGTTGTTAGTTTTAAGTTATACATGTCAAGTTGCGGGCCAGCGCTGTTATTTTTGGACTCACATCCATTATATAACTTGGATCAAAAGGTGGTTCTGTCGATAACACTTTGTGCTACCAAAGTTCCAACGTTCATATCCTTCTGGTCGTGTGCAAAGGCACCAGGCTTGATTGTGTCAGGTCAGGTCAGGTGTACCAATACGTGATACTTTGGCTCCTTCATACATCGGTGAATCCTCTAAGAAAGCAGGGTATATTGCAGATAAAGCGGAGAGATTTAATCATAATCATTATATGCGTCTTAAAGAAAACTATTTATTTACCCCCCTTGCCTTTGAATCATTAGGTTGCATGGGACCAGAAACAAAGAAATTTGTTGACAAGTTCGGATCATTAGTGGAGAGAGCATCAGGGGAGCCACGTTTCAAAGATTATCTGTTGCAGAAAATTTCTATTGCCATACAAAGAGGCAATGTGGCATGTATTCTTGGAACTTTAGGAAATAATAGAGCGGATGATTTTTATTTATTGTAATATTTGTTGATTGAAAAGATCGTTTTTTTTACTGACTGCGCCGTACGCGAGCAGTCTTTTTTTCACTTTAAATAAATATTGTCTTTATTTATTCGCTCGTTCTTTAATTTTCAGCTGACTTCTTACGAAAATTCAAACAAAATTTTGGGCACTTTTATGGGAAAGCTTACCTTTTGATTAACTTTCTCCCATTTCTAGAAAACGTTTTAAATTGTTTAGAGTCTGCCAGGTCTACTTCCAATTACTCAGAACAACAGACGATTGTGTTTAAACTCAGTATCATTTTATTTATCAAAGTAAACTTAAAGCATTAGCAGTCTCCTAGCGTGATATATCATAAAAATAGGTAGCAAAATTTCTCTTCTTTTTTTAAAGCAGGCAATACATAATGGAAAAAATATCAAATTTCACTTTTGATGAAGTGTTTAACCCTCACACATTTCAAAGCAATAGTTTTATTCAATTGACCGTTAATCATATAGGTTTTTCATGTCTTTTAACATCTCATCGACAAACTGTTTCATCCTACTGATTCGCAGTAACAGCGCTTACAGTGAAACGCAACTCATCTGGATCGCGTGCCATAAACTCTTTGCAAACTCTCGCTGCATCCTGAACAAATATTACAAAAATTAGTGACAATTCAACAGAAATTCCGCTAGCAAATGCTTACATTTAAAAAGTTTTCTTTGGTCGTAGGGCCATGCTTAATCGGAAACGATTTACGTCCATCCAATTCGTACAATTCTCCATCCTTTTCGATCAACGCAATGAAATGATGATTTTCACCATCGGAAGGGTTTTCAGATGGTTCTTCGGACGCCAGCGTTTGATGTGTCTCCATGAACGACGTATCGCCTTCTAACAATTTTCCACGCTCTTCGGCGGTTAGATCGCGAGCAGCATCCAAATACTTTTTGAGAATTCCATCTTCCAGAACGATTCTAAAGGAGTAAAAATGAATAATAAAATCAGAGCCACGACTTTGTCTGCATCCATGGCAGTAAAATGTGTGTTTTACTCTTTGTTATTGGATATTGCATGAATCAAAGCACAAGTGCCACAAGCATTGTGAATTGTCTGCTTCATGTAAAACAAGTCGTTGGGATAGTTCGGAATGTTTTCCTTCAATTTTTCATCTTCAGCCAATCGATGTTTCTCATACTACAAAGTTTTGTTTTGTGAAAATAATTTTGTTTGAGGAATTTTAATTAGCCAACGAATTAAACGACTTACTTTATCAGAACACGGGAACAGAAGAATTAAAGCTAGAACCGGTTGTGGAACCATAGCCAGTAATTCTTCATCCAATCCCAAAACATCGACGATATTCCAGTTTTCGGGAACGCCAAGCTTTCGCAGGTATGCGTTCTGAATCTAAGAAATAATTGAAAAAAGGTGCGAGTTGAAGGATAAAATAGCATCTGATTGTGTCTAGGGTGCTTGTTGACTGAAAAATGAAGTCAGTGGTCCTTGATGAACTGTTCATTAATATAATAAGAAATAGCAAATAGAGCCACTCCTAACAAACAATATTAGATCAACAGCTGTTTAGCAACCACACAGACTAATTAGTTGTTATGCATAAAATTGCCGGAATAAAAATCTACAGAAAATAACGACGTTGTCGTCACTGATAAACAAAGAAAGATGATCCAATTAACGACAACGACATCAAGCACACAACCCCACTTTCAACCGAAATCATCGACTTCTATTGATTATAATCCGTAAAAGTGTCCTTGACTCTGAAAATTACTAAAGTTTTTCTCAATCTAAATTACTTTGTCCTTACATCGGGATTCGATTGCAATGGTATCCAAGCACTCATTTTGACAATTATTTTACAATTGTTTTCAATTTCCTTGTATTATTTTCCACAAATTGAACAGAAATTAATGCAGAAAACGCCGGTCGAACTAAACTTTTTTTTTACAATACAATACGAATGCGAACAGTGATGCTAGCAAAAATAAAATCTTGTACATGTCATTCAAAGCTGCGATAGAATAAAAATTGCCGGGAATTTTTTTTTTAAATTAATGTTTCGATGTCATTTACCAAAGAGATAAATGACCTGTAACATCGGCATACATAGACTTGTCCTCGTAAAACAAACATTCTTATGTTACAATACTATTTCAAATTTTCTAATTTCAATTCTACGACCCTCGTTATGAAGATTAGCCAAGGTATACAGATCGTCTGGGGTAAGGTGAATATATCTGGTGCTTTTCAGGCTAACAAGGCTAAAAGACCACAACTTAGAATCATGTTCCACTCACATATTTCGTTCTACAGCGTTACGACAGGTCATATCAGACCGACCTGAAAAATAGAATGAATTTGACGTGAATTTTCCCGAATTTTCAGGTCATTGTTCAGGTTAACTTTCGTAAACTTTGCAATGTAAAGTCTAAAATCAGTTTATATATCAGAAAATTTCGTCCGAATAATGGGATGGATAAACGGTTGAGAGGAGTTAAACAACGATGAATAATAGAAATTAAGCTTTTTGTGTGAAATTTTTTAGTTCCGAGTCGGAGAATAAAATCAATAGTCCAAAACAAAGACGTAAATAACCATAGAGTTACACTTAAGCCGTTTCCTTTGATCGACAGCGCCACCATGCGTCTCTCAAGTATAACTCTTTGTGAGTAACTATTGTTGAGCTGAAATCGGAAACACAAGATGTCGTCAGCTCGAACTGCAACTCCACACACGTCAAAAACACATTTATCCTTGCTTAGTAGTAGATTATGCAAATGTTTTTCTGACTAGTGTGAGAGATCGTGAGAAAAACATTTACTACCCACTTACATATTACACTTATTATATAGAAAGATCACTTTACAGTATAGCAAGTGAACTTTCAATAGCTCGATGTGTAATAGTATATTACTTCCGAGGTTCCAAGTTGTGTATTTGATAAGTGGGGTGTTACAGCCCGATCCGAAGGGACAGTGGTCAAATAACAACTTGGAATCCCGTAAGTGCAATGCTTTACGTGATTAGGCAATGTAAATGAAAATGAAACATGCCGTAACACGTAAAACTATCTGTGCTACTTGAACTTGAACCCGGTATCTCGGATCGAGATGGGGCAATTTTTTCGTTCAAGTGGCATAAATATCTATTATACACTTAATGTAGTTTGCGGTAGAGGCAGTGAATTTTTAGATATTTTTTCAAACTACTTCCACTCGATCCCTTCATGCCAAACCTAGAGATCCTGTTCAAATTGGAACTGCAAAAGATTACGTCATTTGTAGAACGTATACCACTACCACATATACATATCGTATGAAATGAACAAAAGAATAAGTTTATAATGGGAAGTGGCGGGATGAAAATAATAACAAAAATCTGTGCAACACGCGCAACACACGATATCAACAAAATGAACAAATGAACAGAGCAGAAATAGTAGCAACGAACCAGCACCTCGAAATAATATAGTCTGTTCATAGAGTATAACTTCTAATTTTCAAATGTTGTTGACTGCAAGTCTTTAGTGACTTTTGGACTTTGCTCGAACAAAAAAAAATTCAAATACTTAAAAAGTGAATCTTACAGGAAAATGAAGTAACTCTAACACTGAACTTCCAACATTGACGTTCGAACCTCTGAAAAGGAGCTTATGTAAAGTCTCTTTCAATTTCAGCTGTTAAGTATAGTTTCTTGATTGCCAAAAAAGTAGTGTGAGAGAAAAAACTTAATTTTTTCTATTTTTGCTTTGCTTATGATTGTTTTTCATCTACCAAAAAGTACTCCGAGTGAGAGACAAAATACAATTTTATCAACTTTTGCTTTGTTTATTTGACAGATCGCTCTCACACGGAGTACTTTTGTTGAGTGGAAACCATACTTTAAGCTGGCCTCAGAGTCGTCCGTTTTCATTCCGTTTCGTCTTCGTTTTCATTCCGTTTTATATCTCCTTGTATGTGACAGTGACAGTTGTCATTTCCAATAATATGCTTCTTTGTATGAAATGCATCTACACGGAGGCAAAACGGAAGACTAAGTCTGAATTCACAGTCGAAGGTTTTCATTCCGTTTTGTCTCCGATTTGCCTCCTTGTACATGACAGTTGGCATTTCATACAATAGAGCATATTATTTGAAATGACAACAACAGTCTACATGATTCGGAGGTTCAACATCGCCGCGCATATTCAAAAATTTGCAACTTTTACGTATACTTAAGGAAAAGTACGGGCCTGCTGATTCACTCTCAGCTCCATTCTGTTCACTACAGGCATACGTAATTCATTTTCTTCACAGTTGTCAGTTGCTTTTGACAGCTAAAGGTCTCTTCGAGTAAATTCTACATGAAATAGTTGGTCGTAAACTCTTTATTATTTATAATCGTCAATGAACAATATTCCACAAGTTATCTTTCTCTGTTAATAGCCACATAACCGTAAAATGAATACATTCAATAAGTAATCAATTAGTGGGACAATGATACATTGTTTATCAATGCAGAAAAAAGGAATTAAGTCGATCGTCAACCACAAAAAATAGTGCAATTTTTCCGTAGAATTAGAATTTCGCTCGATGATATCGAAATCGAATCAATCCAAGTCTTTTGTTCCGATGGATTAGTAGTTTATAGCACCGCAACACAATGGATTTGAATGAATTATTTAACGATCTTGAATCAACGAATTCCATGCAAGTGGAACAATCGAAGAAGATCTTGAGCGAGAACTTTATTAACGGTAAGTTTTGCGAATAATTCCTTTTGTCTTCAACATAACCTCCTTACGGGCAGAAGTGAAGTCATCCGTTCAAATTTAACCATTGAATTTGCAATTGTTTACACTGTAATGATGTGCAACAGAACCACAAATCGATGAAACGAAAACCCACTCACTGTCCATCTGATTGGTTCGATTTATCAGATGTTTTTTTTTAGTTTTGCTTTCCGTATACCATGCCACAATGAAAACACTCTCTTTGAACGGTGATCAGAACAGTTTCGTTTACATACGGTACGGGATTGTTTCGATAAATTTTATTGACTTTGTCGTCCTAAATAATGCAACTATTCCATCATTGTCTGCAATGTGTTTTCCAATGTTGTTTTTTGTCTATTTTCCCCCACCTACCTGTCTAATGATCTTTCAATTCTAGTTAAGGAAAACTGGCTAGTCTACGGCATGATGGAATATTTCAACCAAACAAATTCATCAAGGGCTGTTGACGTGCTAGTCAAAGTTAGAGATCCGCATGATACTCACATTTTCGATAAATTACTTGACTGGGTTAATGGTCCGAACAAAAATCAGGCTATCACACTATTTGGTTTCATTGTGGAAAAACATCCGTCATGGTTGCACAAAGTGGCCAATCACCAACTTCTAAAGGATGTTTTGAAGCTGTTGAAGGTAAGGATTTCCTCGAAGCATCCAAGCTATTGAAACAAAGAGAGGAAGAGATTTACATTCGATTTTTCTTCTGCATTTTCCAGACGGAACAAAACATAATTACGATAATGAGCGCATTATTTTGCATCATAACGCTACTTCCCATCATACCAACGTCTATGCCACAATATCTTCAAGATCTGTTCGACATATTCTCTTACCTTGCGTCGTGGAATTGCACCAATGAGCCCCGGCTCACCGACGATCAACAAATCCATCTACAAATCGGATTGTCGACATTCTTTCAACGCCTCTATGGCATGTATCCGTGCAATTTTCTCGCATTTCTCACCAAGTCGCAAACGGACCGTCACCGTGTCTACTGTCACACCATCAAGCCCCTGCTTGACACTGTCAAGATCCATCCATTGCTACTCACGCACACAGTGCAAACGGAAAAGAGTACTTCGCGATGGAAAGAAATGGAACCGCATGACATTGTGGTCGAATGTTCGAAGCTGTGTCTCGAGAATGCCAATAGGTTTCACCATAAGTCCGACTACTTTTCACCGATAGCTCATAGAAATCCGGAATACACCAGCTACAGCAATAACAAAACTTCCTTTTCCATTGAATTGCAACAATCATTGCGAAACACTCCGTCATCGATGGCGTCTCCATTCTACTCATTATTCAACGAACCAAAGGATAGATTGAAAGAAGCTCAACGAATCGATAGTCTATGGAGTCCGAGTATTGCAGTTTTGGCTACACCACCTCCAACCGGTAATATACCGCACACACCAACACCGACACCAAATATTCCCAACTATGGCATACCAACATTGCCCGGCTCTCATTTATGTGCCAGCGGTGCGTCGCCACCGGAAGCAGCCATTGAAGCAACACCGGAAACAACTCCAATGAAAGATAATATGAAACCATTGCGTCAATTTCCAATGGGTTCAGCTGCAGCTCGTGCAATTCTGGGTTCAACCCAAGGTTCGACGTCACAACCATCATCACCAATTATGAAGAAGGAACCGTCGCCATTTCGGTTTCCTGATTTCAGTACATCACAATCCCTACAGTCTGAAGGCAATCAATCAAAAAAATTGCTGTCGTTGGTCCAAGACCGAAAATTGTGTCAAATGCAAATACTGGAAAAACTGAACCAGCATCAAGACGGCAGCAACATCAGGGACGTTGAAACCATTCAGATTGAGAATTCAATTGATGAACGAAATAAAAACGAAGTTTCGCTGGAGGACGAGGAAGTAAAGGAAATTAACAGTCAAACATTGAAAGCTTTTCACGGCGCTGGTTCAATTGAGATGGATCTGAAAAATTCCAATTCCATACAATTGCGCCAACCGTATCCGGACGAAACCACAACGATCGAATGTTCAAAGTCATGGCCGTGTGACTCAAATCGGATGATTGATTGTTTGAAAAATATCTCGGAGAATGGTAATTCCAATCTCGGTGGTATCGACAACACTTCAAACATTAATTTGCAAAAGAAGCGAGAAGCCCTCAAATCTAGAACATTGCGCCTGAAGCCAACGGACATCGATGATGCCTGTGAACGAACAACTGTCGGTACACAGACAGTGGAACAACTACCTCCAACGTATGAAAAATTGCTGGTATGTGCGAACGAACCAGCCGCTCCATCGAAAACAACCAATTCACTAGTGGGAAGTACTCCAATGTCACCGCATACATTGCTTGATCAATACATCGAAACATCCATCAAAAAGAAACATTCGAAGGACAATAACAATCAAACCGAACATTATCGAGATCAAATCCAGTTGCTGAACATTCAGTTGCGATATGAGCAGTACCGACGCGAAGTGCATGCTGAACGGAATCGTCGAATGTTGGGCAAGAGTCGTCTGAATGCCGTCTTGGAAATGGAAAATGAGAAGCTAAAGGAAGAAAAGGAGAAACTGGTACGAGCTGTTGACGATCTCACCAACGATTTGAACAAATCACGAATCATGCAAACACGTCGCGATCAGGACTATAGCCAAGAAGTCAATACACTGAAGCGTGATATTCAACAAGAGCGGGATGAGAAGAAGCAGCTCCTACTGCAAATTGAAAATTTACAACGACGATTGGGCGACGAAAAGAACGAGAAAAAGGATATATCGCAGGATTTGGAAGCAGCTAGAGCCGAGCTATTTGATTTGAGAAATGAATTACAGCAAACACAATATCAGGCCGATTTGGGACTACAGTACAAAGACGAATTCAATCGCTTGCAATCGGAAATCGTTCTGATGGGAGAAATTCATGTCAAATGTAGAGATAAGCTTAGCGAACTGAATGATTTGCGAGGACGCGACGTAGAACAGGATGCCTTAACTTTAGCATATGAAAATGAGATTAGAGGTGAGTCAATCAAAATGTTTGGTAATTTGATTTCCCGTTAAACTTTACAACCATTTCTCTGTCTTGCCATCTAAAACGATTTTTTTATCTCAAATTTCTCACAGAAATGCGTACTGCTCTGGATATCAAATCGTCCCAGTTGGACACCGCCAAGGCACGTTTAGCTGAATTGGAATTGGATGGATCACGTCGAGACTCGAAATTTACCGACCAAAAACGACTTCTGAAGACTGTAAAAGAAGAATATCAAGAGAAATTTCTGGCACTCGAGTCAAAGTACGATGCACAGAAGGCAATCATTTTGCGACTTGAAGAAGAAATTTTAGATTTATACAAAAATCAAACGGCTGTGAATCTAGTTACTCTGTCACCGGACTCTGAAAAAACAGGTAAGATCTTCACTCAATTCTCCGCGCTTCTGAAAACAGTGGACTGCATTGGCTAATATTGTTTCGCAGATATGGCCGGTTCGCTTGACCACACCTCGCCATTATCAATTTCATTAGCTTCTAGTGAGGGTTTGTCGGCAAGTTTGCGATCCGTCACAGAAATAAAAAATCTGCATCCGCTTGTGGTACAGCAAGATTTAACAGCATTTAATAAGCCATCCACGTCAACACCTTCGTCTGCTGCTGCAGCTGCAAGTGGAGCAACACGTCAGACCGTTTCCGAAGATATACCCGTACCGAACCAACAGCAACACTTTAAAAATTCACATCTTCATCGTCATCAATAGATTTCAATAGAAATATTTGATTCATATTTTGCATACGCCTAGTAGGAACCGTGAGACTCATGCGCATTCTTACTGATTCTGTCCCATATCTAATATGTTTCTGGAACTAGTTCAAATGCATCGGTCATAATAACAACGAAAAAAAAAACAGAGGAAACGCACAAATTGAGACCGTTGTTTCGTTTAATTCAAAAGAAACATTTTTCATTTGACTTGAAATTCGTTTTTATCGAAATCAGCCGGCCTTTCTCTTTCCCCGAAACGGATATTGATTTCTGTCTTAGGTACCTTTATCTATCAACTATACTCCACTCCTATTTTTCAAAGCAAGAAGAGGTTATCGAAAAATGTCTACAGTTAGAGCAGTTTTTTTTTGTTGAAGACGACGTCTGTTTAAGTTTTTTTTTTTAATTGCAAGTGTAGGGAAAATAGTCGGAAAATGGTAGAAGTTGCTCGGATGGCCAAAACAATGTTTTCTACATCGGCTACTAGACCGACCGTCCCTAATAAAGCTATGATTTGAAACCTTTTATTTAACAGCCTGAGTAATGAAATGGTTTTCCCGGCACTTATAGGTCTGTCCACTAGTCCTAGCGTTAAACTCCATACATAGTAAAAAACAGAATCGACATCAATCTGTACAAAACGCAGACGAAAATTTAAAAGTATAGTTTCCGTGTGTTTTTTGCCTTGGTTTCGCCTCGATTTAACAGACTTCACGCGAAAACTCAACTTTTCAAGATTTCCTCCCTTGTGACGGAAATATCTTTTATTGAAAATTTTCAACAATTTTGGTCTGGCCGTTCTCTTATGCTTTAGCATTTGTCAGGACAAACAATTCTTATCTTATGGTAGTGTGATTATAGGAGAAACCGTGTCCTTGTGAATCATATTATACATGTTGTTCTTACGCTTCAGCTCTTCTATGGCTTGATTGATGACATTTGCAGTACTTTTTTCCAGGTATTCACTTTAGCTGCAGTTTGAAAGAGAAATTGACTTTCAAACACTCTAAAATGGTTGTTCCACGATTTTTTTTTTCGATCACTCTGGTCTAGTACGTCCGATTAATGTACGCATGACCTATTCTTAATAGTTTATGTATCGAACTCGGTTTTATTTTCGATAGACATTGTGTCACCGTGCTTTAACTTAAAATGTATTTTAATCACCATATTCATCCAGACAAACAACAAAGCATTTTGTTAACAATCAGGTTCAAAATATCAATTTAAAAAACAAAAATTGTAAAAACTTAATGGCGGTTTTATATTTGCGAATAATTTCATGTAAAAGTAGCTAACATTCGCATATTTTCGACGTTATCGAATTTATTTTCAAATGTCAGGCTGCATAATTCATCTATTTGTGCAACCACCTTGGGTGATCTCTCGTCTGGTTCCTTTTTTCCAATATTTTTTTGCTAGGAATAGGTGATATTGTTTATTGATTGCAAAGAAATTGTGTACGTACCTCTAGGGAGCACATTTTTTGTTGTTATTGTATACAATGAGTGGATAGAGTGTTATGATCGGACCGAGACGACCGAATAGAGTGTTATGATGAAAGAGAAAGAGATATTTTGACAAATACCCTAAGGCAAGTTATAATAAACTGGTCTTCGGTCCTCTCGCTCTCAACGTACCACGTTGAAAGAGAAATGTTTTTAAAAACGATCCCTTTATTATCATCCCTTGACTGACGCGTGTGGGATACGAACGAGAAGTAAATACTTTGAAAAGTACCCCAAGGCAAGTTACAATAACTAGTCTTCGGTTTTCTCGCTCTGATCATAACAGTCTATATAAGTTAATTATAACTTGCCTTGAGGTAACTACTTGTCAAAATATTTGTTTCTCTTTCATCATAACACTCTATTGGTGTCAAGTTATGAATCGGTTGGAATAAGGTAATGAATCGTTAAGAATTAGTGAAATTTCCCAGAAAGATACACATGTGCACACCAACAACAGTCTCATTTCTTACAGTAAAATATACTTCGAAATAGCCCAATACACACTCGATGTATGCACTAGGTGTAGTGACGTATGGAAAGCTTCTGTGAATTGGGTTATTTGTTGAATTTAATATTTCCTTCACTACTATGATGACCTTGAAAAGTTAAATGTATCTTCCTGTTTGTACGGGTCTATACTGAATTATATTGCTATTATATAATGCAGACGTAAAGAGTTTTTTTCCGATTGTTTTTGTTATATTTTTCATAAATCTAATTACAAAGTAACAAACAATGAAATGGAAAGGTTTCAATTTTCCCTAACTGTAAGACAGAATGTAACGTTTCACACACACAGACACAAAACACTACTTAAAATTACATACCAAAATTCAGTAAAAAAAAATTTGTTATCGAAAAGAAGCTGTAACTTGTAATATAATTAATTATTTAAAAGGATTTATGCATTTTGCTTCTAGTCTCGATCTGTGTTAATTTCATCTCATTCACTACGCCAATATCAATGAATACTGGATTCTACCAATATCTAATGGAGGTAAGCAACGCACTTTAAGCATGAGTGGTACTCAAAATAGAGTACTAAAACTTGACAGTGTCATACAAACATAAAACACTGTAAAAACATTTTCATGTGAAATAGAGTATTTTATGCAGCTGATCGACTATGATCATTCATGCTTGAAGAGCGTTGAGGTAAGGCACTATTTCTGGTAAAACATTTTCACAGTTTTTATTAAATTTTCCCACACTTTCCCAAATGTAAATAAATTTAAGAAAATTTTCCAAAAATTAGTCCTTGTTTAAGAATATGAACATTCTTTCACTGTTTTATCCATGGAATGGCACAGGATACAATTAAAGAAAGACATTAAGAGGGCAGACTAGGTGTGAAGTAGGCTATATATTGAAAAATTGGTTTTAAAATTAATGTAGACCATTTAATGAAAATCTGTTCCAGCAATTAGATGAGCAATATGTTTATCTATCTCTAAAAAATGAAAAACGATTTACAATAAGCATCAGTTGGAAGAAAACCGATTTCCAAAAAAATATTGCTTAGCCTAACTTTAAGCGACGTTCATATTTTGGAAATCGGTTTTCTTCCAACTGATGATTATTGTAAATCGTTTTTCATTTTTTAGAGATAGATAAACATATTGCTCATCTAATTGCTGGAACAGATTTTCATTAAATGGTCTACATTAATTTTAAAACCAATTTTTCAATATATAGCCTACTTCACACCTAGTCTACCCTCTTAATTTCGATTCTTTTTATTTGAAAACTAAGCCGCTGGGGAACATCTTTCTATTTACTACACTGTTGTGCGGGTCAGATCCCTTGACTGTTTGTCTGAGCTTCTCAAAAGTATTTTTATTGGCAATGATTTATTGATTCATTTGAATGAAATTTAATTTTGTATGTTGACGGACACAAAAACGCATTGAAAAGAAGAACTACTAGAACGGTCTAATAAATCTCTCATTGATGATTTAATTCTGTTTATTTTCATTGAAAATCTTCGAAACTTTGTATATAAAATGCCCCGGTAAAAAATTACGTATGTTTTCAATAAAATTTGAACTCGTGTGGACAATACACTCGTTAATTTTTCTATTGTTCTATTTATTCGGTTTTGTTTACAAGGCAAAGTCACATAACAAGAAAAATACTATTGAAATAGATACAAAAATTCTGTTAGCAACATCAGCTTGTTCGTTAGACCAACATAATCTATCTTAGAACTCCACCAAACATTTTTTTTTAAATCGGTTGAGAATTACTCCAGTTGTCGTGTTAACAAAAAGCAGAAAAGGCTTCTTTCGAGATGGTTGAACCGATACTACCCATTTTCGAACTTGACTTGAGGATTTCAATATTTCGTCGGAAAAAAAAAGTTTTTGAAAATCGGTTGAACTTTGCTCCAGTTATCGTGTTAACAAAGACGAGAAAAGGCTTCTTTCGAGAACTACTACCAGATGGTTGAACCGATAACGCCCATTTTCGAACTTGACCTCAGGATTTCAATACTTCGTCGATTAAAAATTGAAAATCGGTTGAGATTTACCCAAGTTATCGTGTTAACAAAGGGCACAAAATTTTAACATTTAACGTTTTTTCATCACATTTCCATACATTTTTAATCATAGTGAACGTGTTACGTACGGTGTATTTTGTTTTGCAGAACCCATGACTTACAGTCAAGGAAATAATTATAACCAAAGAAAAAAATCGACGAAATAGTTATTTATCTACCAAGGTAGATGAAGGTATTTTTTCGCACTAGATGTCGATTGTCGACCCGAGGCGAAGCCGAGGTCGACAGGACGTCGTGTGCGAAAAAATACCGGCATACCTACCGTGGTAGATACAACGTTTTTCGCAATTTCGGGCCATAATCACCTTTCCTACATGTCCTACATTTTGTTCCAAAATTCTTGTGTGTGTATACAGAAATTCATTTGAACGATCAAGAAGGCTGCATTATAATACACATTGCAATGTGATGTAAAGAGACGCGTTGAATGAAATCGAGTAGTCAATGCTTAGTACATATATACGCTTCAACAATACGTTCGGTATAATTGTGTGACTCTATAGCCGAATGGCTATAGTCGCTGCTTTGTGTTCAAAAACCTTTTGGTGTCGGGGGTTCGATTTCTGGTCAATGCAAGATTTTTATTTATAAAAATTTAGCCTTCGTTGAAGGTAATAGGTTCTTTAGCGTGCGAAAAAATATCGCACTGTGTCCAGAAATACAGTGAAATAAATAAATACCTTCAAAACAACATTAAATGGATGCATGGAAAGGTGATGATTATAGACCGGAATTGCGAAAAAGTATATGACCATTTCCTTGTAAACGGTGAAGTATTTGGATACCTTTTTTTCGTATTTTTCCCGTCAGTATATGAAAGTACATGAAAATTCAGTATACCGTCAATAATTTCAAATAGTTATGGTGACATTTGTGAAAAATGTGCTTCTAATAAAATATGACAATTTCGGTTTTGATTACCCATCTTCATTTACTTATAATCTTTATTGAATTGATTCACTTTAAAGAATGAGAAAATTAATGTAACAAAGTTTTTCTTATCAGTTGCACATTTTTCTGTTAATATCCGTTTTTGCCAGACAATCCCTAATACCTAACGAGACAAAGCCCTACACATATTCCTAACAAGTGAAAGCCCTACAGATACGTCTCACAAGAAAAACGACAGCGGAATTAACAGTATAATGTGAACTGACAAGAAAATGTTTCATGAATTTTTTTAATCTTTTTACATGTCACCAAGGATGTTGCCTCGACGAGAATTCCTGGCAGACTGACTTTTAGTATGCAAGAGTATACATAAGGGTACGAGTAAATATTGTTCGCAGTATATGATCATTTACTTTTATGTACTTGGAAGGTACCAGTATATAAAAGTAAATCTTCATATACTGTAAGCAGTATTTAATTATACCCTTACCTGGAACCACGGCAGAGTAAAGTTTATTTTACTCTGCCGTGCTGGAACAGACAGTATATGGGTAACTCCAGGGTAACACAACTTCAAATTTCGTTTTTATATCTTTGAGTCATAAAATGAGCTGTGTTGGCTATGTTTTGCGGTAACAAATCAGTCTATAAATGTTCTGATACTCAGGAGACACAGTGATTTCATTCATACCAACAAGAATTGTAATTTTTAGCCTTTGAAGTGTGACTTGTGTGATCGAAGAAGTCGACGGTTAGTTGCGTTACACGGTTGTGACTTTTAAAAATATTTTCACCAAATGAACTGATTTGTGTAAACTTTTTTTTCTGAAAGCCATGGTCACGACGCGCAGTTTTAGCATAATGTGAGGTTGGTAGCTCAAAATTTGATGGATTTATGTCTATAAAAGTGATATTTTTCGGTGGTCATTAATAGCCAGAAATATATTTTTTTTAAGTTGGTGGTTGTAGCTCCACAGAAAATGTTGCTCAAATCCATTTAAAAAAATGGTTACAAAATTTTTCGAGATAACCTCGACGAGTCAAAATTCGAGGATGACAATTATGACCACTGGGAAGCTGATTTCACCTACTTCACTCACCCAACTAACCTGATCGAGCCAAAGGTATTTTTCTCGTGAAGTCATATGCTGTACCTTTCGAATTCTTCAGTTTTTATATGAAAAAATGTAGTTTTGGCAACGTTTGGGTCGAGGTGATTTCACCTTACTTCGAAGCAGAATGAACCAAAAATCTTCTAAAAATTTAATTTCGTGTCACTTGGTGCAATTGTGGAATTATAGCGTTCGTTTCTACAGGCAAACAACGAATAACGAATGAACATTTTGCATAATTTTCCATTTGGCATTGTGATGAGAGTCAATCGGATTTTCATTTGAACATGAATTCTTTACCGTCCAACCTGACCATAAAAAATACTGACGAGCCATAACGATTTTCATTAGAAAAAAAAATAGGAAGAAAAAATTGATTTGATGATTCATACTAAAGTAGAGTCTGCTTTCCTCTCCAAGGTTATCATTTTAAATACTTCCCATTAGTGTAAGGCGTATAGGAGATTTGGGTTTAATGGATGTTACAACATAGATACAACAAAATCTGTCTATTTGTTGTAAGAAGAAGAAAAAAAACTCTGATGCAACACACAGACCCTAACCATGGATTTTTGGGTGAAACATCTAGCTTTCGTGTGAAATTTATTAATCTGTGGCGAATCTCAGCTCAATAAAGAAAAGAACTAAGTCCAAACCGAAGTATTACCGAATAGCCATAGAACCTATACAACCAATTCGAGCTATCCGCCTATCTCAACACATGGGATTTTAAGTAGGGCATAACTAGGTAAAATACCGTAAACATTGCATTGATAGGTTGCTGGTTCACTACCTATTTAAGCCAATACTTACATTTCAGTTTTTAGACCCGTACGAAGTACTGAGGTCTTATAGGTTTACGCATACGTTTGTAACACGTCGAATTGGACTCCCTGAGTAAGGGGAAACCTATTGTGGTTGTCTAGAGATGCCAAATCCGCGAAAAAAAAAATGTCCGTCTGTCCGTCTGTCCGTCTGTCCGTCTGTCTGTCTGTCTGCACGATAACTTGAGTAAAACGCATCCGATTTTGAAAATTCTTTTTTTTCCCGTTTGGTAATGTCAAAAGACAGGCTAAGTTCGAAGATGAGTGATTTTGGATCGACCCCTCCCGAGCTGTGGCCCAATAAGTGCTTTACGGTTTTTCGAAGATATCTCCGGACATTTAAACGTTAAACTTGTAAGTGATACGTCAAATAAAAGGTATTTACAATACCGATCGACAAAAAAAAAGTTTATGGAAATCGGATGACCGACTCGTGAGTTAGACCCCTTGGTGTGGAACAGGCACAGGGCGGCAAGCAGTTTTTGCTTGTAGGTCGGCCACATTTGAACATATTTCGTCTGTTTTAGCTTTATTAGATAGGTATTGACCGTACCAATCAGGGAATTTTTTTTTATGAAATCATGTCCTCCGGAGCGTGAGCTAGGTCTCTTGGAGTGAGCTCTTATCTGGCTACTCGGAAGTACAGTGAACGTGGTGTATTTTGACAATATCTCGAGTAAATTTTGACCGAATTTCATGATTTTTTTTTTGTTTGAAAGGTATTAACGAATGTAAAGCGTCGGTACTATTTCCGGTCTCCTAACAAAATGGCTGCCGGCGGCCATATTGGATTTTAGTAAAATAGAAATATCTTGGGAAAAATGATACTTAGAGAGTTTCTGTTAACATGGAAATAATTTGTTATGTGTGTGGGGTTTCAGGGATTCCATATACGGACATCTATATATACCTATATACAGCTATATTGAGCTATATACAGGCATATAGAGCTATATAATAGCATATATTTATCTGTGAAATGTTTATTTATAGTGAAATATAGTTAAATATAGCGGTATATAGCTGTTTAAATAGGAATTTATGAAATTTGTCTTCGTACGGGGCTGTCTATATTGCCTCCGGCAATTTAGTTGTATATGATAACAAGGCAAAGAGTGGATAATGTAAGTGATTTTAAAGGGAGAATAGTTTTTCAGCAGAGAAGAAAATGAAGTAAGAGAAATGAAGAGTTTCACATTAAAGGCTTTTGATACGAATAGGTGTTTCGTACGGGTCGGCGTTAGCTATGTTTTTTTTGCCGTGTTTACCAACTTAGGGAGAGTCGCGTTGGTTCTGAATCTCTTTTTCTTCTTTGGATCAAATTGGAATTTGGTGAAGTATGGCTAATGACAGCATAGCAAATCTAGCGCCGTAAAAGATACCAATTTGATAAGAAAATACCTAGAGGAGTAACAGTTGTTGCCTTCTCTTGACAGTGTGTTGTAATTGAAGTTTGCTGGCAAATTGGTTGTGCCTCGCAGATTCCGAGGCAGATTCAACAATAATGGGTAAACTCTTGTAATGTCTACAAACAATTATTATTTATTAGCTGTCCAAATGATGGATCAGTAAGCTTTTCTGTAACTTTTGTCACATCCGCTTCTTTTGTTTTTCTTGCGAACACAACGTTACCGAGAACATTTAAAGCGGCAAAAAACTCGTACCTCTTTTCATTCCGATACACTTCCATGATGCAATCTTTCGCAGCTATCGTTTCAGGCGTTGTAATGTACTCATCAGTGAATTCCTTTTCAGCGTTGTTTCGATCTATGTCAATGATGGACGTACAATTAACATCATCCGTTGAAATGTTGTTCGGGTTCAATTCATAATTTTCCGACTCCAGAATTTTGGTGTCGACACAGAACTTTGTGATGCAATAGTCATGCTGTAACGCCGCCAACGTTTCGTTTCGGATGCCCAGATTCTTGTTGAATAATTGCACAAAATCTTTACCATCCACTTCACACCGGAACGCTGCACTTTCCAGTTCCTGCTTTAGTTGAGCACGACTTGATTCCAATTGAAGAGTGAGCACATTTTCACTCAGAAACTTATTCAGACGTACAACGTAAATTGTGATGAAGTGATCCACCGCGTCTCTGTAATCGAGTTCACCCAGCAAACATTCGGATTCGTATGGCATCGCTTTTTTGACTAAGTTGTCGACGAATGTTCGTAGTGCTTGTACCATATTGGGCAGTTTTTCCAAACATTCCTCGGTTGGTTCTATGGCTGCTTCGAAGTTACTGCTGAGTTTTCCTTTTTCCTTCAGATATTGAACGAAACAAGCTTCGGTTATGTCCAGAAAATGATCTGCCAGTACAGGACACAGTATGATTGCCACAAAAACTATTGCGAATTTCATTGCGCGTGTTAAAAAATGTTCAAAAATTGCTTATATGTAATGCCGAAGACTACCTTAACAAAAATGATTGTCGTGGTGCCAAATATTTACATAATTTTTCTCAGAAAAATGATTTTTATTCTTTCGTAGTCTATGATAACCTGCAGACAGGGTTCAAGTAATCGTTAAATATCATACACTCGATCGTAGTCCAGTAGAAGATAGTGTAATACTATACAGTTAGTAGAATCGATTTGACTTGAACTTGACATCGTTCAAAGAGTGTTCCACACTCCATTCAAAATGGGTAAGAATTGCAAAATATTCATAAATCATCAAGCCATCAACAAATGTATTTGTGAAGACCTTTTCACGAATGGACTACGTTATCATAATGCTTTTTTCTCGTAGATTTGTGAATAAATAAAAAAAAATAACTCCTGACCCTCAGACCAGATCTTGTCAGTTTCGTCTCATTATCCAATTTTTTCCGGCGCAACATTTTGTTTTCGGTTAGACCCTGTTTCACATGATCTGACTGACGTAATAATCGTTTGCTGTTTTTTTTCGGTCGGCTTATCGAAAGTTCTTTAACATTTTCAAGGGAAAACGCCAAATAACAAAGTTGTCGAATTTAAAATTGATATAAAGTGGAATGATCGATTCTGAGTGTATACGGATTTGAAAGCCTGTGTAGTCTTACATATCGCCCATTTCAACTGTTTATGGTGCATTTGTTAGGTTTTTTATCTGTAAACAGTTCCAATGCATACGTATAAGCTCGAGTTCGAAGTATAAACGTGCGCGCGCAAGCTGTTTACGCTGTCCCATAGCGTACTTTCTAACCGTCCTTAGCAAATTGAAAGTAATTCCACATGAACCTAAAATTTTAATAGCAAATTTTTGTTTGTACAACTCTAGCGAACTTTAGACTTTTTAGACAAAATTAATTGCCAGAATTCGTCACATCACTAAACCAAAATATTTGTTATCTCATTAAAAATTGACTTTAAGTCAATTACCTTTATCAAGAATAGCACTTTGTCCAAAATTATCATTGACAAGTCTCTGCACCGCCTTAGCCATTATGGTAAGCTAGTTACGAGCAGATAAGCTGATCACGGCAGAGTAAAATAAACCAGACAGTAGCGGTGTTCTCAAATGAACACTGACATAAATCGAATAATTTCATTCGCGCCAAACAAGGCTACTAGATAATTCAAGCCCTTAGTCAAATCAAGCGCTCCTGCCTGGTCCACTTTACTCTGCCGTGCTCTAGTATAAGGGAAATACCCTTACCGTAAACGTACCAAGCTTCCTTCAGCAATAAGTAGATGTTTAGTGATAAGTCGTACTTATAATTGACTATAGGAGAATGGAGTTTAAAAACTTAGGGTTAGTACTTTTAGTAATTTAGTACTTTTCTTCATAAAAAGACTGCTGACACTGAATTATTTTTTCATGAACAAACTTCACTGCTGTGACATTTTATGGGAATGAATCAATGTGAAGTTGTTACACAAAACATAGCTAACGCCGACCCGTACGAAACACCTATTCGTATCAAAAGCCTTTAATGTGAAACTCTTCATTTCTCTTACTTCATTTTCTTCTCTGCTGAAAAACTATTCTCCCTTTAAAATCACTTACATTATCCACTCTTTGCCTTGTTATCATATACAACTAAATTGCCGGAGGCAATATAGACAGCCCCGTACGAAGACAAATTTCATAAATTCCTATTTAAACAGCTATATACCGCTATATTTACCTATATTTCACTTTAAATAAACAATTCACAGAGGAATATGCTATTATATAGCTCTATATGCCTGTATATAGCTCAATATAGCTGTATATAGGTATATATAGATGTCCGTATATGGAATCCCTGAAACCCCACACACATAACAAATTATTTCCATGTTAACAGAAACTCTCTAAGTATCATTTTTCCCAAGATATTTCTATTTTACTAAAATCCAATATGGCCGCCGGCAGCCATTTTGTTAGGAGACCGGAAATAGTACCGACGCTTTACATTCGTTATTACCTTTCAAACAAAAAAAAAATTCATGAAATTCGGTCAAAATTTACTCGAGATATTGTCAAAATACACCACGTTCACTGTATTTCCGAGTAACCAGATAAGAGCTCACTCCAAGAGACCTAGCTCACGCTCCGGAGAACATAATTTCATTTTTTTCCCTGATTGGTACGGTCAATACCTATCTAATAAAGCTAAAACAGACGAAATATGTTCAAATGTGGCCGACCTACAAGCAAAAACTGCTTGCCGCCCTGTGCCTGTTCCACACCAAGGGTTCTAACTCACGAGTCGGTCATCCGATTTCCATAAACTTTTTTTTTGTCGATCGGTATTGTAAACACCTTTAATTTGACGGATCACTTACAAGTTTAACATTTAAATGTCCGGAGATATCTTCGAAAAACCGTAAAGCACTTATTGGGCCACAGCTCGGGAGGGGTCGATCCAAAATCACTCATCTTCGAACTTAGCCTGTCTTTTGACATTACCAAACGGGAAAAAAAAGAATTTTCAAAATCGGATGCGTTTTACTCAAGTTATCGTGCAGACAGACAGACGGACAGACGGACATTTTTTTTTCGCGGATTTGGCATCTCTAGACAACCACAATAGGTTTCCCCTTACTCAGGGAGTCCAATTCGACGTGTTACAAACGTATGCGTAAACCTATAAGACCCCAGTACTTCGTACGGGTCTAAAAAATAGTCCAGTGAGATTGAAGTACTATACAAAAATGTGACGACTCTACAGGCCAACCGACTAGGCGTATGGAATGTTTTACGAAAAATATTCCCTGATTTTATTGCTGCTCGTATTTGTAAAGCCAAAGCAGGGTCAGTGATTTAACAACTTGAAGCACTAAAAAGAGCAGTGCAGTTAAACATGTTCACAAGCCTCCAATGATTTAAAAATCCCCATATTTTAGGAGATTGTTAAACTTGTAGCTTTTAGGAGATTTTTAGCAGCTTTCGTTCATTGGGAAGAATATATTAAAAAAAAAACTTTTATGTCCCCTTGTGTAAGGTCAGTATTGTTGTGATAAGTTCATACGAATGCTGATAATATAAGCCCCTATTTCTTAAAAAAAAACTCGTACCTTTTTTTTACAATGACTATTGCTTGGAAGTCTATATTTCTTGTAAACTCACGTTGCAGCATACTCTTAGACTAGGTATTTAGATTCTATAGATTTTACAGGATCGGAAATGACTATCCAGAAAAATTGTAGTCACCCAAAGTTACCAAAACGCTCAAAGTTCAATTTTGGACATTCGCCTCTTCCTACACAAAATTTATGTTTTTTTCATTCGGTTAAATTTGTTATTCTGAAGGTCGATAACATATAAAGAAGTCGAAAAAGTTTGATTGTCCGATCTTGAGTTGGGGATAAAGTTAACGATTTTCTTGTCGTCATACAAAAATTAAGACTTTGATAAAATATGACTAAAAGTATGTCGACTTGTGATTGCGATACCTATTTTCAGAAAGTTATTCCAAATGGAATTCAGAACAAGTAAGTTTTTCGACATATTTAATCAAGCTATCACCACTGTATTGATGACAGTATCTAAATCCAGAATGACCCAACACGTTTTACAGAATATTATTTCAAATCTATCGTTAGTAATTTCGAAAACAATTGCTTTTTGGAGATCTAAAAAATGAAAAGCGTTGCAGACGTAATGTTTCATGTTATTTTTCTCATCCACTGATTTCATCTTGATCATCACTGACAAAAAAGAGTTGAAATTCTTACTTGTAGCAGCTAATTTTGTCTCCAGGTAATCTAGAATAAGAATTTCCACTCTCTTTTGTCAGTGATGATTTATAGAAGTTTAAAGAGATTTTTGAACTCTAATTTTAGGACATTTTAGTAGCATTTTGAAAATTTTAGGAGATTTTAGGAAGTGTGGTAGGCCTGTGTTCAGCCCGCAGGATTTAAAGATATTTTTTTAAATTTTACTTATGTTAAGAGACAAATCCTCTAAACTTGCAACTCTTTCTTCCGCATTTCTTCAAGTTTGTTCTCCCTCGCGGGAATGTATGAAATGATGTAGATCAGGGGCTTCATTTTTCCCTGGTCTGCAAATGCAGTCCTCGTTGGCGTATATTCGACATAGGCTTCAGTTGGTAAAAAAATTATTTTTTTTCTTAAAATTTTCTTTATTTCACAACTTGAAATAATTTACGTTCAATTTCTAAATTCTATAATTTTCATGTTGTAATCAAGTGAATTCATTCTACGAACACCTATCGTGGTTTAGGTATTAACACGTGTAATATAATAATGCAATTCAAATTTTTTTGTTTTTGTTTTTAAACTTTTTTCTTTATTTATTGATTCGAAACTAATTTAGTTTAGTTCGTTTTCTAAATTTAAATTTTCTAAAATTCTTTGTACCTTATGAGGTGAAAACTGGCAGTATTCAAAAGTTTTTTTTTTTATTATTTATGGATTTGTGCACATTCTCTATAATGATTAATTAATAAATGGGAGAGTTTCGAAGACACCCGCGCGTCTTCCGGTTAATTATCAATCTAAAAATAATTTGTAACTGTGTGAATGAGTGGCAGTGTAAATGTTCCGTTAAAAAAACGGTAAATGTATTTTCTTCTGAAAGTAATGAGATGTTCTGTTGAACTCGCAATTGAAAACCATCCACAACACACTAAATCTGATTATTAACACTTGACTGGTGTAAAGGTTAAGTATACCCATGAAAGTTGAAATTTTTACATACTTGGATGATAGAACTTTGAAACAGGGTCTATTTTAGGAAATTTAATTCTAAAAAATTCCTTAAAACACTTGAATTTCTGAATAAAGAAATTTTTCGAAAGAATTTTACGGAATTTTTAAAAAGTAAATTCCCAAAAATAGACCTTGTTTTGAACGACTAAAAGAGACGAACAAAAATCCGGTTAAAAGAAATTCATACACGCATTCTATTGAGGCAACCTTTTGTCGCCTCCGACCTTGTTTTTGATCGTTTTGACCATTAATCAATTGCAGCGTGGTTGCGTTTATGTTCGCAACATTTTTCACCGGTTTTGGACTATCCTCTTTTTTAAAACCCAGTTTTGAATTTACGTCACACGTAAATTGTTTTTTTTTTTATATTATTAGACCGTGTTGCATCTAACGATCTCATAGATGTCCCATACTGTCGTTAGAGAAATCTCTCTTTCATTTTTTAATGAAGAATTGGGTTTGATTGAAACAAATATTTACAAAATGCTTTACAATCTCGTTCGTCCTGTGTTTATCCAATAAGTAAAGATCCCAGATTTTCTTGAATTATATTACTGTAGGTGCTGGCAAAGTTGTCCATCCAAAATTCGATTCCGAAAAACGGTTAGCAGTCCAGAAATATGAATCGTATCCGTTCGGCGGATTTCGATCACGCCGTAAGTTGAAAATCATTTACGGAAGTGATTGCAATGAATAGAATTGTGATAACATTGTAACGTTTTGTTACATTGTATGGATAATAAGCTACCTGAATTACTAGCTATGTGCACAAATACGAAGGACGGAAAGGTTTAGAAACACATTTTCGTGCAAAGTGTGTTCCTTTTGTTTATTCTAATGGTCTCTCGTTCTCCGCGTACGAGAGAACTAAATTTGTCTAAATTAAAGGTGAAAAAAAAGAAGTTTTAATTAAAACTGGGACGACGAAAATACGGAACCGGAAATAAAATTGTGGTCGCAATGACATTGTGAGATTGGTGGTAAACTTAAGATTTAAACTAAAATAAATAAAATAGAAAAAATAAAACAAAATATCACGAAAGACAGCGTCCAATAACTCATCGAAGTGATTGGGTATTTCTGTGCGCTGCCTGAAAGAAACGAAAACTTTAACTTGACTTTTCTTTGACTAGTTCAATTTCTTCAAATAGTAAATTTAGCGATTACGATGCCATTCAATTTAAACAATTCATTTATATGAACGTGGACTCAAACTTCTGTCGTAATCACGTCCCGTGTTCGGAGGTAGACTCATCGACACGGCACTGTCCAATCTAGAAAAAAAAAATTATCGAGCAAATAGAGATGCCATTCCTGGTGAACAATTGTCCTACCTTCTTGTTTCATTTTCCAATAGTCCTGAGTCCAACGGATCTTGAGCAACATGTCTTAAGGAATCACCAAGGGTTTGTCTTAGCTGATGCATATCTCGTCCGGCACGTGTACTTCTCAAAATATACATTTGCCGACGTTTAGCTTCTTGGGCTAATTGCTCTCTAAGCATAGAAATCTATGGACGAAATTTTCACATTATTCGGCGCAAATTCTGACAAAACGTGCGCAGGATAAATTACTTGATTTTCTAGTCTCAGCACTTGTTGACGATGAGACTGTTCTCGGGCATCCAGTAAACGTTCCGCTTGCAGTTGAGCTGAACGATACCGATCCGAGTCACCCGGAAGACATTTTGGATTTTCGAAAAGTTTAGCTTTTGCTCTAGCCAACTCTGATTCCTTTTCAGCTAACATCGTTTCCATGCGACGCACTTTCATACGAAGATCACGATTCTCCTGTTCGATCAATGAATGGTCCAATCCACAATTGAAGCCCGTATTTAGACTCATGTGACCGGTTCCGCCACCGCCACGTGAGAAACAGCTGTCCGTTTCCAATCGATTCGAATCGTATTCGCCATCGTTACCGCCGTACAAGCTCTTCTCGGATCGATCGAATTTCACTTGTCCCGAAAATTTGCTGCTCTTCAGATTCTCCAGATGACGCACTTTCTCATTCAACGCTTCCACTTTTCCTTTCAGTTCAGCCTTTTCACGCTGGGTGTTCATCAGCTGACGAGACAGATCTTCTTCGCCCACATTACCCACCTGGTCGCTGCTATCATTCCACTTAGCAATTCGTAATTGCGATTCCAGTGCCGATTTTTGAACTTCCATTTCGGCTACCTGCTCTTGCTGTCGTTGAATTGCATCCTGTTGGGATTGCTGCGAACGTCTCAAATCATTTATGGTGTTCTGGGCAGCGTCTAGCCGTTCGTTGAGAATTCGGCGTTCGTTTTCGCTTGACGACAATGATTTTTGGATTTGTTTCATTTTATCTTGATTGGCAATGGCATTGTGTGACTGCTCAGCGCCTTGTTTCTGAAGACAATTTAGCTCACCACGAAGTTCCGTTTCGGTTATTGCTGCAACTTGCAATCGTTCCTTCAATTGGTCCACAGTTGTTTTTAAGGCGACGCATCTGCAGCGAGAGTTTTGATAATTTTGGTAAGAAATTTAGTGTCTCTTGAAATGACAATACCTGTCTTCGAGTTGTGTTGACGATCGTGACTGGTTGTCCAAGCGTTCCTGTAAGTTGCGCAAGTGGTTGTCCTTCTCCTGTAGAGCCATTTGAAGTCGTTGTATATCTCCTTCAAGTGCCACGCGCTGCAGATCAAGTTTAGAGGCACGTCCGTCACAACGAGCCAATTCTTCTTGCAAATGACGTTTTTCAGATTCAAGTCTGGCTCCATTCTGACGGCATTTGTCCAAACGATCCTACCATCCAATGAAATATTTGTCGTGTTACTTGTCGGACTAAGAGTTATCTCGTCATCAAAATAATTACCTCACATTGACCTCTCTCCTCATTGCCCGATCCTAATTGTAATTCCAAACTATTGCATCGCTCACGTAATGCATTGGCTTCGTCGGACTTTTGCTTCAATGCCTCCTCAACATTGGCCAAAGTGGTCGTCTTTTGAGTTAGTTTTGCCTCAACATTTGATTTATCCTCCTGAACTGCACGCAGTGTTTGTTGGAGCTTCGAAATTTTGTTCTCGCTACGATTATGTTGTTCACCCGCCTCCTGGAGCTGTTTCTTTGCCGTACATAATTGCGTTTTATAATCGTCTTTTTCACGTTCAATGTGTGCCACTTGCTGCATCAGAGTTCGTACACCTTTGCGAACCATTTCCGGATCAACATCAATCAAAGGGCCATCACAAGTCATGCTTCGGGTGTCATAGTCGTGACCTAATAGAAAATCAGTGAAATTTTGTTTCTCAGCTAAAACGTCGACGAAGTGATACCTCCTCTTGCTGGACTGTAACGCCTCGAAGGACTTAACAATCGGTACGGCAAGCTAACAGATCCATCCAACTGAACCCCTGCGATACGACGCAGTGTATGCCCGATGGAACTCAAGCGATTCTCTACATCTTTCTTTGCGCAATCCGTTTGACCTAATTGTTCGTCCAATGCACGGATTCTTCCCTCAGCTGCCCCTATTCTAGCTTTAAGCTCTTGAATTTGTTGAGTGGCATCGGCGAGACACACTTCCAGATTGTGTTTTTGATCTTCCAAACGCTTTTCGCGGCCACGTCCTTCTTCCATTCGACCTAACAATTCCTGTTCGCGATTGTGGAAACGGTGTTCGTCTTGATTTGCCTTGCATCGAGCTCGACCCAATTCTTGTCTAGTTGCTTGAAGATTTGTGTCCAAATCACACAACTTTGTGGAAATTGAATGTTAGAACCAAGCAATGATAGATCAAAAGGACTGAGATTGACTCACCTGTTTCTTCACTTGATGCAATTCTTGCTGAACTCTTTCTCTTTCTTCGGTCTCGTTGCATAACCTTGATTGTAGTTCCTTTTCTTGTACATCTTTCTGGCCTGAACTTTGTTGCATCTTTTGAATTGTATTTTGAGCAGTTTGATGCTCTTGGGTCAATTTTGCTAGATTGTTTTGAGTTTCCTTTAGAATGGTAGAGATTCGGGTCTTTTCCACGTCCATTGTATTTCGGGACTCTTCGAGTGTAGCTATTTTCTGAACAGCTTCATCTAGATTGCGGCTCTGTTCGCGTTTCTGGCCTTCGACACGTTTTACATGATCGCGAAGATCCTTATTTGTATTTGCATACTTGTCGCGTTCAATGTTACTATCGGCCAGAGCACGTCTGGAGTCAATCAATTCTTTCCGGACACTTTCCATGATGTTCTCGGCTAAAATTTGGATATACAAAAATTAGAAAATGTTGACACGATCAACGAATACCACTTTTCCAACTCACTCTCTTTCAGTTTTCGAAGTGTTTCCTGAAGTTGATTGTTGAAAGAATCGGCCTTGTCCTCCGTCATGCGCTGCTGAACCTTGAGCGCTTCGACATCTCTTTGGGCGGCATCCCGTTCTTCTCTCATTCCATTCAAAAAAATTTCCAGTTGACTGACCTTTTCTTCCAGCTTGATCTTTTGTTCTTCCATCTTAGTCCTCAACTTGGCCATTTCATCCTTGAGCTGATTGTTTACACCTCGATCTTTTTCAACACGTGCTGCGAATTCTCTCTTCAAACGATCCATATTTTCGTTCTCGTTTGCCAGTTCCCGTGCTACTTGATCCAACTTTTCCATCACTGCCTGCTTGTCTCGATGTGCAATCAACAGTGCTTGCTGCTTCTCATTTTCGGCACGAATCATAACTTCTTCATGCTGCTGGCAAATCGAATCTAAGTGCAGCTGAAGGGATTCATATCGTTCGCGTAAATTCTCATATTCCCCATCTTTGGTGGACTCCATTGCTTGTAGTGCTTGTTGCATACGCTTCTCTAGAGATTGACGGATCTGCTCCTTTTCTTCGTTTAATTTACGGACATTGTCTTCGCCGAGAGATTTCAGATAGGCGATTTTTTCCAGAAATTCTGCCTCCTGATTGGCGGCCGCGTTTGTTAGTTGAACTTTCATTTCTTGGGCTCGGCGTTCGCTTGACTCCAAGTCTTTGGTCAATCGTTGAATGTTACTCTTCATGTTCTCCTTATTGATCAACAAATCTTGAACTTCACGTTCTAATTGATCTTTTTTGTTGTCGGTAGCTTCGAGTGTAGTATTTGTGTCGAACAATGTTGCTTCAAGTGCCTCCTTTTCGGATCGAAGAGATGCCAATTGCTCCTAAACAAACGCAAATGGATAATTGACATCAAACTGAAAACACTTTTTTGATGAAAACTCACCTGCAGCCTCTGCAGTTCTTTCTCGTGCGAGTCGATAATTATCATTTTCTCTTCATTTTCTTTGACCAAATCTTCTAAGCTGCGATTCAAACGGTTGTTAGTCTCATTGGCTTGTTCCAAACGCTGTCTCAATCTCATCAGCTCTTCGCCAATTTGCTCCTTCTTTCGCGTTACCACTGCCAATTGATTCGTCAAATCACCTCTTTCCCTCATTACGCAGCTCAGCTCCTGTTCAACCTTGTCTTTGTCGATTTCCAAAAACTTCAGTTTTTCACTGACTGCCAATTTCTCCGAATCCAATTCAAGTCGTGTCTGTTCCGCTACAATCAATTCTTTCTTCAAGGCAGACAAATCAGCAGCTTGATCAGCGGTAGTGTTTTTCAGAGCATTCCTTTCTGCCTCCAATTCGGCAATGGCAGCATTCAACTGCTTGGCCTCCATGGTTACGTTGTCGTTGGAAGAACTTGACTTTTCCAATTGATTCAATAGATCGATTCGCTCGGAACTCAAACGGTCGATGTCGTACTCCAATTCCATTTTTTGCTTTTCGATTATCGACAACATTCCATCCGATTCCAAACGTTGTTGTTCCAATAGATCTCTCGTTAGATACAACTTGTTCAGCTCCTCACGCAGAATTATCGTCTCTTCACGCATACGGCTGCCGCGTTCTTCTTCGGCTCTGTAGAAAAGTAATTTTTATTTCTGATGTAAGTCTTAAGTGACAAAATTTACCGTAAATTCATTTCCGTAATTTCCTTATCCTTCGTAACGCGTTGCAATTCCAACTCCAACAATTTCTTGTCCTCATCCAACGAATCGGCATATTTCTGCAGTTTGCTGTTGACATTTTGCAGTTTTTCGTAGTCACTGTTCAATCCATCCACAACAGTGTTCAATTCAGCTTTACCTCGCTCAGCGGATTGTTTATCGGTTCGAAGGTTGTCCAATGTTTTCTGGAGACTGTCTCGTTCTTTGCATAATTCCGATAATTGTAAGTTGGTTGCATCTAATTTGTCCGTTAATTCAGTTACTTTTACGGTGAGTATTTCTCGCGTATGCTCCGACGAATCGCATTGACGCTTAGTCATTTGAAGGGTGTCGGTGTTCGACTGTAACTTGACGTGAAGGTCATGTAACAGCAGCTGGTATTTGTGGAGAGCTGCCTGTACAGCTGATATAGTTCCTTCGGCGAATGCCTGAGACGTACGAACACCGCCACGTTTCGGTGATCGAGGGGCTGCAGCTATACCACCCTGAGACAAATGAAGATGTTGAGCAGCTGAGTCAATTTCACCGCCAGCGTCAGCATCATGTACAACCACATGAGCAATATCGCGTAGTGCTACATTCAAGCGCTCGATTTCATCGTTTAGTCGGTTGTTCTGTGAAGCTTGGCTTTCGGCTTGAATGCACCGATCTTCGAGTGTTTTCAGGTCAAGCAATAGCTCTTGTAAACGCTGATCTCGTTGCGAAATTTCAATTTTGCTGTTGTCATATTGGGTCTTCAAGTTGTTCAGCTGGGATCGTAGCTCAGCGTTCATACGATCAATTTGCATTTGATGGGCTTCCTCATTACGAAGTGCTTGCTTGATATTAACGGATACACCTCCGCAGGCGCCAGCAACTTCTCGATTCGCTCCACTAATGTCGTTACGCATACGACCCAATTCGGACTTTATCGAAATTTGCATGTCCTTAAAGAGACGCTTTACGGACACAACATCACGCCACATATTCAACACTCGATTATGTTCGGAGTTGTAGTATTCATTGAATGCCTGAAATTTTATTAGGGACAGTTAGGGCGGATGGTTGTGAAATTACTTCAACAGAACTCACGAGTTCTTCTTCTTTCCATTCATCCTCTTTAGCAATGACATCATCTCGTAAATGTTCCCAATCGGTTGTCAGTTTTTGCAAATCATTGGTTAGTGCTTCGTTAGTGCGATGAGATTCCTCCAGTTGTTGACGTAAGATGTTATTGTGTGACAGTAATTGTTCACACCTTTCGTTCCGAAAAACGAATCACACAATTAGCTCTTCTCTACACAACTCAAAACACTTCAATAATTTACCGGTGCTTTTCATCTTCCAATCGCCTAGCAAGGTCGTCGTGATGATCATCTTGGTATTCCCGCAAAGGGGCAGAATGTTCAACAGACGATGTACAAGGGAGACTAATTGGAGCTGCAGAATAACTTGTAGCGGGCAGAGGCAATGCCGTAGTACTTGACTAAATTTGTATAAAAAGAAGAAGATGAAACTGACTTGTCCTCGTAATATGAAGGTAGAGTAGGACAAGGTTGCACTTAAAAAAATAAATATCTCACCCCAGTTCGTGGTGTTATCGGTAATACATCGTGAATCTTGCCCTCCAAATCATTGCATCTTTGCTTGTACTGTAACACTTTATTCTGCAATCGTCCAACCAAAGCGGCCTGATTTTGTTGAGCCTGTTTATAGGTGTCCAATCGTTTTCGGTAGTTACTAGCCTCGTCCTGTAAACGTTGACGCAGATCCTGATTCTGTCTCAACAGCAAATTCGAATCGTTTGGCGTTGGACTGGCCATTCTAGTTGTAACACTTCCCGGCTCGAAGCGACCTTTGTTGATAATCGGTCGGGAAAATGGCTTCCGCTTTTCCAATGAATTTGATCGAGTTAATCCAGAAGGATCTTTATGAGCCAACTGAAAGAAAAGGTTGAAAATTAATGCAAAAAAAAAAAATCAATTTTCAAGACTCTCGTAAAACAGACCGAAATTTGTACTCTTTTCATAACAGCGGCCTTCCATCTACTGCACTTAATATAACAATAACACCGCGCATTGATTGCATTGAAAAACAACCCTTGTTCTATTTTTATGACAACGTTGACCACAACTTTCCCTTTCCTAATTAAAATGTGTTACAACAATGTGGCTACATAAAAAGTATGGCAAACGACCATTCGAAGAGGATAGAGGTGCAACAAGAAAAAACAATTGAGTCACACTTTAAATACAACATTCTACCCACCTACGATCGGCTGGGGTCTATTAATGAATTGATTTATTCATGATGCATGCATTTAACACACGCACTTCGAACGAGAAAGAATCGCATTTAGTATTCTGGTTGGTGTGCTGTATAGGATATATGTAGGTATATAGCGTTGAACATAAAAATAATCGTGATATTTGGTTACGGTCTGTTGCACTTCTTATCTTTAGACATAACTAACTTAATAGTAAAGTGAATGTTGTACAAACAACAAAATATTTTATTGATTGATTGTTTGAAAGAATTTATATTATGGGATAGTAGTGACAATCAGTTTTTCTTTTAATAATTTAGTTTCTTTATGATGGAAGAGACGGACAACTGTAAGCATTACGCACAGAATTTTCAATCGTTTTTCTTCAAACTCGATCTCAATTTTATCATTCATACTACGTAGTTCGTCCAAAAAAAGTCTCTATTCTTAACGCTTAAGAATCTCAAGAATCAAAGCTCTTTAGCATGTTGAATGATAATATAATCAAAGGTACAACCTGACTGGAAATTACCCTCAATTTTAGAGAGCTAGACTTCGAGATATTTTAAAAATTCATCATTATGCTATTGAGCTAGGCAAACCTCAACAGCCACTTGTTGGTATCTCTTTTACGTTTCAATATATTTACGAAAATTTTTATCCATCGCGGACAATGGTTCGAAACCGTAATTTTTGGTTTTCATTGTTGATTGCGATTTCTAGGGCAGTTGACCAAAGTCATTGAAGTATCTTATACAGTAACATGAATGGAAAGGCTTTTAATGGACAAGAGTTTTTAGGTTAGTGTTAGTGCAAATGAAGTAACAGATTTAATTATTATGTCGTGATAACCGGTCTAAGGTATTATAATTGAATTAATGTTGACTCCCCTTCCACCCATTATACGATTACAAACTCTTAACTCTTTCCATACTTAGTGTGTAATGTTAGTTGATATACTTGTAGTAGATAAGGGTATCAACTATCAACGTTTGTAATAAATTAGGATTACGATGACTCAGACTTTATATATGAATATAATCAATTCAATAATCCAATTATGATACCTCTATCTCTATGTATATGTTTACCATTGGTAGAATGATAAATTTAGAAAATTTATTCCCATAAACCTTGACATCGTCCATATTGATTAGAACGAAATCAGTTTCGCTGAATCAGAATAGTGTTGCTATGCGAAGAAAAAAAAAATCAAAAGTATGATTCGGTATGTAGTATCACTCAGATACAAAAACAAGTTTTATTTCGAACCCTTAAATTTTGTCATTTCAAATGCGTAAAATCAAAAATAGATATAATTGCCAAAATATCCGAAAACATTTCATGAATTTTTGATTTGGATAAAATCATTGGAAAGGAAGAAGTACGTCCATCATTGTAAATGTGTAAAGCATTTTCACAATGTTAAAATGTGTATAAGGGAAAAGGAAGACAAAGTTACCCACAGGATAAATTACTATCTGCACGCATGTTACTGACTGTCACCGTGTATTATTGTGGAAATGCTTAGCGATATGTAAATGGTTGATAGAAATAGAATTTATATTGAAAAGAATATTTCTTTCGTCAATATTTACATTTCTTGTATTGTAGTAAAAATGGATTTTATGTGACGGTTTGGCTATAAATGTTTCAATTAGCAAAACAAAAACGAACGAACGAACGATAGCATCTAATGAGCCGAATTTAAATAAAAATTTATGTGTAATCGAACTATAGTAAGGAAATGAACCGCAAGACAGTTAGAACCGCGGTGAAAAATTTCAGACTTTTTTTTAACTCGCTTCCCATCAAATAAGACATGTCCAGATGACATGTGCGAGTATTTTTGATTTTCGCGGACCTTTACGAGTATAATAGTACATAACTTATTAATGGGACAAATAATGGAAATTATACTTCTTATGTGAAGATCGCCCATCCGAGGCGATGCCGAGGTCGTTAAACACATAAGAAGTCATCCTCATCATTTGTTTCATTTCCAAGTAAAGTATACTCAAAAACTTGAGGTCGTGAAGTAAAGTACACTTCTTTACCTCACGTTTCTGAGTAAAATTATACACGTCCAAAGCATTACGGAAACTGTACACACTCTACTTAGTAGAGTCTACTGCCAAGACACCCTGATTGTATTAGGACTCTTTCAATTACGCCCATTATTGACTTTTTTTATTGTATCAGGGACTATATGTCTTTCCGCAATACACTCTCTAGCAACCAAACTATATAATTATTAATGTGGGAAAAATTTTATGCGCTACAAAGAATCAGAGTTCCTGAAACTTATTTTGTCTCCGAATTTTTTTTAAATGAGTTAAATTAAATGAGTTTTGGTTGGTCGGTTGGTTGGTCTACTTTTAGCAAATGAAACTAATAATTGCGTTTCCGAAAACAAGAATTTACGTTGAACCACATTAATCACTTGGAATATACTCCGGTACATAGTCTGCTCGCAATAAATAAATTTGAAAAATATTTGCATCGGTTAGTTTGAACACAATGTAGTCATAATTGCTACTACAATTGAGTTCAAAAGTTTCCTTTTTACGGGATGGTTTATATGCTATCTATATGCTTAAATGGTAAATGTAATCCTTACCGATGTAATCATTATGTATCAGGACATGCACAGGCATACCAATCAGATGATAAAAACAGTGAAAATCGTAGTGAAAACTTTTTTTGTTCTTTATTTAAGGACCTCCATCTTAATTACTCAGTTTTTCACAAGGTGTTCTCTCATTCGGCTCGAATTTTCCACAAGAGATTCCAATTTAAACATTGATCCCATAGAACAATATTTACACTGAGGCAAGCACATAAGCATCTATGTTCATTTAGTTATGAATTCTCAGTCTTAACCACAAATTACAATCAATTTCGGAATGCATTGATAAAGCTACCTGCCTCTCCGATTGTTGGTACTACGTTGTCTTAAAACGATAAATTGAATTTGAGTTAAAGATTATATTTGTAGTACTGTTAGACAAATGTTGAGCGACTAAATACATAATCAGTCAGAAGGTGTAGGCCTCCAGTAATATTTGCCTAATAGAGAAGCGTAATAATTGAACAAGAATTCCGGTCGAATCCAGATGAAGGCAGAGTCTAAGAAATTAAAAGATTAAAAGATGTATACAGGCCTTCGTTTCATTGAGAGCGGAGGAACGACGAATAACTAAAGTTAAATCAGTTGCGAAGTATTTTCACCACCATGAAACGTAATGGGAGAACGGAAGCAAAGGTTCTGATCACTTCAACCGGGAAATTGGCCGAGTCGGCAAGTGAACAAATATGTTTTGCGATTATGTTGTTGCCCGCAATAAATTTTCAAAATTGTAAACTTCAAATTAACTTTGAATTCAACTGCATAAACATAATGAACTCAAATTAAAATTGCAATATTTTTTGTAGTATTTAAAACAAGAAAAAAGTTTCTTCGTTTTTGTAAATAAAAAACAAATTGACTTATTAGGACATGCAACAATGCAATAAATCATTTTAAATTAACGGTTTATGCGAATAAGCATTGGATTTAGATCAGATAATCATAGACTTTGCTCGGGAAGGTTGCATTTGAAATAGCAGATATATCTTAACATATACCGTATGTGTTAGAGAAACAACAGAACCGAATATCGTGAACATGATGTACTCTAAACAATTCTACCATATCTAAACAAAACGTAATGAATAGATTATGCGGCATTGTAGACAACGCAGGAATGCAGTATGAATATACTGTCCAGGAAATATTACATCACTAGGACTCACATCAGGTGAGTCAAGGTCCCAGAAAGCTGAAGTGAGACACTATAGCTTCTGCCCACTGGATTAGAATAACTCAGTTTTTCATATGCGTGATACTTTGTGTTACCACGGCCTAAAATTTTGACAGATGGGAAGAAAAGAGCACCTTTTGTCCCCAGAATAGTAAAAAAAAACTTTGCAGAGTCAGGGTCCCAGAAAGCTGAAGCGAGACACTGTAGCTTCTGCCCACTGGATTAGAATAACTCAGCTTTTCATATGCGTGATACTTTGTGTTACCACGGCCTAAAATTTTGACAGATGGGAAGAAAAGAGCACTTTTCGTCCCCAGAATAGTAAAAAAAAACTTTGCATGTTCAACCTAGTCTTTCCGATTTAGAAAATAAAGATGTGGTAAAAATGATAACGACCGGTGTTAATCACATCCACATTTAATACTATGATAACGTTCAAGAGATTTGAAGCCTATTGAAATTTAAACGAAGCTAACAAAGGTCATGAATCGATCACTAGACGATTTAATCGAATATCTAAGTACAAACATTGCTAATTCATCTGTAACGGGCTAACGACAGTAATAACAAAAGGCAATGAGCTCTGAATCATACTCTTTTAATAATTAAAACGAAAACGTCTGAGAAAGGTTGAAATGTTCAGTGGATCTTGCTAACGAAAACAACTTGTTCCACAGCCCAAAATAGACCAGGCAAAAAATGAAATCAAAGTTTCATGAAATTTCCTTTCGCAAAACATTCTGCTGTCGCTTCATAGTTCAACCAAACAGTACAAATGCATGCGATTAATATTGTAAAAACAGTTCTGAACTTTGATACCTCTATTTTAGCGTACAAATTTCAAAATTATCATTTTCAAGGTCAAAAATATTTTTTCTGAGTGTTATGTCTCACAAATAATTTTTTTTTTAAATTAAATCTGAAAGTTGATTGGGTTAAAAATAAAATTTTGATTTAATGTAAAATGCGTTTAGGTGAATTGATAACCTGAGGTTAACGATTACTGAAAAACAAAACTTCAGGAATATATTCAGAGGTAGGTTTACAGAGGAGGCATATTAAACGATCGTTTCGCTCCATCTATATAAATAATGTAGTCCACTTATATAAGTATAATTCCTTCCATTCGCCGGCTAATGATAAGATTGTTCAGCACATTGTTTGACTTGACATCATCATTATAACACATATCGTTTTACATAAATATAACCTTCTGACATTACACTTACACGAGACATTACAGTTTCCTTATTTGCACACGGTAAGGCCAACAATTTTTTCTTTTCTTTTTGAAACACTCTAAGTACACTCCTAGCACTGTTCTTGGTATCCAACAAAGTTCAACGAACTAGACGTCCTGTAATGAACATCCGCTTTGGTCGTATTCTGAAGAGGAACTAAATCTTCACGGAATGCCTCACAAGGTATGCACCAGTTAGTTGTTCGTTTAACGATAAATTTGTTAGGAATGTGTCCCGTAGCAACGTTTATAGTTAATAGAATTTTGTTAGTCGCCTTATTTTTCCTTCTCTCAGCATTATCGATATGCAAATTGCTGGTCTCTATCTGTATATTGTTATGTAAGATTATGCACCGAACATACATACGAAATGTTGACGGATATAATGTTGTATAGGCAAAAACCAAAACTTGGTATAGTAGTGGCGAAAAGGGAATGCTTACATAGTGGTTCAAATGTAAAAATGTACTTACTTGCACACCTGGTACAATTACATTGGGTAGACAATTATATGGAGGTTTTTCGCAATTGCCACCGTTATCAGGAAAATATAATGTTGATCGAGACCTCGCCTTCATTGTATATACAACTTCTAGCCAATCTGCCTTTACATTACTAGTCGACGGCAACGACATTTGTAACTCATAAATGTATTGCACTTTTACTTAAAAACCGCAAAAGGAAAAATTCTTTGTGTTAAAAAAAAAAGTTTTCGAAAGTTTCTTTTTATGCGAAAACTTTTTTTTTGTGAGTTAACACAACCGCAGAAATTATTAAAATCGACGCGATTTGTAGAAAGTTTTTGCCAGAAGAAGTAATTTTGACGATTAGGCGAGGCAAATAGCACAAGTTTTATTTAACAAATAAATAAAAAAAAACTTTTGGGCAAAGTGTTTTCAGCATTAAGTGTTTATGAGATGCGGGCACTTTTGATATTTCCATACGGAATGACGAATAAATACTGAAACCACAAGGGCGAAAAGTTTGTGATGGAATTTTTGTTTATCGGAACGTTTGGGTTGTCAGGAAAATTGGACAATGGGCGATGACTTTCTAAAAAAGAATTTTTACACCGAAAACGGATTTCCCCGATTTATATATTACCAATACTCGAACCCCGTCGTTTCGTCAGAAATATATTAAACACTTAACGTTTTCAAGAGCCGGTCTAGAAAATTAAGGTGGATATAAGGATTTCCAATAAAAAGACCGATTGATGTTGAAGCAGATGAAATTTTACCGAAGTGACGATGCACAAATACTCCCACAATGAAACCAAAATATTCCTATGAACTAGCTCCTAGCTCCTAATTTTTTGTCACGAATGAAACTGTTGTATACTGGCAGATTATTGGTAGATAACTGTGGGTATGTAGTTAACCACAGCACTGCTTGTAGAAGCAGTGCTGTGCCCTGACTTAGAAATGGGCTAAATCTAAAAATTTAACAATGCGAGATTAGTTTTGCAAGTGGGCCCAGTGCCGCCTTTTCCATATGGGCCAAATGGGCAAATGCCCGTGGCGCCCGAAGTGGAGCAGAAGAAAATGGCGCCCGAGGTCCTTAAAAAAATTCAGCTTTACTAAATTGGCGCCTATTTTTCCAATTGCCCGATGGCGCCCAAAAGCTAAAAGCGGCACTGAGTGGGCCCTTATCCTAAACGAACTCAAGAGTCCAATGCCCTTTAGAGTTTCTTACCCAAAACGAACTCGAAGCCCTACGTTCACAAATTTGTAATAAGGAATCTCTTTTCTACCGTATTGACCGAGAAGTCAGTTATTGGGTTTAATGTTCATACTTTGAATATGTAAAATTCAGGTGATTCAAGCAAAAATATTTTGTCTTAAGGATAAGATCTATTTATAGTCGGTGTTGCTTTCCATTAACTGGCTTAAGCTTAAGATGACTGTAGAGGCTTTAGCTTCATCTAACTATAAATCATACCATCTTCGATAAATTGCAGATCTTGAACTGTTTCGAGCCTTGCTTAGAGATGTGCGGGCCGCCCGAAAATGTCGGGCCGCCCGGGTTTTTATCCGGCCCGACTGGGCCTGGGCCGGGCGGGCTTCAAATCTGTCGGGCCGAGCTTGGACCGGACCTAAAAAATCAAATTTTTGACCCGATTTTCAAAGTTTCGCGCACTTTTTTATATGAAATTTGCTTTCGGGCCGCCCGAAAATGTCGGCCCGTCCGAGTTTTTATCCGGCCCGATCGGGCCTGGGCCGGGCGGGCTTCAACTCTGTCGGGCCGAGCTTGGACCGGACCTAAAAAATCAAATTTTTGACCCGATTTTCAAAGTTTCGCGCACTTTTTTATATGAAATTTGCTTTCGGGCCATAAATACGTCGGGCCAGTTCGGGCTGGGCTTTAAAAATGAATTTCGGACCGGGCTTAGGGCCGGACGGGCTTCAAAAAAACATCGGCCCGCACACCTCTAGCCTTGCTACTGAAACCGATTTCTAATTTCCTAGATGGTATCGTAGTTACAGTACTTGTATAGTATACTACCTACGGTGTAATTATATGAACAGTATCAGTATCTAGGGTAAAAACAAACAAGCAAACAACACATTTCTTTCTGCGGCTCTCTTCCTAATTATCCGAAAAAGAAAACTTTCTTTCATGTTCCAACCTCGATTTACAACGTAAACCATTTGTACATAAACGAAACTATTTTATTTTTCAAATTAAAAATATTAATAACCCAATACCAACCAAATATAATAATTCTTATTTACTCAACCCTATAAAAACATAAATATTCAAAAATCTACAAAGAACCCATAACATGTTCAGGCATTTTCTTTTTACTACAAATTTTTTTTTACTATGCTTCTGGCTTTCGTTTTTTTCCTTCTTCATAGTTTCGTACCATACATGCGACTGGCACAGAATAATATATAAATGTTGGGAGCTAACAAACGATAAAATGTCTCCACGAGAATTTAATAGATTTCCGTCTTTTCATGAACATTATTATTGTGGAAATCATATTTATCGAAGAAACAGGAATTGAATTGGTACGGAAATGTTTACTCTGAAAACTGTCTCATCGATTTACGATTCCAACGAATTGAGGTACCCGAGTTACAAACATTCCAAGCCGCAAAATCACTCACGACAATTAATAAATTATTACAATATTAGCAGCTGAAGAAGTTGAATACGAAATGTTGCTTTTCCTACGAACATGCAAATAGTTTCACTCAAATATACAGGTGCAAAGTCGTCTGTGTTTCTTGTGTTTCTTTTTTCGCTAATAAAGTACTCAATGAATTAAATGGAAGGAAAACTTTTATAGTTCGTTGAAACATTAAAACTTTAGTATTGATTGAGGTTGTAAAAACTGCTTGCAGATTTTACGGCAGAATGTTTTCTTGTGCACTTTTCAAGTGAGCTAACACTTTCTTTTATCGATATATGAAAGGTGTACAGTTGAAAGGACACTTTCTTCAAATTTGGTATTGGAATAATTTTTAGGGCTTTCTTATCAGCCGATTTATGTAGATCATTTGCATCCATTTAAAATACCAGTCTATTTATCGAGCTAGAGAATTCGGAATTTAAATAGTAGATTCAGTCCTTGGTTGGCTAATATCCAAATATTTTGACGATGAGTGGGAAATTCCGAACGCAAGGGGGATCCAATCCAACAAATAACAATGTCCACCAATGTCCACAACGATTAGATTAAGTGAATGCAAGGGGGATGTGCAATAAATAACAATGTCCACAACAATTGGATTAGATAAATTATGTATTCGTTGCAAAGCCCTGTCGAAATGACAGTTACGTCAAATCTCATCAGGTAAAGAAAAATTTTCCGTTGGGTGCTTACGAGTAAAAATGCCTTACATAACCTCGCATAAATCTAAAAAAAACGAGAGTTTGGCAGACGGTTCTAGCTTACAATCGGACGTAGTATCCTTCTCGGAATGGTGCGACTACAATGATTTGAATCTCAACCCAGAAAAGTGTTCGGCGTTGTCGATAACCTGCAAACCTCAACCGATAAACCGTCAATACTCCATAAAAGAAACGCCAATCGAAAAGAAAACGACAAAAAGGAACTCGGTGTTACGTTTGATAGTAGAGAAAGCTTCGCTACCCACATCAATGAAATCACAAAAAAAAATCGTACCAACTAATTGGATTTATCTTTAGAAGTACTCAGAGCATCAAACGTTCGGCTAGCCTGATCAAGCTTTACAACAAGTATGTTCGAAGCAGACTGGAGTATTGCAGTGCCATTTGGAACCTCTACTATGTGAAGTACAAAGAACAAGTGGAAAAGGTGCAACGTAAATTTACAAGGATGCTGTACTACCGATTCAACTGGACAAAACCTGACTACCCGACGGGACTGCAACATCTTAAAATGAAATCACTGGAAACCCGTCGTCTCGAACTGGATGAAATGGTTCTGTACAAAATCATCCACGAAAGAATCGTCACCAGTCTATCGTCGCGTATCACAGCTCACGTACCGCAATGACTTATTTGGCAAAATGACCATCACCTATTCTGCCTTCCTACTCCATCATCAAACTTACAGCTCAATTCGCCGGTTCATCGAATGCAGAACCACCATAATGTTTACTTTCGGCACATATTTAATTCCACTTACAACGAATATAAGTCACCGGTGAAAAGTCTGTACCCGTTTTAAACTGTTCTAAATTCTTTTAGTCATCTACGTTCTTCTACTTTTTCTCTTCAAATTCGATTAACGTTGGTAATTGATTAATTAATTTTTTTGTTCTTCTATAATTTTGTCCTAATTTCAATGTATGATTGGGCCTAGGCCGGTCCCCGGTCCATTGTAACTATAAATAAATAAATAAATAACCTAGCAATTTCTATTTTAGAGAATTTTTATTCTGAAAATTGAATTTTATTTTTCGCAATTCTTCTAAATTTTAAGAATTAAAATTCTTTAAAATAGGCCCTGCAATTAGGGATAAAAATGAGTAGTCCGCTTCTTGTGTTTCAATAAAAGGAAACTTATAAAACTTGCAAAGAAATTATTTCCACCTTCGTTATTCTCGTTAACCATTGCAATATTTATCGCACACGAATGCAGACTACAAAAAAGTTTGCTTTCTAAGCTTTTTTTTAGATTTGGCATTGAAAAGATTATCAGTCACGGTTGACCTACGGCTGTTGTGCATAATGTGTTTAAATATCTCCAATTTTTTCTATCTTCTAACGATACATCGTAATGATCGGCTTCTTTTTCGGTGATTATTTCTTAATATCAACGAGATATAGCAATATTGTAGGTTCGTATAATGAAAAACACAGCCTCAAGTAACTCACATTGATACAATTTCTACAAACATGAATAATTGATTATCATAGCAATTCTGAGAGTATTGAAGGTGCATGGTTCATCAAAATGGCATTTTTCTAATCTTAAGTTATGGCAGTCTATGAAATAAAAAAAAGCTTCTGTAATTAACCAGTGTTGTGCAATCTATCAACAGAGTCCGTATAATTTGTTCCACTTACAAAGTACAGCATTTCGATTTCATCAAATTAGACTTTCGTCTCATTGATTTTGATTTAAAAATTTACAAAATTGTTGAAAAGAATAATTTGCTGTAGCTGCTGTTACTGCAAACGATACAAAAAAAAATTTACAGCATGAAAACGAAATTATTCTGAACGAAACTTGCGATGCACAGATCTATTAATCCCGATGATTAGAGTGATTCATGGACTAACTGAAACAAAACACCTAACTACACGACACCACATTATCACCTACCACGTTGCAAAATCGATTTTAAACTTCAATTATTTCGAATAAATTTCCACAAGTAGATTTTCAGTAACATGTGAAATTCACATTGTGAATGCAACCATTAGGGTGTTAGTCCAATAGGCAACAGCACATTCGTAACCCCCAATCCACAGAATTGCGTTCGGGTCGTTAAATGTATTACAAAATGTTATGTCTACGTCTACCACAATTTTATTTTTGATTTTATTCAATGTATATTAGACTCGTTCACATGTTTCGTACATTTTACATTAATGTGCGGGAAGAGATAGAGTGCAATCCAAATCAACCGGAAAAGTCTGTACTTTGTTCGGCGGGTGCTTATGAAAAAAGGCATGCTATTTACTGCTATAAAATCGTTCGCAGTTGAATGATATGTGATTAAGAACACGTACAGTATTTTGTTGCCGGCGATTTTAATCAATTATTTAGCTGTGGGATGGCATCGTTAAATTCGCAACACATGACCCATTTCTTCGGGTTCAGCTAAATATATTTATGTCCTAAATGATTATGCAACGTTGGTTTTACACATATTGATAATAAAAAAAATAAATAAATTTAAAATGAAAACTAAATAAACGAAATTTTATTTAATATGAAAACCAGTGAGTGTGTGTGTGTGTGTTTCTCTGACTCTGAAATCTTGTGGCAATAGGTGTAACGCGATTATTTTGAGAGCCTACACGACGGGATTCAGAAAAGACATTTCAATCAATTTGTTTGAATTACGTGATTTGTATCACAGCCCCCCAAGTATATATAGGACTTGCCATTTTCTGCATACGTGACTCAAAGTTTCATTTTTCTTATCGCAATTCAGTCAACCACAGTCAGAAATTTAATTTTTTATCCACATCTCTATGTTTACACATTGCGATTTAAATTATAATGATTTTGTGTTGCGAAAAATTGCGATTTAGTTCAGTCATAAATATACTCAACCACATTGGAGCAAGTATTAGTATGTTATGTACCTGTGGGAAAATTTGCTTAATCACTCGTCATCGGCTCTGGATACAATCCCCAGAGTGAGTGAGCAAATTTTCTCAAAGGTACGCTATATACTAGGTCCCACCTTTTGGGCGGGTCAGGTCCCTTGACTATCATTTGAAATGTGCCGAATCCTGACATTTTGCTAAACTGTAAATGTCAGCCCTTCCAAGATGAGAAAATTTTCAGTGTATTTTGGTCCAAAATTAAGATGAGATAATTTTCAGTGCATTTTGGTCCAAAATTAATATGAGAAAATTTTCAGTGCATTTTGGTCCAAAATTAATATGAGAAAATTTATTTTGGACCAAAATGCACTGAAAATTTTCTCACGTTAATTTTGGACCAAAATGCACTGAAAATTTTCTCATATTAATTTTGGACCAAAATACACTGAAAATTTTCTCATGGTAATTTTGGACCAAAATGCACTGAAAATTCTCTCATATTAATTTTGGGCCAAAATATACTGAAAATTTTCTCTTATTGATTTTGGACCGAAATGCACTGAAAATTTTCTCATCTTAATTTTGGGCCAAAATACACTGAAAATTTTCTCTTATTGATTTTGGACCAAAATGCACTGAAAATTTTCTCATGTTAATTTTGGACCAAAATGCACTGAAAATTTTCTCATCTTAATTTTGGGCCAAAATACACTGAAAATTTTCTCTTATTGATTTTGGACCAAAATACACTGAAAACTTTCTCATGTTAATTTTGGACCAAAATGCACTGAAAATTTTCTCATATTAATTTTGGGCCAAAATATACTGAAAATTTTCTCTTATTGATTTTAGACCAAAATGCACTGAAAATTTTCTCTTATTGATTTTGGACCAAAATGCACTGAAAATTTTCTCATTTAATTTTGGGCCAAAATGCACTGAAAATTTTCTCATCTTAATTTTGGACCAAAATACACTGAAAATTTTCTCATATTAATTTTGGGCCAAAATATACTAAAAATTTTCTCTTATTGATTTTGGACCAAAATGCACTGAAAATTTTCTCATCTTAATTTTGGGCCAAAATACACTGAAAATTTTCTCATATTAATTTTGGGCCAAAATATACTGAAAATTTTCTCTTATTGATTTTGGACCAAAATACACTGAACATTATCTCATCTTAATTTTGGACCAAAATACACTGAAAATTTTCTCATATTAATTTTGGACCAAAATAAAATCGAAGCATTATAATTTGATTGATTCTATTCATTTTTAAATAATTGTAGTTTTTCAAGAAATCATTTCGAAAACATTACAGTATAAAAGCTTAGACACATGCATTTGAACGGATTACCCGCAGGTATACCGCGAGTAAACAGCTCTAGTGCGCATGTGTAAGTATTGTTTTCGAAATGATTTCTTGAAAAACTACAATTATTTAAAAATGAATAGAATCGATCAAATTATAATGCTTCGACTTTATTCTGTTCAATTACCTTTTTGTTACGTCAGATTATGATTTACACACACTACGCAACAAAATCAAATTTCATCTCAAAGTAATCTTTTTCGATTGAGGCTATAATCAACAGTGTAAAATCCCGTTTTTCTCGGATAGCTTCCAGATCCTTAGTCCTACATAGCCCATCTTCGAACTTAGCCTCGGGTTTTTAATTCCACGTATTTAAAAAAAAGAATCATCCAAATCGGTTAAAAATTACTCAAGTTATCGTGCCCTCAACGATTTTTTGTTACCCACATTTAACGTTTTTCATAGCATTTCATACATTTTCAATCACAGTGAACCTTTTTGTTACCCACATTTTTCGGTATTTTCTGGTGTAAGACCCTGACTTTCAGTCAAGGGAATTATATGTCTCTGTGTGGTAAGATGAACATTACGCATCAGCTCAGAGCGGGAGTTTGGGTTTATCTTTTCATTGACACATAAAAAATGATATGCATCTTTGTTCAAATGTTTATTTTGACGAGTTCGATTATAATCCGCGCCTTCGGCTTAGGATCACAATCGCCAACTCGACAAAATAAACATTTGGACACAGTTGCATAATATTTATTATCTGTCTAGAACGATAATCTCGAGCTTATCCCTCTAGGGAGTTTTTGTTTATCTCGATATATCTGTTCTCGACAGATAAAATATGATATGTAACTATTGCCAGACTGTTATTTTGACGAGCAGGCATTATGGCCCACGCCTTCGGCTAGGGCAATAATGTCCTACACGTCAAAATACCAATCTTGGCAACAGGTGCATAATATATATTACATGCTAGCGCCCGCTAAGCACTTTTCCACAGTCACAAACAGTGATGTAAAGTAAACTTTATGGCGAGCTGACATGTAAAATCTTATGAAAACATTTGGCATGTTTTATTCGAAAATGCGGCTCATGCCTAAAACTTTGCCGAACTTTTACTGAGCTTATCATGGGGTGCCGAAATTTAAGAACTTCAATAAGGTGGCAACAAAGCTCGACATTTTCCATGTATGTAGTATAGTATATATATATATATGCATAAAGATGTGTACAGGGGGAGAAAATTGAAATTCGACATGTTTTCTGATTTAAGAGTTGTGGTTTGTGTACAGAAAATTTGTTGAACAAATGAAATTCCAAATTTTTTATTTTAGTATTTCATTCTTGTTGTGAGAGCGGGCATAGTCACAATACAGAAAATAAAAATCTAGATTTCCATTTGTTCTGACATTAATTACGTGTATCAGGAGTCGGTTAAAGCTGATTTCGCTAGCCGTTAGAGGAAATTTACCACAAAAATATGTGGAAATCAGCTTTAACCGACTCCTGATACACGTAATTAATTTAAGAATTGCTTCAAATAACTTAAGCCACTTATTTAGGAAGATTGCATAACAATTCCACTCATTTTAAAGGAACGGGCACGTGAAGATAGATAGTAAATTGAAAATTTCGTCGTAGAAGTGACCTTGCTGCAAACAAAATGTCGTAACAGATACTTGTTGTGAGGCTGGTATGGCAATTGTGGTATCTTAGACTGCAGGCTGATCAGGCATAATTGTTTTGTTGCAAGATGGGTCTACCTGTGTATTACAGAGGAGTCCAAGTTTCACCGCAGATGGTGAAAATAAAAATTTTCAAATATTGTAAAATTCAGACAAATTTTGTAAAATCCATTCTCGGCGTTTAATAGAGCATGGAATCCTCTACCAATATCGCCATTCAAAGAGTTTCAAACTCTCTTCATCTTGGACATATCACGATTTAAAAATGTCGAAATTTCGACCTTAGCTGGCTGTGGCTACGTGGTCAGCCATTTTAACACGAATTAGCTTAGAATTAGTCCCTCTATCCGTTGCGATAACAATCTGTATTCAAATTGACTCGTCGGTCCCGCACGGCCATGAGTGCCGGTTCTCCGAAACGGCTGGATGGATCCGTGAACTGAATGTGGTTCCTTATAGTACTCGAGTCCCTCAATAAGAACATAAAAAAAAATCAGAGGTGGTATCGCGACTCTGTTTAAGTTTTGTTCAACCCCACCGTGCCCATTTTACAACGCTCGTTTCCTTTACAACGACAAAGGAATGATGAAAATCGTTTAAGTTTTGCACGAAACAGACGTTAAACATATAACCTTAACCTATATATGATAGCATTGGCGGCCGCGTACCGATTTTGATAAACAAGAACTACATGAATGAGTTACAGTGGCTTTTATTATACCGGACCGGATACAAAATATTTTTCCAAGACTGTAACATCAAAATGGGCATCCAGTTAAAATATAATTAGAAATCAAAAGCAATCGAATATGGGACACCTCATTTGACGACTACTTTTTCTAATGATTCTTTGGTTATAATCTGGAATAGCACTGTAAACATTAGGGTGAGAAATTATGTACCGCAGTTATTTCTTACAAATTATATCTAAACCATCCTAGGCAATCAAACGTCTAAGCTCTGACTTGATTTTCTCGGTGATATTAGTGGAAATATTCTAATTAGTCTTTTATGGCTATCTACACAATCTGATTAGTGCTGTTTTTTTTACAGCAGGAAGTATGTTATAGCCTTACAACTAATGCAGTCAAAGAGTTTGTCCTAATCCTTTGAAAATTGTTAAGTCAGAGAAAGTGGTAGACTCGGTTAATTATACTGGTCATCTGTAAAAGGTTAAAGATTAATGACAATGGCTATGCTGTAGGAAGTAAGTTATCGATATAAATGACAAAATTGCATTTTATCACGATTGTCAAAAGTGTATCCATACAAACGGAAGATGATCGAAAATTTGCAACAAAAATAAAAACAAAACGAAACCAAACAAACGAAAACTATGACCTATTTTATTACATTTTGTTATGGTTGTGTACATTCGCATTATCGTTGACTATGTAGATTAGACGTTCAATATTATGTACTTACGTGACGGTCGAAAAGAAATCAATTAAATTCCATAATTAACTTCGTTCAATTTTTTTAAGATAACCGTACAGAATACCCGATAACATTGCACTTTTATGTAGTTACTAAGAAAAAAAAATAAAATTTAAGACGTACCAGTCACATGGGTCTTCTAATTCAGATATTTTTTTGTGAAAAACGAGACTAGACAAGCAAAAGATAGAAATCTCAAACTACCACTTAACGTTTTAGAAACTGTAGTCGTATCGCAACAAAAACTATCACTTCATTTGTGTAAAGTATCTGCTAGTGTTCGGTACGAAATCTATCACTTCAATATTTTTGTCATAAATTTCGTTATGTAAGAGACTATTAGCCCGACTATCCGTTTCTGTGAGGTCATTTTTCTCGAAACTAACACAACACGGAAAACAATTTCAGAATATGAGATCTAATTCTTAATAACTGATTACAATCGTGCACTAAACAGAATTCTATTGATCTTTCGTACTTACCAGTTCTTCATTGAAAAAGCGTCCGTAGATTATCTTCTCAAAATTTTGTTAGGGAAAGTTAGTAGACCGTTAACTCAAAAAACATGGTCGTACTGATATTGTTCGTAACATTGTCAATAAATTTTGAAAATTTTAACCGAACCAATTGCAAATAACGTTTGATCACGCTCCTTCATTAAAATCATTATCTCTGCTATTGCTTAGTCTACAATGTCTACTAAGGAGTCGTTGGATTAATTAAAACGAGGTTATCAATCACAACCGCCCACGAATGGCATTTTCCTTTCACAGATAATGTTCACATCAACAGCAAGTTAAATTAAAAATTATGAAAGAAGAAACACGAAGATTCTTTTATTGCACAGGACAATAATGTACATATTATACACCACCAATTCAAGAGTGAAAGTTTCGTTAAAAGCTAGTCACTAAGCTTGTAGCACATTATTGATAGTTGCATTTCTATATGATGCACTGCACGGAGAATAAAAGCAACAAATTTCTTAGCAGTAATTGCATCATTAGTCAAATATCGATTAGATCCGTGCTAAGTATGAACAGATAACATGCTAAGGATGATTTGATATTTTTCATTTGATTCTTTCGAAATCACGAACTGTTACAACTCCTTCATCTGAAACTGTAAATGTGTGAAATGTCATTCGAGCGCAAGTGTTAGAATTCCAGCCAAACTTTTCTATTACGTAAGAAATAGCTGATCAATTTGTTAGATTAGAGGAGGTAACACGGAAGTGAAATAGATTTTCTCTTAAATGATTTTGCATTTGATTTAATGCCATTTACATGCACGGTAGTAGAGAGTGAGTAGCGGTGATCGAAATGTTTGCCTAGAACCTCCCAGTCGAACCCAGGACCTATGCTGTTTCTAGACAAAGAGCTGATGAAATTCGTTGCGTTAATTGCTACTCGTAATTATTTCTATGATATATTATCGACGAGACAATGTTTACAAACTAAACCACGCGTAATTCTATTTTTTATACATCGAAATTGTAATCAACATAAAATTCAGAAGACGCAAAACAATTTTAGAGTTTATTGTTGTACCAGTACAGGTCAAATTCCAAAAGACAATGTGTTGTTACTTTAACACCTAATTCAACAAAAGCCCGTACATTCTTACCATCATGATATATTGGACTCGTCTGATGGAAAAGAAACATTTTTTTTTTTATTGATTCGCATTTATAATCTTTGAAATGAATTTTCTATATAATGCCGAAGTGAACTGTTCTCTATGATAGGTCAAAGTACAAGATAATCATTTTCAACTAAATAATTTAAATGTAAGAAAATATCTTAGTCTAACGACAGCGCTCAGAACGAATATATATATAATGAGAATCATGGTGTTTAAAGATTGTTGTTAAATTTTATTCGAAATCGAAATATTGTTAAGAATAATGCAAGTGTAGAACCCAGAGCAATATTGTGTATATTGTGGACTATAGTCAAGTGAAAGTTAAACAGTCAACTACAGTTGATAAGAACGAACATTTTATCGAATAATTGTTTTGTTTTATAAAAAAAGGAAAAGAAAATTTACTCGGTTAGTGTATAAAATGCCGGTGGCAAGTCATGACAATTTTTTCGGTGCCTGGGGTCGTCAAGATTCCAACGGAAATTGCATTCCTTCACGCACGATACAATCAACCCCACGGAGTACACCGTACAATTCTCGGCATAATTCACCAACATCCGGTGGAACGCCGGAGAGTACGTCTCCGCTGTCAACATCACCGATCGGAACGTTGAGACGAAATTACTCCAGCACGTTCACATTGATACCGGAGGATCGTGCACTAGAGATACCGCCGAAACGGCCAGAACACACATCCAAAAAAGATTCCGAACCTCAATCGAATATAATTGTCCGAATTGTTCTGTGGATTCCGTTGCTGATTTTGTCATTTGTGAAGACAATCGTAATTGGAATTCTATCTGTCATCTTTCGGCCACTATCATTCGCTGCGCCGACATTCTGGATATCGGCAGGGTTATGGCTGTTCTGGAAAATGTTTGAATTTCCATTCACCCTAGTCAGCTACATTCTTCCCACGCACCGGAATGGCGATAGAAATCGAACGAAACGGACGATAATGATTAGTTGCGGATCGACAGTTCAAACATTGCATTTGGCAAGAGATTTTTATTCAGCTGGTGCAAGAGTTATTGTTTTTGATTATGAAGGACTGTTTGGACTGGCTAGATTTTCGACTGCTGTTAGCAAATATTACACGGTTCCAAGGCCTACATTGGAAGCGTCGCAGGACTACATAACATCGTTATGTGACATAGTTCAAAAGGAAAACATCTCGTACTACATTCCGGTTTGTGCTACTCAGGTGGGTAATTATTTTCCGACTTAACGACTTCAAAACTGATATATTGTCCTGTAGGAACATACTTCCTGATCCGTTTTTTCATGTTTGTGAAATGTTATTTCAGAGTTTCCCCATTTTCGCTCTGTAATTGTTCGTCAAACGTTGATCTAACAATATTCTCGTTTTGCAATTTATTAGATGGCCTATTTTGATGCCCTCGCCAAACCGCACCTAGAACTGCTTGGCTGTACCTCTTTCTTACCGGGAAGTCAGGAAGTTTCGGTTTTAGATGACATTTACGAGGTGTTGAAAAGATGCCGAAGTAACGATATACCAACGCCAAACTATCAAGTACTCCACTCCAAGGAAGATCTGCACCGTTTATACGTGAACGGATGGATAAGCGGCTACAGAAACATTTTAATTGCATGCGGTCTCAGTGGAATATTGGATCGTCAAAAATATGTGCTACCAACGAATCGAAGGGATCTAAAATTCGGTTTCGAGATCAGTGAAATGAAACCGTGGATTGTAATTCGAGATCTACCCGGAGTGCATTATGTTACTTGTACAACAATAAAAGATTCGGAAGTGGTTGCAAATGTTACCTGTTCAGTGCAGCAAGAAACGAGAAGTTTGATGCCGGACAAAAACAAGGACATAGAAGATTGGCTGAAGGGATTCTTTTCGAAGGTGCGTCTCCAGCGCCCAATAAACGGACACATAAGCTTTCGATTCGTGCGTTGCGAACAAACGCAAACGTTGTATCCAATTGGAACACGGGTTGGCGTCTCATTGCCATACATTTGCCATACCGGTATACAGTCGAGATATGTTATATGCAAACCGTGTCCGCATTTCGTGCGCCAAAAGTCCGGTCAAATTGAGCTGGAAAGTGGTCGCTACTGGATTCACGACGTATTGCTAAATACATTGAAACATCCGTCAGTCGATGCGGTTGGAAAATTGATCGGAACAGTTCTGGACAAACGTGAAGCACTATTTGTTTATTGGGATCCAATGCCGTACCTAGTACACTATCATCTTCAGTTGCCGTTTAAATCTGTTAAGGCATTTTTGCAACGAAGAAAAGCGTCTGGTCGCCACACGCCAACATTGGCTGCAACAGTTTAATCGATTCGGACAGGAACCGATTAGTGTTTTTGAAATACAACAATGGGAACGAATGAGAGTTTGATATTGTGTGCTCGTATCGTAGCAATGTTAATGTTTTAATTTAACGGTTGAACTCTGGGGAGAGAGATACTAGGACTTATTTATGGAGAACATATTGAAGTGCATTCGAATATAATTACCTACCTTACGTTAAAATAGTCGTCGTAAACAAGAATGAAAATTTAATTTTAGTGTTTTTGTTGATCTTCATAAGATTTCAATTTTAGTGTTTCTTTAATGTAAACAAGAAACAAAACCAAAAATGATGTGTCTAAGTGTAACAACCAACGCAACATTAAATAATTATTTTGTAGATAAATTTGCTTCGAAGTTGATAAGACACAGAGAGCCATAGAGCACAGTTTTCATTGTAGTGATTTCGAATTATCATTCCTAGTTGATCCTTTTCGAGTTAGCACCTACATCTGAAAGCCTTCACAGCATCCTTTTTTCGGAGTAGTGAGACCGAAAGGAAACTGACCCCAATCATCTTCTCTATTGTTAGGTATTTTATTACTGGTCTCTGTATAAGTGTATGATCACTAGAACGATACCGAAATATTGGGACGAAAATTTTAAAGATGGAATGGAATGGACCAGTTTTTAAATAATTCGATCAAATTCAATTCTGTTCCACATCTACTATCAGGTTCTTATATTGGGAAGTTAAATTCGAATTCGGAGTAAAAATTTCCCAATTTCTGAAGCAAAAAAAAAAATTCGAAAGAAAATTCAATAAATCACAAAATGTAGGTCCAGCTGACAGGACATGTTCGGAACAGGTCAAATTGAATTTGTTTAAGTTTGATACATCAAAGCTGATATTTGACCTGACCTGATATGAGCTGAAACCTGAAGTTCGTTCAACCTTTGTTGACAGAAAGCTGAATACTGACCTTAAGACGATGAAGACGAAGGCTGCCAGGTATGGTTAAACCTGACCTGCTCCGAGCCTTTATCATTTATACTTAATTTGATTCAGGAATTATTTTTTTAACATTGTGCGTAGTGGGTAAAGCTTACGAGAACCGTTCCAATGCACTGAGAATAAATGTCGGCCCACTGGTAATTCCATAAATTCCAAAACTAATTCCAGCAATTGGCGTAGTGAATGAAATTATTCAATTTTATTCACAAAATCAAATTAAGCAATAAATAAACTACAATAAACAAACAAACATGCCTGATGGGGTCAACAGCAATATCACTGAAAACATTTTGTAATATCTCTCTCATTATATATACAGCCATTACATGGACGGAGGAGAGTTACTGAAATGTTTGTTTCGGTCGATAAGCATTCGATAAGGTTTTGTGTATGTAGCGGTTTCTCACATGTGCCACACGAATTTAATTAGTTATAATTGAAGTTATGGTTGAAAAGGATGTCATACTAACAGTTTTTTCCAATCCGGCTTTTTTTTTCCTCGCCAGTTTTTTTTTTTGTTGTTTGTTTTGCTTGTTTGTTCAGATGACAAATTCCGCAAGACAAATTCATTATACGTTCTGGGCTTGATATCATTCTCAAGGTTTATATTTATACTATAACATGAATATTAAACAAAACAGACACTCAAAAAATGATCATCATTCCGTATAGTCAAAATAATAACATTCTCTGTTTTCTGGAGACTTTGATTTAGTTCTAATAGCGGAGTGGTATTCTTGTAAAACAATAAAAAGAAATCCCAAAGCATACAATATTTCCAATACATAATTCTTTCCAATTATGTAACAATCGGTAACAACATGGAAACATAAATAAAATTCCGGTTGGTATGCATGATTTACATTTACTCAACATTATTGCTCGTTTATTTGGTTGTTGGTTTATTTTATTTTTTTCCCTGTAGTTTCGTTTGCAGCTCTAAAAAAAAAAATCGTTTTGATTCCTTTTTCCGAATATAATACAAAATTCTATATAGAGTCAATGCACGCAATGTTGTTATGATTTTGTCGAACAGATAAATCAATTCATTACACAAGAGAAAGGAACAAAAAAAATCCGTAAACTGAAAAGAACTATTTATACTGCGAACAGATAGCAGTGAATAGATAGTTAATGAATAGATTTGAACTTCATGATGGACTTTGAATAAAGTTTATTTATTATTATTTTTGCGATGAATTTGTTGTTGTTATTATATTTCGCTCAAAAGTGTACATTCGTACAAGTTCAAGTAGAATTATATTCTGTTGGCCTTTTTTTTTGCATGCTAGGTAAATATTTTGTGTAGATTTCAAAGCAAAAAAAAAAAACCAACGTCAAATCCATCAAGAATGGGGCAAAAAAAATTATAATTCTGCTTTCATCAATTGTAATGAAAACAATTTCCATTGAATATATATTTGATATGACAAAAATAAAATTTATAATTTTGTTATCAACCATTTCGTTTTGTTTATATTGTTGTCAGTAAAAGATTTTTTTTTCTTTTATATGCAACAGTATACCATGTATCATGTATCATGTACAAACAATTATATTGATAAAAGTAGAATAAAATAAAATTTATAAAAAAAAGAATAAAAAAAAAGTTTTGAATGGAAAGAAATGATCAACAAAAAATTATCATTTTTTAATTCGAGTGGTAGGTATATGATGATGATTCAATAGCAATTGTATTTCTGTGTTCGATGCGATAAAACTGTGTTAATCAGATAAGGAACTGTGTGTACAAAATGCAACATTGAGACAGTAAATAAATGTCTGGCAAAGAATCCTATCACTAGTCATCCGAATCAACCGTGAAATTTTTTGTTACCGTAACCGAGATAAATTTTGCTTTTGTTTTCCAAGCCGACAGATTCGATAAGATTGGTTGTACATAATATTTCGATTTTCATCCAAAAAAACAAAATTAGCGAGACGAATTGGGCGTGGTTCGTAATGATACAAAATTACAATTATTAATAAAATTGTTGTATTACAAATTACAAATTTTATCAAATTCTACGGAATCAAAACCGATTTTCTGTAAACATGATCCACGTCTGAGCTCTACACCATTTTAAACAATAAGTCTATTTTCGTTGGATATCACTAAGCTTATCGTTTCGTTGGACTTGACGAGATTGTCTTTCAAAATTATTACGTCCTGATAAAAAGCTAGTTACGTAATGACCTGCATTCGTACGTGACCTATGCATGCATTCCGAACAGATAGTTTCAATTTGTAAATATTTTGTACTCGTGCGATGTTGTGATGTACTACGCACAGAGAGAAAACTGACTGGACGAGAAGTTTTATTTTCAATGATTCGGCAAAATTTTTGGTCAGATCACTGTCAGAGCATTCTACAGGTGTTGGAGTGAAGAAAAGGAAAAAAATGTAGCGCTTCCTACAATTGATTTGATTTACTGTGTTCAGATGCTCACTAACAGACCTTTTACGGCCAATAACAAGTGCAGTCTGGATCTCAACGTAACTTTCGAACCTAGCCTCGGAAGTATACGAATACTCTCTGAGTAAAGGTTGGTACTAATTGATATCTCGCCTAAAAGCGGGCTAAATGTATGAACCATTCAGTGTATGCATCGTTACAGCCAACAAACACGCTGCAACTACCCACATTATGAAGCTTGAGTGAGTCATAGGATACCAATGCATTTTGGTAGAAGGCTACTACGTAACCACTGTACTATCCGAGGTGTCGGTCTTGGAATATTTCCAAAAGCAAGTCATCTCAGGATTTTCTGGATTTTCACACCAATTTAAGGTTTCTCTACGTAGTGCCGCCTTTTCCATATGGGCCAAATGGGCAAATGCCCGTGGCGCCTAAAGTGGAGTTGAAGAACATGGCGTCCGAGGTCCTTAAAAAAAAATAGCTTTACTAAATTGGCGCCTATTTTTCCAATTGCCCGATGGCGCCCAAAAGCTAAAAGCGGCACTGTACTACGCTTTCCCATATCCTTGGATTTCCGCTGTTGGACTTTCTTTCTGAGTATTTTCTTCGACTACAGATTTTCCAATAAAGAATTGAAGAAAAATAACATTTATGCAACTCGAGATCACAATGTTCGAAAACTGCGAGCTTTAGATCCCTCTGTTGCATAAAACGTTGTATGAATCTCGGTGCGAAGTACTTGATTAGGCTTACGATGTGTATTATGACACGAGGCCGTATTATTACACATCTAGAGCCTAATAAAGTACTTCGCACTCGATGTCATAAATAACTATTTTGTTAGCCGGTCAAGTTGAACATAAAAAAAACTGGACTTGTCAGGCACGGCTGACCTTTGAAAGAAATCTATTTATTTTATTTAAGTCTTAGATCAAATGTTTTTAATCTTGCAAAATCTAACAATCTTCGCGGCCCGATTGTGGACGTCGAAGCTCCTCTGAGTCTAGCATCATTTTCATCATTTATCCCATGTTAATAGTCTATTAGTCTATACTATTACTCAACGACTTCAGTCACTGGTAATGTTCCGTTTTTAATTAAAATTCTAAATCACTAAAGTTTTGGCCAATACAACATCTAAGTGAATTAAGTGTGCGTGTGTTCAATGATAAACCAACCATGAATGTAAACAATGTGATAGAATTACGAAATTACGAAAGGTATACAACTCAATATACTTGGATTAAACCTGTTAACGCTATAACATAACGTTTGAGTAACTGCACGTTGCTTAGTAACGGAACATTATGAGGGAAAGAAATTAATTGATTCTGATTTTAGAGATGTTAGGACTGATTTTTCGATGAATTAAGCTACTACCGAACATTGAGAAATCTAATTCATATTTAGAATGGCTTGGCGCTAACGGGTCTAGTGGTCACAACAGTTTACGAGTCTATAAATATTTAAATTAACAACAAAACGGATGCGGTGTCAGAATATAACCGAAGCAAATCATTGAGTACAGTAATCATAAATTCCTACCTCATGCACGAAGACCGGATTATGCAATCGCCGAAATCACTAAATCAACACATTTTGCATTATATTGTCGGTTTCTTACATTCTAAAGGAAACACAATGAAATCCGGAAAATATAACACAAGAAACTCTTGAATCCAGCAAACCAAAACAACAAACAAAATAAACAAAACCAATGAATTGATGGAGTGTAGAGAAATGGATTGAGCGTTGAAAGTGAACTGAATTGAAAGATTAAAATGAACTTTTATGTCAGCTGTCATTAAAAGTGTCAAACGTACGTGTCAGTGCAAACAATACACACAGAGAAGAGGAAAAAGGGAAAAAAATATAAATATTGACATTGTTAAATTGCTTTCTCTGATCCGTAGAACTGTCTTATTTTTCGTAAATTATCCTCTTCATTTGAACTATTCTTCAAAATGAGTCAACCTCCAACGATTGGTTGGAATGAGAAAGTGATTTCTGATGGATCCAGTTCATCCAATCAACAGACGTTGTATCCTCGTCTTCCTCCCTCGGCTCCGAGTGATGACGATGATAATTGGCCAAAGAAGTGCAGTTCGGGAACTAAACACAAACGGTCCTCATCATCCAGCTCATCATCCAGCAGCACAAGTACTAGCTCATCGGAATCTGATAAAAATAAGGACAAAAACCTGACACACGAAATGAAGAAAAAGGCGAGAAAGGAGGCGAAACGACTAAGAAGGGAACAAAAGCGTCAGCATAAGCGCGAGAAGAAAGAGTACAAAAAAGCGAAGAAGTTGGAAAAGAGGCAGAAAAAAATGGAACGTAAAGCACAGGAAGAATCATTGATGGATCAAGATGATTGTGGTCCACCAATATGTAAGGATGAGTTATTATTGCCACCAACATCTGTTTAAACATTCTGATTAAATTCTATCCTTCCAGCTCTGATGAACACTAAGGCCAGGTAAGCAAAACTGACTGTTGTTTGTGTGAAAACGAAGTGTTTCAGCTAATCTTTGTGTTCTTCATTTCAAGAGCCCCGCAAACCAAAGAGGACTACGACAAAATTCAAAGCAATATCAGACGTGTTGTGGACCCAGAGACCGGGCGAACACGGTACGTTTTTGTTGTTTTGATCGTTTCTTTTTAAGTGAAGGGATAACCGTAACATCCTCAATTACTAGGCTGATCAAAGGTGAAGGTGAAATACTGGAAGAAATCGTGACCAGAGATCGTCACAAGGCAATAAACAGGTGAGCGAGATTTCAGTTTTCGGTTGTCGTTGGTATTGGATGAATATCCAGAACTTCCTTTGTGCTTACTTATTGAGGTTTCGGAGCTTTTCCTCACTACTTGCTTGAAGTAAATCCTCAAGGAAAAGTCAATGCGATGAAACAAGCCTTCCTAACTGTTTGTTTTGTTGTTATAAAACGAATAGATTTAGTGATTGTAACACCGTCAGTTCGACAGTCCTTTCATTCCGGTATATGATTTAGTCTCTTGGTCCTAAAATGACGGAAACAGAGTAAGAAAAAGAAACAATCGGATAGTAGTAGTGTTGACGCAGACGTTAATTTGCTGTTTGCAAAGTCAATCGACTATCGATGAAGATGCAAATAGCAGTGACTAATTTTGGTAAATTTAAAATAAAAAAGGAAAATTGGAAAAAATCAATTTTGTGAACCTTTGGCCGTCCAAATTCCCAACGATAAATTGGCCAACTTTGAAGTGAAATCTCGGACTGAAGATGCATCATCACCTTGGTGAAATTATCCGAAGAATTGGAAACAAAAGAGTTTTTGAAAATTTCTTTTAGAAAAAGTACTTTTCGTTGATGTTTCATCTGAGCGAACCCAAGTCAAGAATTTTCGACAATTTTAGAAAGCTTATTTGTCGCGCTGCAGTGCGCTAGGTGAATATTTTTATTTCTGAGATAGGTTGCACGGAAACGCCCCGAAAGATTCGTGACATGCCATTACTGTAACAACATTAGGGTGGCTTTCCTTCGTAAACATCCTCTTCGCGAACCTAAAATTGGACTCCCTTCTGGAAGTGAAAATTTTGAAGTCTTTATCGTCATATTTAGAAACGATTAGAAAGTCTTGCGTCGAAGTAATTTTATTTAAAAATCCGTAGCAAAAACTCATTTTTTTATCTGCAATCACAAACGTCTCGATCGGGCGTAAAAACTGCTCTCAATCTCCACAAACTTCTGCGTTAACTAAGTTCCGAACATTTTGGTTTTCAGGCATGCCACAAAGGCCGACGGAGAATTTTTCAAATCCAGAACAGTCGGATGGGCAGCTGATTAATGATATAAACAATAAAAACGAGTTTGGTCAATCACTGCACGTTCTATTATCGTGTACATTACATTATTATACTGGAGTGTACGCATGCAATGATTGTACAATGAATTTCAATTTGGTTCTACACTATTAATAATACAGGAGTTGGGATTTTTATTCTGGTGGGTGAAGCACATTTCCTTCTTCTTCTTCTTCTTTTATTTGAATTTCTATAAAAAAAATGCTGTGTCCTATGTCAATGATAAAATGAATAAAAAAAGATTTAATTTACAAAAATTATTTTCGATTCAAATCTAAGCGAACGAACGTTTCACCGAGCATCGTCTTTAAATCGAACGAAGAGACATCATTGAGTTACATGATTTAAAAAAAAACAAACGAAAAATTAAAATTAAATTCAAATAAAGCAAAAAAAAAATCGATTAGTAAAATTGATTGAACATTGTCGTCGCTCCGTCCCGCCACGATGGATCATCGGCAACTTTCGCCCGGCACAGCGGACATGTCTGTTCCCGATCGAACCAATGGCCCACGCACAGCTCGCAGAAAATGTGACTGCATTCGAGCAGTACCGGTGACGTGTAATTATCATGACAGATCGGACATTGGGTGCCGGCATATTCTAGTTGCTCTTTCGTTGGAGTCGATCCGAAACTCTGCATCAAGGGAATTTAGATTTAGAAAAGAAAGAACAAATCCAGAATCATGATGACACTCTTACCACTTTTTTCAGCAGCTCAATAAATGCGCGCTTGACAAACATTGCTGTTTGTACGAGATCTGATCCTTTGGCAACCATGTATGCGGCAGCAAATACAACACCAATGATCTGAGTAAAAAAAAAGTTTTTAGTTTAATTCAACAAACATTCAATGTAAAGGATATTGCAGTTGGTGGAAATAACAAGATTTTTCAAGGTGTAACAACAAGCGACTGAATTACAACTTAACATAACTGTTCCGAAAATATTATAAACTTTTTCAAAACCGAGGGCTTATCGGTGACACTGATGTAAATAATTCACCATTATCCTATGGGGTTTTAAAACTCTTTAAGCATATGACATTGAAAGAGACACGATCCTGGTCATAGGACGACTAAATGGTTATAAAGAAAAATCGATAGAGCACGCAATCAAAAATCATGGAAGGAAAAAAACAACTGACGAAATAGTCAATGTTCCATGGACTCCCGAAGAAAGAAAAATCTGAAAAAGAAGAAACTACGCGAGTCAGCATGGTGTGTTGTTCAGAGATTACCAAAGCTTTAAGACCGATCTACAGAGCTAACAATATTGAGTTGGTACGCAGGAGTGGAAATAATTTATGCCAGATATCGTCTGAGAGTCTGAGAAGGATTGAAACAAGATTCGAGGAACACATGAGGCATTCGACCACAAGATCCTGGTGAACAAAATGTCTTTGTTGAAACTCCGTACGACAATAGGTACAAGATCGATTACATGGAAGCAGTGTGTGTACATAAACAGACACAATGCGTTAGTAAATAAAATCTTTCGCGTAACATCTCCATTAGCTTTGGTAGATCTAGCGAAAGAAAAGAATAACGTCGTAAAATAGGCTGAAGATGTTCTAGTCATTTTGGTACATATAGAACGTTGTACCAGAAAGTTCGAGTCATTCATTATAGAACATAAGACGCTATCATTGGGCCAGTTTGGTAGAGTTAATAGCACATTCTAAGGGAATATAATGTAAACGTAGAAGGATGTAGAAAATTCGGTTTTTGATGGAATTAGTTTGAGGAAGTCTAGCTGGTTTGATGATATGGTCAGTTGATAAGACCGAAACTAAAGAAACCAATAAAAGCAAGTCTTGATGTCAATTAAAAAGTCGAGTTTTTTTATCTCAAAACTAAAAAAAACCCATAAGTTTATAGTCACATATTTAGTTAAACAGAACAGAAAAATTAGTTTTTATTCGAACGGTATCTATCTAATTTTAGTGGTTTGTAGCAACGATTTGACCCGACTATTTAACAGCGCATGACACTACCTAATGTTGCGAATTTGATAAGAAGCTTGGCTGACGCTTCGTTAATTCGGTTTGAAAAGCTAAGAAAATCCTGGAAAATTATATCAGTCAATAAAGTCCTTCAAATATCAAGCAAAACTTGAAGTTCTTGTAAAAAAAAATCGACGTCATTAAGCCCCTCACTTGGAAGAAATGTCTTATTCCCAGGCGTCGGGCGACATTCATTTGCTTCGACAAAATTTAGTCGTTTCCTAAAGTTGGCAATTACTCGTAGAATCTCCATAATGGTTTGGTTTCGCCCGCAAAAAATTTCCTCTCTTCAAGCCTCCTTTCTTGTAACTATTCGATCTCCCTTCGGAATGTGACTCAAAATGTCATGAACATTTTTAACGAAGCCCAAGAAAATATTTTTAATTAATTCCGAACTCTTTTGATCTCTCGAGCCCTGGAAAAACAAAGCCATGTGCAGGGCTGCACTGGCTACCTGACAGCCGAGATATTTTTGCCAGCTCGAGTTACATGTAATGTCCTTGTCTCGCCATGTGCAGGAACTCGGACCACATTATACTATTCCGAAACTCTAAATTACCTTTTCCGAGCCAGAATACGAATCCAGTAGGAATACTAGCCACGGTTGAATCGGTGCCAATCCACGACAAAATTGCGAAATGGCTTCAGTCATCAAAAAAATGCGTCCCTGCAAACCACGACAAATTCATACCAAATGTCGAAATGGTATAACGAGCGAATTTTATTGCAACTCACCCTTCCTTTGTACTCGATCAAACTACCAGGCAGCAATGTGATTCCAATTTTGATAGCTACCGTGATTAACTTTAGAATCAAATCTGTGACGCCAACGGAAAACAACAGCTGTCGCAGGTTCAATGGAGCTAATGGGGTATTGCCTGTTACCAAGCTGACAATGAAAATTGAATTGTCCATTAAGTAGCTGATCACGAAGATAACAATCGAGATGTAGAGGAGCTCTCGCAGCAACTTGAATGTGCTTCGTTGAGCATGTTTGGAAATTTCCTGCCGTACAACGTAATTGGCGTGTGAAAATGTAATGTACAACGAGCAAAAATGCAGAATCCCGTCGAAGAGATCGTAGCACGTTTTGACGAGAATGATGCAGACGTACGGAAAATATCTCATCAGAGCATTCATCATATCTCTGGCTTCGGGAATTTGGGCAAAAGCATCCGTTACGTCATCCATACTGTTATTGTTATTGGTATGGCGATGTGGTGGTGGTGGTTGTGCTGGTGCTGTATTTCCTTGTATATTTGAATTATTCGCTTGTGCCTGAGGTCGATCAGGTCGTCGTGCATTGTCTTGAATTGAAGGATCTATGTCACTGTTGCCGGAAGTGTAATGCTCGTTCATACTTCGATCACCAACCGATGTGTTTGAATAATACATTGACTGTTGCTGTGAACTCGACTGTCCATCTAAATTAATAACATAACTATCAGCTGCTTGCACTTGACTCATCTGTGGGACTGATTCCGAAGTATGCAGTTCATTTGGTCGAAAATTGTTGAAAATATTGCTATTAGCATTGACACTTTGGCTATGTTGGATGATCGGTCGAATTTCATTGAACACATTGTTTAAATTGGTTCGCCAGCTTTGGGTACGTTCATTAAGTCTTCTCTCCATATTTGATCGGAATGTTGAAAAAAAGGGATTCGAATCGGTAGCTACTGTTCCGGTTGCGCCTTCTGTCGATGAATTGAGTTGTTCAACGGTTTCGCTAGATATTGCAGTCTCGTCGCCTGTCGCTTGTATATCCGATGGAATTGATCTTACTGACGATATCGATTGTGAGTTGTTCATAATTTGTCTGCCTGAAATGTTAGAAATTTCGTATTGTGATCGATACGTTTAGGAACGAAAACACGAGCAATTTTGCGTTGATGTTAACAACAATTTGTGCTGCGCAAAATTGCTCGTGTGTTTTAGTCCTTAAAAAAAAAGTTAAACGAAGCGATAGTCTCGTGCCAGGGCAAGTAGAAAATTGCACTTCCGCATCATATCATAGTCAAATTCATTAGAATTAATGCTATTAGGTTGTCGAAGGTTCAGCTGATTTACATCAAATCATATTCTGCAGGTGTTTTTCTAAAGTCATTGACATCGAAAACATCTTTCGATTCCATAATCATTTTTGTGGCTGTGCATCTTTTATTTGTTTAATTAGTCACCATCAATGTTTGAAAAAGCATAACACTTACCCTGAATCTGTTTGCCACTTTAGTGTCAGTTTAACAAAGTTTACGTTCATTAGACTTTCAACACCGTTCCATTGCGACGTATTTATTAAATCGAATTAAATTATGCACTTGGCCACGAATTCTTTTTTTTTTCTTAAAATGTATTTCTTTAATATATTGGAATATGTCAACAATATTGTGAAAGGCTTTAAGCAGTGAATTCTCAATGAATCATAATAAATAATAAAAATATTCCGAATGAACATCTTTTTGGGTGTACGTTCACTTTTACGTTTCGACGAAAATCGTGCAAAAATCGAGGGGTCACAGACTTCAAAATAATCCCAAAATAATGACAAATAATTCCTAGAAGTCGGTGACCCATCAGCAAAAATACAATTTACTTATCTGTTTTGGAGAGAGATTTTAGGCAATTTTTAGGCGCGAGTTGTAGCCTGAACGATGTGAGGCTCATGCCGAGTGACCAAATTACGAGAAAAATTCTTTAATTTTGTCCCAAAGCATGAAAAACTTTCGGCCTACTCAATCGTTACGTAATAGTTATTTATACAACTCGTTGAGAAATGATTTTTTAGGCACACGATGTGTATTGTCACACTCGGCCTGCGGCCTCTACACATCTAGTGCCTAAAAAAGGCAATGGAAAATCCTACTTTTCGTCACTTGTTGCGAAAATAACTATTTCATACCTGGGACCCGAAAAGTGCGACTTCGTCACACTTTTTCTCCATCCAATATGAAAAATACTATTCGTACCACGGACTAATAGAATATTTCGTACCTAGGACTAAAAGTATTTTTTAGCGTATGAGAGGTTTAGTCCATGGTACGAATAATATTTTTCATATCCAACGGAGAAAAAGTGCGACGAGGTCGACCTTTTTGGGTAATAGGTATGAAAAATGGGGGTGTGCGATGGGTAAGGGATCAAGACTGGCGTAGTCCACAACAAATTGTTTTCATCCCTTGATGTGAAATATCGATTTTAAAAATTTTTAAAAATTGATTTACAACTTGCGTAAAATCAAAGAAGCTAAATTTTCGAGTTTTCGGTTGCCTACATATTTTGACCTCTACCAAAAACTTACTTTTAGATTTTTGTTAGCTATATTAGTCTTATTCGACTAATTGGGGTCCAATTTAACTGGAAAAAATAAAAACCGAAAGAAGTTTGACGAAAAAGTATATTTTGTGAGTCGTCAAAGTTCTCCGACTGTGAAAAATTGAGTGGATCTTGAACTTGAAAATTCGTAAATTCATCGGGAAAACGATTCAATTTTTGCTCAAATGGGCTTAAATTCTTAGAGAATGTTGTAGAACAGAAAAGTTTTTGAAAATAATCTGAGAATCGTTTGTGTCGTAAGTGTTTGTTTGGTCTAAAATTGGAGAAAAAATGCCTCAACTGAGAAAATCGAAGTTGTTAAAAAGTGTACAAAATCTTCGATTTTAAATTGTTTGATCGAAAAGTGACCACAGATATTAAATTCAATTAAATTAATCAAAAATAATGTTTGTATGCTTGCTAAGAGGACCGAAAGTAAAGCTGTCAATTCGCGGGGCGAAAGCTTTCGCTTTCGCCCCTTAAATTGACATTTCTTTACTTTCGGTCCTCTTAGCAAGCATACAAAACTTAATACGTAACTCTTTCGGCCTACTCAATCGATACGTAAATAACTATTTTCGTGCATATTTAAAAAAATCGATTTTCTCAGAGTTAAGCCTAGGAGGTAGCATGATGGCGCTGTCATTTTTAATCCTGTCAGGGTGCCAATGTAATTTTTAGCATCAGCGTTAACATGTCTCGAGTGTAAAATTTATGATAATATTTAGTCAATCCATTTAAAGAAAAGCTTCAGGCCAGTGGCTGCGTTCATATTTTGAACTTTCGTTTGCGAAAAGTTGACATACTCTCTGACTCATTCATGAACACACACACGAACACACATACCCATAAAGACAACCCATAACATTTTGTTTACAGTGATCAAAACACCAGTTTGTAGTTTAAAGAACCGAAAATTAGTTTCTAAACAAAAATGGGATTCCTAACAGTGCTGAAGAAGATCCGGCAGAAAGAAAAGGAGATGAGAATTCTGTTACTGTATCCTTTTTGACAAGGAAAAGAGAAGAAAAACTTCGATTCGGTCGAACAGTCCATTTCACCTGGACGGTAGCTTACCATCTGTTTCATTGTTCCGGTCATCAACTGTTATACTGAATAAATTGGGAAAATACCAATTGGTGTACGTATCAGCAAGTGATAATGTACCATTCGTTAAGTTTAAAAGACTAATATCCGATTTCTGAGTCACTGTTTGACGTTCGCTGACACGAAGTTTTTCTCTCTTCAATGATTTCTTACGAAAATAAGACTTTCCTTGACCAAATTAACAAAAATGAATAGCGGTCTTGATAACGCTGGCAAAACAACAATACTGAAACGTTTCAACGGCGAACCAATCGATACAATTTCACCCACATTGGGCTTTAACATAAAAACTCTGGAACATCGTGGCTACACATTGAATATGTGGGACGTTGGTGGTCAAAAGTCTCTGCGATCGTATTGGCGAAATTATTTCGAATGCACCGACGGTCTCGTGTGGGTGGTCGACAGTGCGGATCGTATGCGTATGGAAACGTGTCGGGATGAGTTGAAAGTTCTGTTGGAGGAAGAACGCTTGGCTGGAGCGACATTACTGGTCCTGGCAAATAAACAGGATCTTCCTGGTGCGTTAAGCGCCCAAGATATCAAGGATGTAAGATTGAGGCAGTTTTGTAGTTACTTCGACTTGACATTTTTTTCACTCTTCAATTTCCGAAGGCATTAGAACTGGATTCTATCACCACGCATCACTGGACTGTGGTTGGAGTAAGTGCTGTGACCGGCAATAAATTGTTAGCGTCTGTCGACTGGCTGCTAGATGACATAGCGAAGCGAATCTTTACACTCGAATAACATTCGTCCAGTCAAAAACTGTGTTGTGGTGTCGACTCAAATAATTTATTCAAATTCGATGTGTGCAAATTGCAAATTACCAACAAATTAAAACGAAAATGAAAAAGCACATCAATTCTATTCATTGTCATCATCGAATACGTAGATGTAGCGATGGTTCTCCATCAGTAAAATGTCCTTTTCCAGCTGTCTGAGATTATTCTCCAGAGCAGTTTTCCTTTGCTTCTTCGGAATTGTATCGGTCATCAGCGAGAGTCCTTGATAAATGGTCTGCAGATCTTGCCAATTCGATTTTAAGCCCTGAAGGAGTTAAATGGGAGACATAGCAGTCGCAATAAAAATCGTATCAAAGTTTACCTCCAGTAATGCCGTTCGTTCTGGTTGTGTAATAAATCGACACAATGGCTGCTGACGAATTTGCTCCTCTTGCATATTCGCATCGTAAATCCGTTTGGCCAGATACTTTGGAATCTTTCCGAATTGCGGTTGGTGAATGTATTTCGGTACTAGGCCGGATCTTTTCAAATCGTGGAAGTCTCCGTTCCTAGTATCGACGTACCGAGGCAGGGGTCGACTCGGATTGGTCATGACAGCGGAGCGAATGTTTTTCACTCGGAAATTGATGTTATCGGCACTTTTTCGACAGACTATTGGTGCGGGTATGGGAGGTTTTGGTTTGCATCGATGGCGATCGGTAATAGGTCGAGGAGGACAAATTCGGCTATTCATTTTCGTGAATTCGTCGGGTCTACTTAATGGTACTTCTGCATAGCCCATTGTCTTGTGATGTGCTTTCTGCGACGATTCCTTAGCACTGGTTACAATCTCTTTCCGGAACTTCGAACAGTATCTACGGAATTGTTGTCCGATTAATTTGAATTTTATTTCGATTTTCAAACGATGGCTACTTACAGTGGTGGTTTCTTCAGTTTGATTATTGCCTTCTCGTCAAGACTGTAAATATTTTCATCGTGATGAATGATGTATGGCATCGCCATGCTACTTAATCTTCAATGAGACTCTTCGTGCTCGATTACGTTACTGAGACTCAAAATATATTTAGAATTGGTTTTTCGTAGAAAGATCGAAAAGAAAACAATCAAGGCCTACATGCAATATTATGTGCATTACTCGGATCGAAATGATTAGGAACTGCGTTATCGATTTAACACCATCCAGCGAAGTTATTTATGAGCTCGTATCTATGGAAAACATTTCACGAGTAGATACTCGGTATAACGTGGTAGTTTCCTGGATAATTGTTAATTTGATGATGGATATAATATGCATATTGACGACGATGACACGTTCGCATGTTCGACAATGCGCAGTGCATTGAGTTAATTTCGTTTTCCTTTTTCATTTTGATTGATCAGAAATTGGTTTTTAAAGGAGGACACAACCTAGGTGGACGTGCAATGCATACCCCAATCGGCAATAAGATGTCACTTCAATATTTGAAGTGTTCTTTTTAGATCCGTCTTTATTGGTGGGACATGAGTGAAGCATATTTTAAGTTCTGCTTTTAGAACATTCTTCGAATAGTGTTAGTAAATAAAAGAAACATGAATAGAGACATACACTTCGCTGTTAAATATAGGGTGGGTCGATTTCGTCAATTTCAAATTCAACACCCATTTAGTGAAATTCGTTGTTTCGAGATAGATTGCTGTTGAGGAGTCATGACATTACTCTAAAAAAAATTCTAAAAATCTAGAGTTTTATCTTTTAATTTTATAAATTGTTTTTGAGGTGTTCCCGGGAGCCGAAATCTGACTAGCCGCAATTGTCGGCACTGTTGTTGGCACTGATTGACGATTCGATGTTGCTGTTGACAATATCATTTCATGATTGAATCGATTCCAGACAATTCAAGGTATTACTGGGACTATAGTATTTAACTTTTTACAGACAACTATGTCTTCTGCCACTAACAGCAATGATAACTGAATTAAATTGAAAGACTTTAACTGCAACAGTTGATAGAACTTCAAATCAGAAAAGGAATTTAAAAGTTTTTCCGTATTGACCTTGCCGTTCTGTAAGTGACAACGATCGGCTGAATAAACATTTAAAAGCGCTTTATATAGATATGGCAAGGTTTGTCGACTCCAGGCCACAACTGACTGTGAATTGGGGAAAGTCCCGAAGGAAGCCGAGGAGTCTGCATTTTAAATTAAAAATTCTAGCAGGTAATGAGATTGGTGAAGTTCCGACTAGAAGTAACGGATTTTACTATGCTGGTGCATGTAATAAGGCTATTACATGTATAGGCAATAACCTTTACATCACTCGCATAGTAAAACGTCGTACTACACACGGAAAATAAAGTGATATCTCGTATCACGATGAGTAAATGTACCTCGGGCTTAAGCCCTCGGTTACTTTTACTCATCTGGATACGAGATATCACTTTACTTCCCTTGCATAGTAATGTACTATTTATGGACTGATGGAAAATTTTGAGACCTTACAATTTCACAATTTTCTATTAGAGCTTACGGAAACACGTAGAATTAACCCTCAAAGTTTGAAATCTTAGAATTCTCACCTTAAGCGTAATAGATACTTTATTGATCATCCGGGCGGGTTCTATGCTGATCGTGATTCGTGCTATTGTATGGATTTCAGAATATCGTGTATCGTGTCTTACCATACAAATCATATCACGAACCACAACATTTTGAAATCGAAGTTCGTGCTATACAAATTTTTGTGACTATCCGGAAAACGAAAAATTTTTTCCGCTGCTGAACTACTACCACGATACTTTACCTTATATTACATTCCAGTAGAAAAATCAATACCAATTTCAAATTCGAGATCATTACTTACTTTTTAACAAAAATTGTTGCCAGCTCTGTGTACATTCAGTCCTAGTATAGCCTTTGTAGCTCCGATCGGCCCTGATCTACTCTCAGTATATTATCAAACATACAGTATAGATCTATATAGATACCTCTATATCAGAATTACCTCTACACATTTTTAGACCCGTACGAAGTACTGGGGTCTTATAGGTTTACGCTTACGTTTGTCACACGTCGAACTGGACTCCCTAAGTAAGGGGAAACCTATTGTGGTTGTCCAGAGATGCCAAATCAGCGAAAAAAAATGTCCGTCCGTCCCTCTGTCTGTCTGCACGATAACTTGAGTAAAACCAATACCCTCCCTAGCAACCAAAATACAATTATTAAGGTGGTAGTGGTAGATACGTTTATGAATCACTGCTACTTTGTTCGCTCGTGTTGTTGTTGTTGTGTTTAAGCCATATTAAAAATCAGCGTTTCTCAAATTTATTTTACTATGCTGGTGCATGTAATAAGGCTATTACATGTATAGGCAATAACCTTTACATCACTCGCATAGTAAAACGCCGTACTACACACGGAAAATAAAGTGATATCTCGTATCACGATGAGTAAATGTACCTCGGGCTAAAGCCCTCGGTTACTTTTAATCATCTGGATACGAGATATCACTTTACTTCCCTTGCATAGTAATGTACTATTCCCCCCTAAGTCGATTATTTGAGAGAGTTGGGATGCTAGAGAGAGTATTGGTAAAACGCATCCGATTTTGAAAATTCTTTTTTTTCCCGTTTGGTAATGTCAAAAGACAGGCTAAGTTCGAAGATGAGTGATTTTGGATTTTGGATTCGACGGTTTTTCGACATTTAAACGTTACACTTGTAAGTGATACGTCAAATAAAAGGTTTTTCAGTAGAGAAGAGTATGAAGTAAGAGAAATAAAGAGTTTCACACTAAATAGGTGAATAGGTGTTTCGTACGGGTCGGCATTAGCTATGTTTTTTTACTGTACCCGTGTACCCGATAAGTACCTGGAATCAGTGTTTGTACAGAAATATGCGCAAATGTTTTTAATAGAGCGCCAAGAAAAAAAAATGAAAAAGACAATAACATATCTTTGGCAAACAATATCTGACCTAATATTGAAACATCAATCAATAAAAGGCTACACGACTGCCAAATTCCTTCTAGTGTGTGAACGTCTGTGCTGCTCTATCCGAACGTGTACTATCAATGAATTTAATTGCCGTATTCATTGCTTGGGTGTGAATTTAGGATTATGCAAATCGTAGAAAGTTGAAATATGTTCATTTCTTACAGATCTGTTTGATTCACGCATCCCAAGCCACTAAATGTCAGGAAGACTTCGTTCCGAATTTGTCTAATCCCTTCAGCAGTTTCCTAAAACAAAGACAATGTGATTGTCTCAATTTGGTAATAATGAGACAAAAAACAATTTTATAATTTTCTTTAAAACAATCTTTAACTCAGGCTTACATCGACAGACCCACGGATATCAGACAATGCAATTCAAAAACTAGATATGTGAATCAAGTTAATCAAAATTTTAACACAGTTCGCATTAACTTGTCTGTCCCAAATAAGAATAAGAAATGTGATTTTTCGAAGTATCATATCCATGTAAACGAAATGCATGCGAGGACATTGGCAGTCGTGGACGCATATTTCTCGTGCACTGAAAATAATTGTACATCGACGATCATGACAGCGTACAGTAAATTTGCTGAATACCGATCCAAGGTTTTCAATGTCTATACAAAATGCTCATTCACAACGTATACGCCAGACTGTGCTCAAATATTGATTCAAGCACGACCGCCTGTATATGCTAGTGCAGAAAATGTTTTGGTTGGTTTGTTGGCGTGTTCGCAATTGAAAGCGGATGCACTACTGATAGAGGGAAGTGACCACACTCAGTACAAGTTTAGTGCTTCTGATCTATTTGATATTGTCTGGACGGGTGCTCGTGATTGCAATTGCATTAAAATTGTAAGTTTTCATTGAGAAGAAATGATTGGAAGTAAAAGTTTAACGGATTTTATTTTAGGACAAAAGACCAATCCCGCAAGACGAAACCGAATGCTATTCGAACGGATTCATTTCTAATCTCCGCAACTTTGTACTGGTCAATGTTAATAGAGTCCAAGCCGCGTACACTAGCAACAAACGTTCTCATCCAGAATGTACGTACGATACACTAGAGAAAGAGATAAGAGATTTAAAGGAATTCGCATTGGAACTACCCGATCTCTTGCAAGAGGACAGTCCAAAGTTTGTCGACATCGACGAATATATTCAGCGATACATTGCTTTGTTGATCCCTTATGGACCGGATGTTCGTAACTATATTTTAGACAATAGTAAAACTTGCTACTTTCCCGTGAGACAGTCACGAATTACTCTGTTGTCTATTATCGATGCCGTTATTGGAGTCGTAACTAAGTGTGTAGGATATCGCGATAGATTGGACCAGAGATGTTGAAAGAGAAAATAAATGCGAACTGCAAAAGCAAGAATTTTTTTGTTTTGTTTTAACGAACGGAAAAGCCGAAAGGAATAGCCAAGAAGTCTAAGCGCTCGATAGAGTCAAGAAGCTCAAGAAACATTAGAAATAATTAATTTTCCTTTCGTGATTTAGAAACACGACCCAAATTACAATATTAAAGCCCGAGTACCCAATTATGCTCCACAAGTATACGAAACACCAATAAAACTGTGATAAAACTCTCCATATAGAGTGACATTTATGGCAATTTCACGACTTTTTGCCCAAACCACAAGCGACAGTGCCTAAAATCAACCGTCCACAACAGATACGTATACAACTTTTTATATAGAAAATCCAAAATTACGAGAAAAATTGCGATAGTAAACACCTTCACTGGCTTCCTTCATACAAAAAATTCACCTCTCGTTGTGATCATCGTCACCATGATAATGTGGTGAATTTTCTTATAAAAAATCATGAGAAGTGGTGTGTTCTCGAGTATCTAATAAAATGGCAATCTGCGTGGCCTTAAAGTTTAGTCTTGACTACAGTAGTACAACGTTGTCAACAGCAGCGAGAAAAGTCAGCAATGAGGTTAGGCACAGCACTGCTCAGAACCCTTCTCCCTATACACTATGTCAAATCCAATTTAAGCCTTAGGTCCTTGTTGTTTCACGAGTACTGGCTGGACGCTGGTACTGGTTCTCAGCAACAGCTCAGAGGATTTCGCTAAGAATGGAAACTTACACGTTTATTTAAAATTCGTTCAACGAAAGGAAACATTGAAATTACCTCTATGAATAGTAAGGCGCACGTGCAAAGCACCTAGTAGGGTAATAGAGGTTTTACCACGTCAAATAGAGTAGTTTTTTGATATCAATAATACCATTAGCAGTCTTAATGGTAATTTTGTAGTGACTTGAAAAACAAAGCTATGGAAATATTCGCACACTTCGATTACAGTACTAAACTGATCTCATCATAGGAATACAATTTTGGTAAGTTTCGTGACCCTGCTAGGTGCTTTGGTACGTGTATACTCAAACGAAATGAAGTTAGAAAATCATTCACGTTAACTCGCTAACATTTACGAGGCTTTGGGTATGTTGCAAGATTTTTTCCCGATTTTTGTCACAAATACACTCAAATGGCAAAGTTGACCATAAAAAGGTTTTTCAATTTTATTAAAATTTACAAAAATTAAACTATAACTAATTATTGTACAGTGAGAGAATTTTATTATTGCACACAACAATGAATTGGAATTAGATGGATTGAAAACTTCGTTTGTGGGAACAAAAAGTGTCTTTCACTGGAATAATTTACAATCCGTAGGTGAAATATTTGGCAATCACAATGGCGAAATTGTTAGTTGAGCTACGGCGAGTCTCTCTATGGAAAATCACAACAAACATTGAAATATAATTTACAATTTTTATATAAAATCGATGAAAAACTTCGTGATTATCTATAAAAATTAAGGACCCAAAAACTTCTATAATATTTTCTTGTTTCGATGGTCGTTGTTAATCTCTACCGAAGAAATCGAAACAAGCAGATGGTAGACTTTATCTCCAGTCTTTTAGCTAATTTTTTATTTATTTTTTACGTTATCAAAAAATCAGGAAATAATTTTAAATTTTAAATAAAAGAATGAATAAAATTGTGTTCACATCTTTTAAAAATTAACTGAGATCAACAGTCATGTTTCCGGGCTTGTATATGTCTATATATATATATAGACATATATACCCATGCAGAAACGTAGAGAGACGACGTTACTTTCTTTTGGTACTGGCTATATCATCTTTACCGGTGAATTTTAATAAGCGCGTAAGAGTTGTAATGGTGCTTGGAATCTGAAGCTTTTTGTCCATTGCCTTGTCTTCGGTGTTTGAGCCTAGCGACGAATAAAATGAAATCGAACAATATATCGGAATAATGAACAAAAGGATCAGAACCATCAGAACTCACAGTAATCTGTTGCTACGCGACGTTTTACGGATGTTAGTAAAGTGAGGATGTCTTGCGTTTTGCCGCTTTCATTGAGCAAATCGCACAGAGTCTGTATAAACCACGATCCATTTGAGTTACGCCAGGAAACAAATCCTAAAATGGCAACGACATTACGATTCGTTCGAGTGGTGCGACGAATGTTTTAATACAAATCCTTCTCTATCCGAAAAAGCGAGCCGAAGCAAACAAAAAACCATTAAAATTGAGTCATTTTTTTGGTTCTGTGAATTGCAATTTCGTCGTTTTTTGAACTAACAAAATTACCTGGGATGGTGGAATAAGCTATGAGAAAGTCTGGTGGAATGATCACATTGTAACAGCCAATGAAGCTATTTTTCAAACAAAATTCAGGCTCTTGACGACTGTTTGATGCGTGTTGATGGTTTGATTTCAATTCAATTCCAGGATCGACCGCAGAACCCTGACATGCTTGAATAAAAAAGAGTTTCGGTTTGCCCTTCAAAGACGGGCACTGGCTGTCCTTGAAATAGTGGAAAACACTGGCCAAACTGTATTCGCTATCATGAGCAGCAATTTTCAGGTCTTCTTTACCATGCGATAGAATGACCATCAATATGCAGTCATGATCCGTGAAGTCCTGTTGAGATGCTAAAAACGGAAAACATTAGCATAATGTGGCTTCCTTATCGCAATCGATCATTTTCCGGAAACGGTATACTATACCTTGCCTCATTCGATGCATTATTTCAGCGAGCGGCAAGTCATTGTACACTGTTACATTAAAATGGAGATCCGTCAAAGTTTGTGACATTCTTTCACAATCCAGATTGGTTCCCGATCTCTTTCCGTATTCATTAGGATTTGCAAATACTTCGTGATTGAATATCAGTGCGCTACCACGTTTTGTGTGCTTCATGTGATATTCGAATGTTTTCGGAACGGGACCGGTGTTGATGTTACTACATGAAAAATTCAAGAATGAATTGAAAATAGCAAACGAGGACAGTTTGCGGAGAATTTTTTCAGTAAACTGTTTCTGTACGGTGAAGACTAAACGCATGACTCACCCATTCATCGTGTTTTCTTCGTCACTCATTTTGGGACTACACTTAGATATTGGAATACGGTCACAATTCGTTCCAAAATCGAATTCGAATGCACTGCTCTAACTGTAAGCGATTCAACAATGTTTGTTTGGTTTGTGGTGCGTATAATGAACCTGTTGAAATGTCAAAATTAGGCAAGATCGAGATAAGTGTCAAGTGTTTATCGTGCGTTCACTTTTGTGGTGCGTTTCGGTGTATTTGAGACTAAACCTGTATTGCCCCTTTCTCTTCTATATACTCATTACAGGTTTAGTCCCAAATACACAGAGATGGAGAAACCAAGGTACATAGACATAGTGAAGGTAACGCAAATCCTCAGGGAATAGCAAGAAATACGGATCCAAAGTTTCGGGTGAATGTAAGATTTGTTATGTTGCATCCGTGACGTTTGGCGTCATAATGTTGTTGGAAGTGTGTTGTTCAGTATTGAGTTTTGGCATGTGTTTATATACTTTGGGAGAAACTACATCACTTTTTGTGAATATGAGCACACACAAAATTCACCACGCCATACAAATTCAATTTTGGTGAATTTGTTTGTATGTAAGGCTGTGTTTTTAAAAGTTTACAGCCTTGATTTTTCTCAATGAAAGTATACTTTATAGGTATAGTCTAATGTCAAAATTTTTATGGAGCGGAGGAAATCAAGGAGGCTGTAATCTTTGGGGAGGTCACGCAGATACAGATACGCGGGTGACACACCACATTTGATGATAACATGGATGATTTCATACAAAAATTCACCTACTCTGATGATTGTCATCGCTGTGATGATGTGGTGATTGTTTTTTGAATGTAAAATCATCAGACGTTGTGTGTTCCCTCGTATCTAATAAAATGGCGGTCTGCGTGATCTCCCCAAAGTTTACATCCTTGGAGGAAATATGAAAAAACTCACCTCTCAATGAAAATCAGGGACTAAAAAAAGAATTTTTCCGCGCGGAGCCAATTCGTGATTAGGTCACTATTTTCTCTGTTTTAGGGGCACTAATTTTTGAATTAATTTATTTTGATTATCGCTTCTTTTGTTGATAAATTATTATTTTCGCTAATAGTAGGTAGACTACTTTGTTTTACCAAAGTGTAACTGTTTGTGACGCGAGCGAAACGAGCGATATATTTTTTTATTCGACGCTCCTGTTGAGAAAACTAATACTGTTATGAACAAATTTCTAAAAAATATTTAACTTTAACCTCTGTAGCGCTAGGTGGCGCTGTTGCAGGGATAGCGAGATGTTGGGTACTGACACAACAAATTCACTGATACTGACTTACTCAATTACACTATAACACTTTATTATAAAAAAATGGATACATGTAGATATTAAAATATATAATACTTGATATAAATAAACATTATAATATTCAAAATAAATCCTTTATTCAGGATTATTTCGTCAAATTATGTTGAAACTTATTTCAAACTTTATTGTTTTAACGCATTCCCTTGAAATGGGCGAAATCCTGACTTTAGCTTTCATTTGAGTACCTACTCATTGTTGTTTGCTCATTCGTCGCTTCACAATAAATCATACACGAAGCCTCTGCATTTTAACATCGAAGGGGTGGAAGAATGGAGGGGATTTTTGGGCTACCCTTCCATAACCTAATTTTTTTTTACATCCCAAACAATATCCAATCACTGATTTGTCTCTACCCGATTTGTAAATGTTCGACCTTTTTTTTGGTCCTTATCAACTGCACTATAACACTATCCTTCAGTGAAGTCAAGGCATTTATTTTAAAACGTGAGCGGAGCGAGCGAGATTTTGTTTAATTCATTTAATGATTTTACGAAGAGAAATCGTTGCTTAGCACTTTCAAATGATATTCCAAAGATTGTAACTTTAACTTTATAACTTTAACTTATTAATTACATTAAGGCACTTAAGGTACGCTGGAAAGTAAGGAGCCGAAGAATACCTCCAAATATTTTCTAAAATTCAAAAGTTAAACTTTACATTTTTAGAAAATTAATTAGAGGTATTCCTCGGCACCTTCAATGTGTTAAAGTTTATAAGTAATATGAGAGTTGTCCTATATGAACCGTGAGTTGTCCTATTTCATAAAAGGAGCTGAAAGTTATAATATGAAATACCGCGATTCACCTTCGCATGAGCATTAATAATCAGCAAAAACTTTTTTTTAGAATGCAATATAATCTTGCAAAATAAAAAATTTGACAAAATTCGAAAATTTGACGGAATTTGAAAATTTGACGGAATTTGAAAATTTGACGAAAATCAAAACTTTGATAAAAATCGAAAATTTAACTAAAATCTAAAAACTGACGAATATCCAAAAATTTGACGAAAATCGAAAATTTGACGCACTTCAAACGCTCATAGCTCCCAAATAAGCGACTTTTTAGGAAAACGATGAAACGCGTGTCGACTAGAATGTGAAACTCTATAAATTTGTCTTTTAAACGAACTTTCTATCTGCCGTATTTTCCGAGTTATGGCTGACATAGCTCGCACTTAAAACGCTATAGCTCCCAAATAAGCGACATTTTAGGAAAACCATGAAACACGTGTCGACTGAAATCTTAAACTCTACAAATTTGTCTTTTAAACGAACTTTATATCTGCCATATTTTCCGAGTTATAGGTCATATAGCTCAATAGCTTAACACGCTCATAGCTCCGAAATTATAAGCTTTTATAAAAATTCCTTCAAATCAGTTTCTTAGAATTACGTCCTTAACATACACTGAAAAGTTCAGCCAAATCCGCCGGTAAATTCAAAAGTTTCGTTGTGACAAAGTTGTAGGTTCGACTCTCACCTTGTTTTAAACTGTACTTATTTTAAACGCGGGTCTGAATTGAACCTTGCCTTGATTCCCAAGCGGTTGAAGGAAGGCAAAATAGGCGTTCACGCAGCGAATTAATTTAATATTGTCGATTAAATTCTATAAATGGAATTTCAATAATGAACACAATTCGTACTTTTAGTATTCAAATATTGTCACTTCATTCACGATAAAAGATATTAACTTTAACAGAAATTTTGTTCCCGAGATTTGGTTATAGAATCTTCTTAATTATTCTAAGTTATTCTTTCATACAAAATATGAATTGAAGTTAACACTAGTTCATATTTCTAAGTAGTAAGGATTTTTTTCTTTAATTAAATTTAAAAAAAAAATTAATTGATTATTTGATTCACTCTTTGAACGCACAACGAGCTTGCAAATTAACACGACGACGCGAAAGACAAGACAAGACTGAATCGCTCCAGCGGTATTATTTATACCTTCTGGAAATTGTTCTTTACATAATAACCCAAGTAGCATTTCAGAAAAAATAACTTATTCGTTAAAATAACGTTGTAGCAACGTTGCCACAACGGTTGTGCAACCGTTGTTGCCCGGTTATAGTTTAACCTACGTCAATTAACCGTTGGATAACGGTTAAACAACGAAAAAGTTAAAAATTATAGTTGCTCTACCTTAAATTTTTAACTTTTTAGTTGTTTAACTGTTATCCAACGGTTAATTGACGTAGGTTAAACTATAACCGGGCAACAACGGTTGCAAAACCGTTGTGACAACGTTGCTACAACGTTATTCTAACGAATAAGTTATTTTTTCTGAAATGCTACTTGGGAATGAGTAGGGATCAACGGGTAGAATCCAGATAGTGAATCCAGAACTTGAGTTTTCGTATATGAGAATGTTTCATATATTTTCGTGAGTTCAATTGTACGTTGCGTAATTCAGATCTTTATGTATTCGATCTTTCTTTTATTTGTATATAACGGATTGGGAAACTTAGGTATATGATTTTCGTGAACTAGATTACACGAGTGAGATTTGGATCGTGTACATGGAAAAATGATGAATGTTAGATATGTTTGACTTCTATGTGAGGGGTCTGAAATGCGTAATTGATATAATTCAGATCTTATGTGTTCGATCTTTCTTATGTTTGTGTATAATGAATTGGAAAATTTAGGTATATGATTTTCGTGAACTGGATTACACGAGTGCGATTCAGATCGTGTATATGAAAAAATGATGAACGTTAGATATGTTTGACTTCTATGTGAGGGGTCTGAATTGCGTAATTGATATAATTCAGATCTTATGTGTTCGATCTTTCTTATGTTTGTGTATCGTGAAATGGAAAATTTAGGTATACGCTTTTTTTGGATTGGTTTATACGCGTGAGGTTTGAATTGTGTATATGAAAAATTGTATGTTATGTAAATGCTACATAATTTTTGTGTGTGAGATTTTATTTAGCTGGTTAAATCCAAATCGTATATGTTTGTTTATACAAGGGATTTATATAAAATGTGCCTGTGCGGGGGTCGTTTGTTACATTGATTCGTAGGTTTATATGTGCAATCGTTGTTTGGAAACGGATTCTTTTTGGTACAGGGCAAATTTTTACCGTAATTTATATTGGTAGTGATGATTTCACTACAATATTGCAAAGATTCATTCTTTAACTTATTAATTACATTAATGCTCGAGCAGGCACTTAAGGTACGCTGGAAAGTAAGGAGCCGAAGAATACCTCCAAATATTTTCTAAAATTCAAAAGTTAAACTTTACATTTTTAGAAAATTAATTGGAGTTATTCCTCGGCTCCTTCAATGTGTTAAAGTTTATAAGTTACTTCGTCCCATATACAAACGTCATAGGACGACTCACGGTTTATGAACCGTGAGGTTGTCCTATCGTTTTTGTTTCATATAAATTTACACTTTTACACTGACATCTTAACATCGACTTTCATTAGGACACTTCACGGTTGCACAGAGAAAAAAGTCGGATTAAATGTTTAATCTACGGAAAGATTACGAACATTTTAAATTTTTCTAAAGATTTCATTTCAATCTTTTTTCAAAGATTACAAAAATAAAATCTTTCGATAGATTACGTTTCGGATTAAATATAGTTTATATATAGTATATAGTATATAGTTTGTGATTAGAAGCTAGTAGATGGTAGATGTGTAATTTTTTTTCATATGTTAGCGACTCAAAGTAAAAATAAAAACCACAGCACACTTAATGTTTGAGACTTTTTTTTTGCTTTTCTTTAGGAATATTGATTTATGAGTTGAAAATCGTTAAAAAATTAAATAAATTCTTCCATGCAAATTGGTCTGTTATACTTCTTAATCAATTGTACAATTAAATATGGGCGCAAAATATCGTTTTATTATAATATTTTCCTACTTTTCAATACTTTTGCCAGGTTCAACTTCCTTATCGTTGCTTATCCAGATTTATGAAATATAATAATCGTTAATTGAATAATTAAAAAAATGAAGAAAAAAAATGTTGCCTTCGATTAGGATTTGAACTCGTTTACTATGATGGTTACCTCAGTTGGTACAAAGGATTCGTTCAGAAGATTATTTTTTAATCTTTGAAAGATTAAAATCTCCGTAACAACGGTTCGAAATTAAATCTTGCTAAGATTAAGAACCCAATAGCTCAGTGGTAAAGTACAGGACTGGAGATACGGAGGTACCGAGGTGAAAGAGTTCAAATCCTGATCAAAGTAAGTAAAAAAAAAACATTTAATTTCAACTAAACAAATAAAATTCCCAATTTCAGAATAAATAAAACAAATAAATCTGACCCAATATTCAGATAAATGTTGTAAAAAAATTTTTAATTTCAAAATAAAAAAAAATTTAAATCTCTTGGAAGATTTCGATCTAATCCATTGACAGATTATTTTCGAAAGATTAAATGCAAGTAATCTTTCGAAAAATTAGATTTCAATTTCAATCCAAAAATAAATTTGGTCCTATATGTAATCCGAAAAAGATTTAAATCTAATCCAGGATTTTTCTCTGTGTGCTTACCTTATAAAGAAATTGTAAGAGAATAAGGAGCGCCGCAGGCAGATTTTTTTAAATAAATTAGTATACACCTACACAAATTTTAAATATTTTGTTTCGTCTCGTCAATACACATTCATTTGCCATATCCGCACACTATTTTTGAGCAAAAAAATTCCAAGGCTGTAAACTTTGAAGAGGTCCTGCAGACAAATACGCGGGTGACACACCACAGTTGAAGATAAAATGGCGGATTTCATACAAAAATTCACCTTCTGTGACGATTCTCGTCGCCATAACGATGTGGTGATTTTTTTTTATATGTAAAATCTTCAGAAGTGGTGTGTTCCCCCGTATCTATAAAATGACGATACGTAATACGTAAGCAATAAATTTTTAACACCTTTTATAGCAGACAATTGGAACTTCGATCGTTTGAAAATGCAAGTCTTAGCTCGCCTTGTTTATTCTAAATATTTGTTTTGGATACATTAAAAGAAATGCGAAATTTATAAGAAAATAAGTCAGGGTGCAGATTGCAACTGTCAAGTTACGAATATTTAGGGTGATTTTCACTCGATTTTACTTGTGTCCAACGTTATGAAAATTATATTCACCCGAAAGTAGGGATCCGCGTGTTTTTGCAGATCTGCGGTGCCTTCAGTGTTTATATACTTATATACTTATATCGCAAAAATTGATTGAGAAATTCAGTCAGGCAAGGGCCCTGACCCACCAATAAAATGGGGCATAGTAAAAGTAGAGAAATTTTATTGGAATCGTATATGAGAATGTTATGGATATTCTTGAATCGTAGCGATTCTGGTTGACGGAGGCTGTATTTCAATGGAATTTCTCTACAATGCTGGAAAAACTAGTGAGAAACGTGTAAAACAAGCAAATCACACTGTTTTGGTTGCTACTGATCGATCAACCTGCTTTTCATAAAAAAAAATTGGTTTTGTCTCGTCAATACCTTTCATTTAATATATAATAGCGTACACGATTTTCGAGCGAAAATATTCGGAGATATGCTTGAAAAACAGGCAAAACAAACAAAACGCGATATTTTCCTCGCCTTCTCGCCTATAACTACTGATTGACTAACTCGATTTTCCTTAAGTTTAGATATTTACACCTGATTTTCATAAAATCTCGATATTCGGATTCGTTTTGTCAATACCTTTCAATTTGATGTATCGCAGAGCCAAAGCACCTAGCAGATTAATAGAGGTTTTAGCACGTCAAATAAAGCTACGTGCTTTGACACAGGTGTTTTTTGAACTGTCGCTGTTTTGGAGCACTTACCGTTGAGTCGCAACAAAGTTTTTACGCTAGAAAAGAGTACATTTTGTTTCAATTTATCGCCAATATGCTTCGATCAAAAAAAGGAAAGGATTCTGTAATAATATTCCGCTGTTCGTAAAAGGTTTTAAACCGATAATCTGTTGTAACCAATATTTATTTACGCTACGTCTATTATTGTGTCGAAAATTTAACATAAAAATTTAACAAAAATCATATCACAAATGTCTGCACAGTACACACCCATTCACACACAAAATCAGCACTTTGAATTGAAGTTAATAAATATCACAAAAAATTACACCTTGGTGTCTTGAGAATGTCTTCCCAGTTCTTCAGCTTCTTCAATAGTGTCCGGTAGATTTGTGTTCAAAGTTTCGGGAAATCTTAATGCCAGCACTCCAGACGCTATGGAAATACTCCCAAACAACAGCAACGGCAAAGATGCATAGTACCGGACAAGAAGCGGAGTTTGTGGAGCCGCTATCGATCCGACACGGCCAATCATAGAGCAGGCACACATTAAACTACTCCTTAAATTTGTCGGATAAAGTTCGGCCGTATAAACGTAGAGCACCGTGAACGATACGGTAATTGCACTTTTTCCAATGAGAAACAATACTAATCGAAAGATGGGCTCATCTTCTGGCAAATATTCAGATCCAAGACAGGAAATGCCACATACAATCATTGAGCCGCATAGAGACCATTTTCGGCCTGCCTTTTCCATCACCATAACGGTAATGAAATATCCCGGAATTTCAGCAGCACAAACGAGCATAAAGTTGATGTATTTGGAACCAGCCAAATTCACCGAATTCAAACTAAGGCCGTAGTAGACTAGAGCGTTCGTAATCCAGCAAAACGAGCAAATTATGAGTCTTTTGAGAAGAATTTTTGATCGAAAAATAGCGAAAAATGATTGCTGTTTTGTGCAGTCAACGTCTCTGGATTCGTCATTCTTAATTGTGACGGTATTTTTATCTGTAGCAGAATTCGACGCTTTGATCATATCGAGAACGTAATCCGATAATTTTATTGAATTTGTTTCGGCTGCACGTAGAATAACTTTTGTAGCCTCCTCTCTTCTACCTTGAATCGCCAGCCACCGCACACTTTCTGGCACAAGCCAAAAGTAAGAAATTACTGCAAGCAACGGTGTGTACGATACTCGTAACAGTGACCGAAAATTTGTAACAGTCATTCCGATAACGCCCAACAAAATTTCACCAATTGTATAGCTGCAGGCTATTAATGTTCCACCAATGACACGTTTATTCGGTTCTAGCAGTTCCATTGCTAATATAAATGACGTAGCATACGCTCCTGCTCCTATTGCAGCTTCGAGAAACTCGTACAGAATGTACATCGTGTATGTGCTTGAAAATGACTTCAATAAACCGAAAATGGCTGAGCCAAATAAACCAAGAACAAAGAGCGTACGGCGACCATATCTGTGAAAAATGAACCTTTAAATCTGACATTAATGTAACTGGACCTTGAGTCGTACCTGTCGGATAGATGACCTAAAATTGGGATGGCCACGAGCAATGCAATTCCATTTACAGTACCGACAAACGTCAACTTCCACTCATTTTCCTCACACGTAAGATCAAACTGAAAATGGATTTTAGAGGAGCCCGGACTATAGTTCATCTTTACCACAATATAAAAGTTCGACGAAAGCTCATCAAACTTGATACTTACCTCGTTCAGCAACGTCACTTCGTCCGTTTCATAAATGAATTCGTCACAACGAACTCTATTAGTTGTGTTGAACAAGTTTACATCATAACATTGCGAAGTGTTTTCGATCGTGTTTATGTAACGGAAACATTTTTCCGGAACTGCACGGTCATATGGAACGGCGTTAATAAGCCAATGGGGTTCATATTCAGCAGGTTCGGCATCACATATTGATATTTTACATCTGGAAAAAGACACATTCGTATTCAAATTTTTTCTACCAATAATTTGTGAACTGTCTTCAGTAGTCATTATTCTAAGTTAATTGCAGACATAGTTGGTGTTGATGTCGATGACTAACTCGATTTTATACATCAAAATATACGTTAAGACTATCGAATTGAAATATAGATTATCTTCAAGCCCGTTTAAATTGCCATCCACGTTAAAAAAATCTAATACAAATGAATGAATGAACGAAACGTTTAACGAAACTTAATGTTTATTATTTATTTTATTTATTGACCAAATAATACGCCTTAAGTGAGGTTACGTCTGAAAGTACCGTATCTTGAAGATGATCTATCTATTGTGTATGATGCATCTGTTAGAAGTTGTAAGATCAATACATATAAGTAATAGATTTGTCAAAAATACAATGGTGATTGCTTGTCGTCTGCGAACAGTTTATTTTCCATTCCAACGTGGCCCTGACTCACAACGGATAATTTTTCAATTTATTTTCAAAAGTAAATGAATTGTGATTCACACAGTTTAGTTGAATACAAAATTTATAGTTGGAAGAAGACGAAGAAAGATCATGCTTTTTCATTTACAAAGTAAGTATTCAAAGTTTGTTAATTTTCCTAAATCTCAAAAACTTTTCTTTTCTAAAATTAATGGCCTTACTAAGTGCAATTAAGATACAATTTGAATTAAAGATCGAGCGACAAAACAGCTAGAGAAAAGCTGTGTCCTCGAGTAAATTTACAATTACAGTAAAGGAAATGTACTGATTTCCCAATTATTCTCTGTAATCTGAATTTTTGTTTTAGTACACCTTCATCCCGAACATCATATAGAAGCTCATGATGCCACCAAATTCATCTAGTTAATTACCCCTCGCGTTCTAAATAGACATTTAATTGTTTCTGATTTAAATAAGCGTGAGAACTTATTATGATAAGTGTACAGTTTGATTGTACACTCGTTCATCGATGCAATATGCAATAGGTAATGTTTATAGGTACCATTCATTAAGTATGTACCTAGTCTATTAGGGAGTTATATAGGCGAAGAAGAAGATCCACACATTTTCTAAACATTTCGGTCGATAAAACATATCTTTTGATTGCGTATCTTTTGAGAACAGGGCTTAGTAATCGGATATTTTTCGGTAATTCTTTGTCAAGAATTTAAAGGAATCATGTGAATTTCTTGTCAATTATCAGGAGTTTTTGAAAATTAAAAGAATTTTTGAGAATTAATTCTTGAAAATTCTCAAAGTTCCTAAATTTCTTATATTTAAGAACTTTAAGAATTTTTCGGAATTTATTTTAGAATTTAAGAATTGATATTCCGAATATTGTGACTTGTTTAAGAATAACATTGAGAGTATACACAGAGAACTGATTTATTACTTTAGCGTTACGAAATAGAAGTTTGAACCAATCGAAGCCAAATATAAGCAATGATCACTCGTCAGTGTGATTCCTGTTTTATACAGAAAATGCATGTTAAAACAATTGATGTAATAGATTTTGTATCAATCTAATAAAACTAATTGTGTCGAAGGTGTTACTTTATTAAACTTTATTTTAGTTAGTTGACATACCAAGATGACTGTATTTTAATGAAATATTTACAGGTTGAATACAGATAGAAATAGAGACAAGAACAACACTACCCACAAAATCCTATCACTTACCGATAATTAAGACTTCCTGTCGTAAATAAGAATGTCAATGATGTTACAGCCGATATAATTATGGATATACAGATGAGTGAAAAGTTAATTATTTGAAATTTTCCAAAACCTCCCAATTCACTTAAAATTGCATCAACATCAAATTCATTGTGTTTTAAATGGACCACCGTTTTGGTCATTTTTTCAAATTCATTCAAACTTTAGAAGAAAAACTATTGTCTTTTGCCGAACACTAAAACCTATTTCAATAAAAGAAAATGTTTTAATAAACGATACGATAAACATGAGACGAGTTGATAGTTTAATTTGTTGTTGTTTAAACACAATGATGGTGCGACTGACCCAGTCTGCAGATATTGTGATACTAACGTATCTGAATTATAATTCGGTTTGAAACCTTCTCCGGCTAGATCAATTGCTCGAGAGCGATCACATTGTGTATATATATTTGCAATCTTCAATTGTTAATGTTATTATTCAATTTCATTTGTTTATTCGGTAGACCGTATGCTGGTTGTCATTAGTGTAATTGATGGACAAATATATATATTGGAAGCTTTACGTTACGGGAGAAATACACTCACTATGTCATCGATCTGTGCAAACTCCTTATAGCAGCAGATGCTCCTATCGTACAATAAAGATTTAGTTCAGGGCTAATTTTCCAGGAAATTCTTTTCCTGAATCCTCCGCAAAATGTGGTTAAAATAACTATTTTTACAAAGCGAAAAGAAGTAACTGATTCTCGTAAAAAGTAGATGAAAAAAGCTTACATGAAAGTTTAAAGATTATAAAATTATTTGGTCTCTTGGTCTTTATGATTCCACAATGTCTCAGACATAGGAAGATATTTAACTTAATTTGGTGAAGCTGTAAAGGTTTTGCCATCGATTCACTAAAATTTACCGGAATTTATCAAAATTTACCGAAGTTTTCCCAAAATGTACCAAAAACAAATTTCGATAAATTTTGGCAAATTTGGTAAATTTTGTCAAATTTCGGTAAATTTTGGTAAATTATGACAAGTTTTTCTAAGTAAATTTACCAACAACAGGCCCTGCTTCATAAACCACTATTTTCCTGAAGAATAGGCTCTGCCTTGAGGTCATATGGTTTGGTAACTTGATCAGAATATACACCGGTTGCAACTAGAAGAATATTTCAAAATATTTGAACCAAATACCAATGTTCGTGCGCATATTTTAAGCTGCATTTGATTAAGAATACATATGGAAACGACATGATTAGTATGCGAAGGTCGTCAGCCTCTTAGAGTGTTCTTCCATTTTTGTCAATATAAAATGTAAATTAAAATTTTAACTAAAACACTCGCTTGGCCAAATAGTTGTAGTTGTTTTGTGCGCTCCTCATATCTTAACATCATCGGCAGAAAAAATTGCTTTAAAATGGTAAATATTATTGAAAAATATTTACAAATTGATACTGTGTGACTATGTGTGCGCATCATTAACTCAAATGAAATTGAATGACAATGCGTCGCCAAAATATTATTCTGTGGAAATTTAAATTTTCTTCTTATGTTAATTGTGACAACCAATTCCCCATAATTTGACAGCAAAATGTTTTAGATATTTTAACCTCTTTTCGAATTGTATTTAAAACTTTGACGCATTTAAAATCTTAGTTGGAGGCACGGCATTTTTTTACTATTCACGAACCAATTAAAGATCGCATGCAACGAATCTGTACTACAGTCTATTTAGTAGTTATCTATAAGTCATTAGAGAACAGTAATTGTTGTAATTAACAACTATATTAAGTTTTGCATTGATACAATATCCGAAAGGGATGCAAAAATATAGAGAGAGTTTGAAATAAAATTGAATTGGTGTCACCAAACAGAAGTGACACGCTACGGTCAGAAGGTCAGAAGCCACTTAGTCTTTCAGAAACGGGTAGTCATTTGTTATTGATACAGTCAGCTTCAGCTGTTTTTCCGCTGATCCACACGTCCAATCAAAACTGTTTAGAGGGATTCTTTTGAAAAAGAGCCTACCGAAATCGGTCGCATTGTCTATTAGAATTTTTAAGAAGTCCTAAGGAAGGACTTCGATCCTAGAAGCCTAAACCTCTTTTTAAAAAAATTCTTCGAAGCTTTTGTGTCTGGTGAAAGGTGATCAACAACAGAAAACTTTCACTTTTCTTACCAAAATTTCTGTAGTTACGCGAGCTGTACAGGGTCGTGTGGGGTGTCATTGGAAAGGTAATCACTTGTACTATTGAGCCAAATAGGGACCTATTGGTTTTAAAATTCATCCATACTGAAATATGTCCAGTTAAGTTTGCAACCGAAGACTTACACTGTTCTTACAGAAATTTCTCAAGTTACACAACGCATGGTTGTGTGGGGTAATTTTTTGTGCTTTTGGGGAAATAGGGTTCCATGTGGTTTGAATGCATCTACGATGAAATAGAAGATGAACTGTTTAAGTGTTCATATTTCATTGCATATGCATCCAAACCACATAATACCCTATTTGGTCCAAAATCACATAAAATTACCTTTCAAATGATACCCCACACGACCATGTACGTTTTGTGTACCTCGAGAAATTTCTGTAAGAACAGTGTAAATCTTCGGTTGAAAACTTCAACTGCATATATTTCGGTGTCGATGTATTTTAAACCCAATAAGTCGGCTCAATAGTACATGTGATTATCTTTCTAACCCTGTACGGCTCGTGTAACTGGAGAAATTTTGGTAAGAAAAGTGAAAGTTTTCGGTTTTTGACCATTTTTCACCAGCCACATAAGCTTCGATTTTTTTTTAAAAAGTGGTTTTGGCCTCTGAGGTAGGCTGTTTTTCAAAATAATCCCTCTAGATGTATACCATTACCACACGCGTGCGTATAGCAGGTTCAACCGTACAAACAAATATAAACAATTTTGATTATATGTATGGATCAGATGAAAACAGCTGAATCAAATTTCTTGCTGAAATTTCACTGCCTCTGACTGTAACGACGACAAAAAACAAACGATCAAGTCGCTCATACAGCTAAGTGCAATGTTGAAACAAATGAAGGAAAAGATTTGCTGTCATACCCGTCGATATTTTCAACATCAAAAAATCACAGATTTATCGGCTGTAACAGAAAGACAGATACGTTTGTTGTTAGTAAAAGGTTTAAAACTTAAATCGGTTCAATTTTACCATTGTGCTTGCCGTTTAATTGACCATGATCAATTAGACTTTTTGTATGGATGGAAAATCAAATAGATATCGTCTGCAAGCATTTTGCTATAATGGATTGTTGTGGATGCCTTCATTATTATCACCTTCAGTAAAGGTTGTTAACTTTTTTCAGCATCTGCTGTCGAAAAAATTATTTATTATTTTTATGAGTTACCGTCATTGAACTTGGAAAAAACTGTGTTGATACGTTTACTAACTCTTAATCGCGTTTGGAAGCAAAAAACCGGAATAAATAAATTATAATTGATCCGATTGTTAGGCATTCGACTCACGAACTATCAATACGATGTAATCGGTATAAAATGATAAATATTAGCATTGATATACTCGAAATTGCATTTGACATTGAAATTTATGAATCGAATTTCGTATACAAGCCGAAAGATCAAAGAATTTTGATTAATATATCGATTATAGGTTAAGAGCAATGATTAACTGAAATTAAGATTCAAACCCGTACTTGAAATGAGCGTTTGTTTACAATTTTAACAATTTTAAATGACTCTCATCGAACACCTTTTTTGGACAGCAAATTGATTTTTTTGTTGTCCTATGTCTTCCATTAATTTCTGTTGTGTAGTAACAATGGTGGAAAGAAGTTTTCCATTGAAAAAAAATTTCAAAAAATTGAAAAGAAAAAATGAATTTAACCAAAATATATTGCCAACAATCAGCTGTTACAAGTTAGTCTGGTGCGAGTTGTCCTTTCGCTCATATTGAATGTAAAAAGCGATTGTATGGTTGATTATCGTATGTGGGTCGGCCACGAACTCGAATAGCAATGTTGCCAAGCTGGAATCGACCTGGTTTGGGCCAGGGAGCCGCCGTCAGCTAAAACTTCTTTCGGCTCTATAAAATCTGGAAAATCCTGTAAATGCTTTTTTTAAAGTAATTAATGTTATTTTTATTTTTAACATAAAATTGTCACCATTCGGAATAATTTCTCCCATGGAACCATGTCAAAAATATTTCATTTTATATTTTTAAATAAATTTTCAAAAATCAAAATTTCATAGAGCGAAAAGAAGTGTTTGGCAACATCGGCCCCCTAGACCAAACCAGACCGATCCCAGCTTGGCAACATCGTGATTTGAGTTACTGGTCGATCCATCTACGATAATCAACCATAAAATCGCTTTTTACATTCAATATGAGCGAAACGGCTTTTTTGGACAACTCGCACTTGACTAAGTTGTTTTTCAGCTTGAATCATAAATTTATTGCAATATATTCACTTCGAACACGAATAATAAATTAAAATTGTGGCAGCAATCAAAAACCGCATTTTTCTGACGGTCTGTTTTGATATTTTGATTTTGACTGCCTTTGGTAAATTTTGCCCCATTGGTAAGTACTATTTTTTGTAAATTAATTACCGTGGACGAAGAACAATTTTTTGCTTGTATTATAAGTATAACTTGTGAAAACTTCTATCCCTCATTGTGTCTATAGCACAATACACTACTTTCAAAATTGTCACTTCAAAGAGCACTCCGAAATGTACCAAATGTCTTTTGTTTGTTGTTACTGAACTAGCTGTCGCAGACGGCAAGCATATTAATATTTTTACTATTCAAACTATTATACTACATTCGATGGAACATTTTCAGATATTGATTTCAACAATCTTTTACTTCATTTGTTTTCAACAGACATCTGTATGTCATATGTCTGTAACAGGTTAAATTTCTTTATATTTACGTATCTGTGCGCCAATGAGAGAACTGGGTGAAATAACAAATTAAAATGATGATACTTTTAAATGTTTATCGCTGTAGTTGTTTCCTGTCCTGTGGACAAAGGGTTCCTTAAGGTTGTTTAGTAAAATTGTCTCGTTCTTTGATCAACCTGACAATTTTGCAATATCTATTTGGTTAATTATTGACACAACAGTCATTTTTTTCTGATAACACTTTTCCGTGTCGCTATCTGTCCCAGACAACCATCTACAGTTTATTAGCACTAATTGCAAACTACCGATTGCAAACATAATTTACCGAAAGGGTAATAAAAATGGAGATAACACGATTAAGTTGAGTTGCTTCTTATTGCCGTTATTTGGGAGTATACAGATGCGGAACCAAGAAAAAATTGTAGCATTAAATCGTCAAAGAGTGTAATGGTAAATTATACATAAAGGTTTTTTTTAAAAAGAAGCTAAACTTTGCTTTTCGTTAATTCACAGCATGGTGGACCGTTAACAATTCATGTAGTTCTTGATCATTCTTAGGATTTTTTCTTTTTATGGGAAAGAATAACTTTTCCCCTAACTCTGAAATGCTTACCTCAGCTGCTGCAGCATTACCAAACCAGCTTTAGAAGCCCTCCTAAATTCAAAAATAGTTGTTCGAATTTCGAACAATTAACCTAGCCTGAAGTCTTATGACGTTTGGGGTTTCAAAGTTTAAATTACAGAAACGTGAAGAATAAACTTTGGTCTAGATTTCGAACAAATTCTATCGTAAAATTGTTTTAACCATAACACTTCTACGCCTATTCTACCTTTTCATGACTTTTCTGAAGTTTCACGTTAAATTTGAACTTTGTTGAGTTCTTATTGGCTTTCATGGCATTATCTTTACTTTCTTGAACTAACTCAATGCTCATGGTTTTCAATGACTTTGATGAGATTGTATTTAAGTACGGCGGGTTTCCACTGGTAAACTTTTTTTTTTAGATCAAAATTCGTACACTTACCATTGCTTTCAACGAAGATTGGGCAAAAATATAAAAATGTGGAATCATCCGAAAATTGCCTTAAATTCTCATAGAAGTATGTACAGTCCACGACATCTCAATTGTCTTACATCTTATGATTTCCACGTTTTTAATGAATTCCACACATTCCACACAGCTCACACTCTGTGTCAGTATGATCCGCTGTGGTTGCCAAGGTTGTATATTATTAGGAGGTTGGGCCACAGCCTTTTTTCGTGGTGGCATTAAATCAAAAATAACTGGTTGCTACTGTGTTGCTGTTGCATTTCAAATTAGTTGAACTCTTCGCTGAGGCATTAACGCGAAAAAATAAGTGACCGCTGCGAAGAATTCACCTAAATACAAATTAAGTTTCATTTTTGATTTTGACGATCGGCATCATTGACGTACATATTTTAAGTTCTCATTAACTACTTTTCGTGTCCAAGCAGGTAGCGTCAATCAAAATTCTAAAAAGACAGGCTCGCTCACATCTGACTCGATCACGAAGACAGTAAACCAATTTAGAAGAGATTTTTCGTCTACTAAAATGTTTGTATTGAAGCTATAGCACTCATCATATTTTAATGCCAGCTTTTATGAGTGTGTTAACCTGTTCTTTCAGAACTTATTCGTCAACTAAAATTTGCAGGTCAAACGTGGAGAACTATTTATTGCGCACATCCTTCATTTTTTAAGTTTTGATGCATCGTCTCATTTTTCCACAAGAGCTCCCTTCCTTTCACTCAGTCTCGAAAGGGAAAAGGGGTCAAAAAAGGCAATACAACAACTTCTTTCTTTTGAAAATATTTTACTTTATCGCAAATTAAAGGAAATTTCTTCCATAAAATCATAAAAATGTTCGAGTATCTCGGTTTCTTAAATTAAAAAAAAGAGAAATAAATCAGAGTAAATAACCTGATGATCGATCATGTACCCACACAAATTAATACAATGGAAATAATAATAAAAAAAATAGAGAAGAAGAGACAAGACTTACCGCACTAAAATGTTACGTTTACAGAATAAATTTTAAATTAAATTCTTTTCGTTTTGAGGGAATACACACTTTTGTAAAGTACATATAAATGGCTTTGACTTAAAACGGTATGGCAACTTATTTGGCAGCCTCTGGAGGGCAATCAGGTTGATTCGATGGATGAGCAGCCCGAAAAGCCGGATGCACCTCCAATTCTCGATCGATGCGCAAGATTATGGGGTATGGCCGAAGATCAACATGGAATCGTCGGGCATTGAAGACTTGTGGTACTAAGCAACAGTCGGCAATCTGTAAGCGAAGATTATTTAAATTTGCTGCCAAATTTCGTACATTTTATTCACAATTTGAATTCCGCACCAAATCAGTTAAATAATTGGAAAAGATGATAGGATAACTAGCGAGAAGGTATTCAAGTCAAGTACTTCCTAAATTGAATCAAAAACTCTTACCGATATTTCATCGCCAACGCAATACTTGCCAGCCGAAGTTGATAGCAGTTTTTCGATAGCGCGAAATCCGCGCGTTATCCAGTGTTGGGCCCACTCTTTTTTCTTTTCCTCGCCGACGTGAATTAGAACGATCAAATTCTGTAGCGGTTGAATGCCGGACGCAATAACCTCACAGATTTCCCGAGCCTTAGCCCGTTTGTGCACGTCTTGTGGTAATAGTGGTCGTTGTGGTCGCGTCTCTTCAAGGTAATGCATAATTGAAACGGACTCAACGAGAGTGTGACCATCTGTAAATTAAAAGTGAACAAATTTTAGCCTGATTTGACTCTAAAAACCCTACCCCAGGATCAATAGAACTTATGGCAGTGTAAAGCTAGATTTTCAACATTAGAACACGGATTCACTAGTCATTCATTATTATGTAGTTCGTAGTTTCTGACCTATATCGACTTCGTTGAAAGCAAAAATCTTTTTGCAATTTTTACAATGAACAACTGCATTACGACCGTATTTGCCATGTTTTTAAGGGTGTGTTCCAGAAAACATTGTTTTGCTTTGTCAGAAGGTTGGGTCGAATTTTTTATTTATTTTTAACGCCTAAAAGCACTCAGGATAGTTCAGAGAATCTTTTATTTTAAATATGATTTTATTATACCTCAAGAGCGATTTCTGATTTTCGGGGCAGTAGAGTGAGGTTTAATCCATCACCGAATGATTACATGGCATGTGTGAGTTGCAACCATTGCTATTGACCGGAGTTAATAGCTGAAAAATGGCTCTAGCATGATGGAGATTATGGGCTCCATTGGGAAATAAGTCAGTGATGAATTTTAGACAATAAATTTCTATTTTACTTGCAGATAATTAGTATATACATTGGAGTCATGTGAGGTATGACTGTTTAGGTAAGTTCATGGGCAGGTAAGCTTTTTTAAATTCGCTTTTTCCAAGGTATAAAATATGCAAAATTTTCAATGAAAAGATTTTCTTCTATGACAGATTCTCTGGGCCATCCTGAGTACAACAGGAGTGGTCAAGAGTTTAAAAGAAATATGAAAAATTTGACCACCCTAGTCAGAAGACGTTTCCATAGAAAACATAGGATTCGTGCCAAAAATACCAATTTTTCCATCTCACCAGACTGTTGAAATCGAAAACATGATCATCATGTTACATGACAAAGAAATTTAAGTTGATGCAAATGACATTACTTCCTGCTACTAATAGCAACATGTATATGTCGGTATATGTATATGCCTTGCCGTAAACAATGATGAACATAAAGGGAGTGTTATCAAAATTTTATCGTTAAATTCCACAGTTAAATTAGTGTGACGACAATAATAAAACAACATCGACAATAAACTTATAAACGTAGTTATTGACTGTAATTAATTGATAAAGGCTGTGAAACCATTCACACAAAAAAAAGCCAAAGAAAACCATTAATCACTTGAATTTCCCGAAGACACAAGACAAATTGTAAAATATCCGATCGCTCAGTATTCACTCCGTGTAAAAAAAAAACAAAAGGAAAAGAAATGAAGACGAAAATTCAGCTTTATAAAATTGGACTGATGTTTATTGTTGGGATGACAACCGTAGTAAGAACCCAAAATTTTCTATTAAAAATTTGAATCGGCAAACTGAAGTTAATTAAGGTCCTACCAATCAGGTACATTCGTCCAATTCGACCGACATCTTTGTGGAACGCCTCAAAGAGATGAACACCCATCTACTATCAGCCCACATCACCTCTCTTAACTATCTAACCGATCAGCAGTCAACCATTTCCCGAATAATTTCAACGCACACCTTAGATGTGATTGCTGAAACATCAAACGCAATCGTATACATGGACGCATTGGAGAAACAAAGCCACATAAGGCTGAACCGTAAAACCGATTTGAAACGACCATGCTGGTTGTACAATTTCTATCAGATCAATCACATGACGGCAGATAATCTGTCAGTGTTATCTAAATGCGGTATTGATAACATCAACTCAACCATTGCACTGTCGACCAGATATTTTCATTCAATGGTCAATACAATGCTGTATGAATCCGCTCTGGGCACAACGAATGCACTGCACGCTATTGGCATGTACAACCCGATGAGTGAACAGTGGAAAATTTCAAGAACGTTGGAAAGTGTTGTGAAATTTTCAGTCGATGGATGGAATGGCACCATGAGCATCGTCGATGATGAAGTTAAACAGTATCGGGATGGTGTTGAGAGAAATTTTCAAAAGTTAGAAGAATGTGAGACCAATGTGGTGCAGAAGTTTTCGAATGCGAAAATTGAAGTTACGACAAGCAAGTGTGTGTAGTGTCGGACAATATAATATGCAGCACGTTCTACCCTGTGCGACTTTTCTTTGTTAATTAACTAGAACTAATAGAAAATTGCTTTTTAGTCTGAAATAGCCATGCCACACAAACAGTTTCGTCTCAGTAAATAGTTTAATTCTACCGTACATATATACGCTCAACCTATGTAGATTTTTGATGGGATTATAAATTCAGTCCCTTTATGCTAATAAAATCTGCATGTCGAATAATATGCACAAAAACACAAATCCAATTTTTCATAACTCTCGGTCCTTTTTGTGAATTAAAGGCCGTGCGTGCTAATTACCCACTATTAGATTATTGAGACATGAGTGATATGCTTGACTCATGAGGACAATACGTTATTTTATTGCATAAGCGAAAACGAGAGAACAGACGTAGTAGAACGATGAATTCACCCGTCAGTTCATTATCATAGCACGCAATAAACAAGTTTTACAAAGCAACCGATTAAGTTCCTGCGATGGAAAGGTTTGGTGTGATTTATTAACCATTATACATTGTATGATGTGCTCTCGTCGCTATAACTTCATCAATGACTTTGATTGCTCCTATCGTAGAAAAACTACAACACCACCTTTTTTGGTACTGGGACTATTTGGTTTAAAGTGCCGCTTGTAACACCTTTAATCCATTCGTAGCGGGAGTTAAGGACTAAGCGTCATATATAAGCACACATATTCACTGAAAGGTAACTCCAAAAGAGTGAGCTCTGATGTGCAAATTGAGTCGAAAACGTGCCCGTAGCATCGACTCAAAAACAGTTATGTTACAACAGAAAATGAAAGTTCGTTCAATGCTCTCCAGGGGGAAAACTGTATACAAATTGGTTAAAATGATCATAAAATAACTGGTGTATCGGCACCGGAATCGGCATCGGCACTCCAGAAAGTAATAAAAACTAAAAAATTTTGGATTTTTTTTGTCACGTTTTTTGCACCAGTCACGTAAAGAAAAAGTTAGTTGTAAACAGCAAAGACAATTCTTCTCTCAACTGAGTGCAAGCGGGAAATTACGCTGGCAAATACTGGGACAGGTGCTATTTGCTATTGGCGCCAGTAGAAGGAAATAGTGGGCAAATAGAAGAAAATAGTGCGCCAATAGATGCGCCAATAGTCACTAATAGCAAATAGATGGGACAAGATTTGTTTGCGTAGTTTACCCCTCGACTAAGTATCGAAAAGTAAAACTTTCTTTTATTTTAGAGAGACAAACGTTGCATTGCCTCATTTGACAATTACACATCCAGTGCCTAAAAAATATTTCATGCTACTCAGCATCATAATGAGTAAAATATGCAAATTTTAGATGCCTCTGTTGTATGAATCTCTGTACAAAGTACTTTATCAGGCTCACGATTTGTATAATGACACACGGCCAGCGGCCTCGTGTCATAATTACACATCCACTGCCTAATAACGTATAATTCACACTCGATGTCATAAATACCTATTTTATCACTTGGATTTACACAAATAACTAAATTGCGCACTTAATCCGCTACTTACCAATTTGCAAGGCAGGAACTTGCTCCATTGGATTGACTTCGCGATATTCATTGCAGTGTTGTTCGCCACCAGCCTTAATTAAACTGATCGGTTTTATGTCGTATGGGATTTCTTTAAGGTTAAGTGCTATCCGAACTCGCCATGAGCAAGAACTTCGCCAATAACTGTACAACACTGGCTGTAAATCGGACATTTTTAAGTTAATTGAGTGATAAAGCAAAAAAAAAAATGATTGGAAAATGTTTAGATGGATGCGTTGCTAGAAATAAACTAAAGACAGATTGTTCGTTTTCGTGCCATTAGTCGGTTTAGTTTGAGAAAACAACAAAAACCGGTCGCTAAAAAGGTTCAGGTAAATTATTCAAATAAAACGCGTTTTTCTTGCGATAAATTTATTAATTTCAGAATGAAGAGTTAAAATGTTAGTCTTAGACGATGTTATGTAACTTCTGTCGCATCACGTTCATTAATCGGAAGAGGTTTGAAATATTGAAATTTCTCATGATGTTACGAAAGCTAATGCGAGTTTAGTTTGTTAATTTGTTAGACGTATTTACCAGGAGTTAAGGCTACACCATTATTAATTAAATCGACAATATATTTGGAGTTCGTTACCTTCCCATTTATTCGAATATTGTTGGACGAACACAATCAATGTTTTGATTCTGAAAATTTCAAAATTTCATTTCACTCATTTTTACTGTTGATTGTTAATACAAAAAAATAAACATTTTGCTCGTTTAATTAACAGCTAATCAGGTGAACTGATATCCTTGAATATTAGACTGGGATTGTCATTAATTAACTGTATATATATAAAGCTATACTAATCAAACAACTCATTTTTCCAACTGTGCAAACAAGTTCGTCTTTACCCCATTTTCATACAACAAACGTTTCGTGATGCTTTTTCACATCAAACTATTTTGATAAAATGGGTAAGAATCAGAGAGTTATTCATCATCTTACTATTTCTATGTGCACCGCGGTGACGGTGGTATATGTACATAAAAGCGCAATTGACGAGCGATCATTCAAACATTATAAATTACTTAAAATCCACATTATGACAAATTGAATAGCACTGATGGCACCAGCTTGGGTGGGACATTTTGCTGCATTTTAAACGGATTTGTTCCAACAATAAACAAGGAAGATGTGATAATTAGCCTTAAAATTCATCCCCTTTGAATGGGAACAACAACACAGCAAAAAAACCAATCAGAAAACTTACTTTTGCTATTGCCGATAACGACATAGCGTTGTGATACTTTGAATAATTAATTTTGGTATCTTTTTTAATCACTTTCAATCACCAAAATATCGCCTAAATCAGGCCACAATTCGAATAAATAAACAAACACAACGAAGAGCAAAAAAAATGCCGGATTGATTAGTTTGTGTATTAGTTTTGTTGATTTTTTTTCTCCCGGCTCGATATTACTTTTGACAGTTGAATACGTTTAACCGTCCCAACTGCAATGTTTTTCAGCCTCAACTTGAAGAAAGATATGATAGATGGCACCAATGGAATGGGAAAAGGAAAATTTCTAGGGGGTAGTACGGGTAGAAATAACGGTAAATGTATTTAGCAATTCAGTAAAAAATAATAAAAGGTTTCGTGTGAAGTTTTTTGATCTGAGACAATGGCGAGTTATCAAACATACGGAGATTCAAATTCAACATTTTTTCGGTTAGCTAATGCAATGTAATTTTATTCGCTGTAGATGTTGAGGATCTTGTTTTTTAACTTTATCTTTATGCTCACATCGAACATCGACTGTAATATTAGCCCATAAATATTGCTAGATATATTAGGAAATTGACTATTATTGTCCAGGGGTTCGTAACTGATTATTTAAATCATAACAACAACGCACTTTTCAACTATACCTAACATTGAATTTGCGTTTGCGAGATTGTGAAAAATTGATGAAGCGATATTTTCTCTCTTCGTGTGCCAGATTCCCTAATACCCATAAGAGTGAAAAATATCGAAGTTGTTTGTGAGAAAATGTTTAAATCGACCTTTTCGTTTTCCCAAAGATTCCAAAGTATCGATATCATGCATTTCCTGTCACTTCTTCCTTATCTACTAAACCATGTAAAATAGACCTGGCAGGAGCGGTTCATTTTTGAAACGTCAAAAAAAGGAACCTAATACACCGTATAAAAATGAGCTCAAATGAACACTGACAAACAAGCGCTACTGCCTGGATTACTTACTAAACTACCTTCAATTCTATTTATTCTATTTTTTCTTCTAACAGACAAATCTATAAACGCACAGCGTTTGAGGCGCTTTGTATAAAGCAGAGACTTGTTTTGGGAAAACATTTTCCCACATTTTCTTGAAGTTTACCGTATCTTTCGTAATTCGAAAAAAAGTCATTTTACTTTCTCCTCAGCGGTTAGCAGCATACAACCCATGGAACAAGCCTGACCTCATTAGGAAAAAGTTCAAAAATACGATTTAACCTTTTGCGCGACTATAACGAGTGACACTCGTGCCAGACATGCCGAAACGTTATGGTTTCTATTGTTCTCAATAGAAGCGCAACAGGTTGTTTTTTGCACTTCCTACTTCCCCACTTCCTTTCTACTGGATCCTTTTATAAACGTTAATAGCTGTGCATGCTATTATTTTGGGATTTTTTTTAGCAAGCGATCATAAATCTACTCTACATCAATGGATTTTTTTTGTTGATATTTTCGATTTACTATATAGGGAAAAATCACCACTTAGAAATTCATTTCGTGTATTCAGATTTTATGAGGCAGAAAAGTAAAAAAAAAAATCGAGATAAGTTTTTGTGAGAAAATGTTAATGACTGATTAAAAAAAATATAAAAACAACCCACCATCGAACGTCCAATAGTACATTGAATGACAAGGGGCGAAAGTAAAAAAATTCAACCGTGTGCGAGAGTTGGAGCCCGCGCCGAAGGCAAGGGTTCTAATCGCACAGGTTGAATTTTTTTACTTTTGCCCCGAGTCGTTCATACTATTTTTTTTGATACCAACATTGAAAATTGATACGTATCGCAAACATCGCAACAAAATGTTGAAATAAAAAGGCATTTAGCCAGAAAATGCGGGGGTCCAGGGGGCGGCAGCCCCCTGGTATATGAAAAATGTAATAATTTAGCCATCACAACAATAACACACACAAAAATTAAGATATAACTAACAAATCATTCAGTAACAAAAAGTATCAACTTTGTATGCTAATTTCAATAAGAACACTGGCGCACAGTGTTTTACAATTTTGATCAAAGTATTCTGCATAATATGAGCGGATTTTGTTGACAACTCGACTCATTTCTCTCATTTTCTGTGACGTCAGTCACTTTCGCTGTTCGTTCAGCTGCGTTCGCTCTTCGTTAAGTACTTTCTCCCCGTGGGATGCATTTTTTTACTTTCGCCCCTCATATGCGGGGCGAAAGTATCATTTTTCAATGTTGGTATCAAAAAAATTAATTAATGTTGCTTAGTGGATTCTATCACTGGGTTGAAATAGTCATTTGTGTACCTGTTTTGGACGATTGATTTTAGGCAATTTCGCGGATTGTAGGCCGAACGAAGTGAGGCTTACAAGCGAAAGTGCCTTAAATCAACCGTCCCAAACAGGTGCACATGTGAGTTTTCATGCAGAGGGCCGGAAACCCGAGAAAATTCGAAAAATTGCCCTCATTTTCGGCCCCGAAGCATGAAAATATAATATAAATCAATCAAAAGGAGGATTGGCAGCTGTCTAGCCAAAAATGTTTCGTAGGCCAGTTGTATTATCAGTAAGAATCTAGGTTTTTGCGTTTTCAGATGGAAATAAAAAGCTGATTACTTTTCAAAGTTCGAGTGATCAGTAGTATTTTACATTTTGGGTTAAAAAAAAAACAATTTTTAAGAAAAGCGGACGCAATGTGATGGGGTTCTAAAAAAACACCAAAATCGTGGACGTCCTTTAGGGACGTTCAATTGTCAAATAAAACGCAAATTTCAATAGAATTTACATTACATATATTTGCATACACATAATGAGATAAAATATACATTTTCATTCTGATTAAATTATTTTTTTTGTATGTCATATTTTCCATTTTTTTATATAGCTTCCTCCGTACGTCGTCATCAGAATTTTAATCCATTTTTTTTTGTTTTTTTAATTAAATATAGTATAATCACAGAGAAAGATTTTTTTGTTTATTTTTAATATTTTTTTTTTCTTTTACATTGATTTAATATTTTATTGTTGGCGAGAATCTTTTTTTGTGTTTTACTGTGTGTTATGTTTTTCGGTTTCTTCTTTTTGCTTCTTCTTTTTCTTCATTTTTAGTATTTTTGTGTGAATTTTCTTTCTGTTTTTGTTTATAATTTACAGATATAAAAACTGAGTTTTATTAAAAAGATTACTTTGCATCACATCGTACAAACAATATTTTTTAATAAAATTTAGTTTTTAATTTTGAATCTTTTTTTTGTCAATTTTTCATTGTTTTCTTTTGCTTTTTTGATTTTTTTTTTCATTTTGATTTTTTTCTTCTTTAAATTTAGTTTATTTATTTTTTTATATTCTTTTTCATTTCATTAAAATTGGAAAGCTAGGTTTTCCATTTATTATTCTGTACATATTTTTTTTTCTCATCAGTAGTAACTAAAATAGATGTTACGTTTATATATTGGCATATAGAACAATCCTATGCACATTTAAATATTTTATAGTCATTTTTCGTTTCTTTAAATTTATTTTCATTTATATCTTTTAATATAAATCTTCAGTTTCTCTTTCAACATAATTTTTTAATTGCTGCAAGTAGTTATTCAATCTGTCACATTAGTTTCAATGTTTGAAAAGAAAGAAAAGAATAACATAATGCTGACAATGTGGTATGATGGATAACCTAAGTAAAAATAATAATAATTCACAATCGAGTTAGATGGATCGTATTTAAGATTCTGTTAAAACTGATAGATAGGTCGTTCGATATTTTCGACTTACGCCTTGGCATCGGACCATTGAAGTAAGTGTAAATGGGAGCACATGTAATTGAAATGGAAAATTGGGGCAAAGGTGGGAACCGAACCCACAATCTTCGAGCAAATTTTTTTTGTTCATCAAATACTTGAGGTAATGCATAATCTACAGAAATATCAATACTAAACTGTCAAAGAATGCAGCACCCTAAGTAGCTATGCCCATATGCTTAGCGTTGCTACTAACTTTCACCAGATGTATTAAAGACGATTAATTTCTGACCCGACAGATAATCGTGTATTCCAAGTGCAAGTGGTCTACCGTTTACTGAGTAACAGTTTTACACAAATTTCAAGATTTAAGATTTAAACGGTTTTTTGTGGGATTTTCTTAATCAGGAATTTTCTATATTTATCTGCTCCTCGGTCTGATCCTGACATATCGTTCTGGTTTCAGTTTGATATTTTATTTCTGTTGCAACATAAAAGCAGTGAAAGGCAGTTCAGTACGTCACTGAACTAAATACCAAGTTGCATACGTTGCGCATTAATTATCAAAAACTTGTACTGTAATATCGCTATCAGTTTAAGTTTTCTTAAGCTTCAGTAATGCAGTAAAACTTTGATGTCCTAACCTTTTATAAATTCCAAGCGGATCTCAACGGAACATTAACCTGTTACGTGTTACTGCATTTGCTTGAAGTATCTTTTAGGGTCTATTTTATCATAAATTACGCTAAATACGGGAACAATGGCTCATCGCTTAATTTTGAATCGTAGATGTCTGGATAATATTTGATAATAATCCATAGTTTCTCTGATAAGATTTTACTTAATCGATTTGCACAAAAGAATCATTATCCCTGCGTACTACACAACATATTTTCAGCGATCAGATATGCCTACCAGGTAGTCAGTTTGAGCAGAATCTTAAAATCGTTAAAATCTCCCGACACTAAATTACCAGAACGTTTGTGTGAGATAAAATTTGATTATTTTTTCCATTTTTTTAATTTTTGGCATTTTAAAATTTATGCATTTTCCACTTTTTTGTTCTTATGTCTTTTTTTTGTTTGTTTGTCGTTATACAGTTAAATTAGCATTTCACATTTTTTTTCTACACGTAAAGAATTGAGTCGTTTTGTTTTGTTTAGCATTCAGAAACAGCCTTATATAAGTACACTCTTATTGTATAAATTTTCCTTCTTTTTTTTCAAATAAATTGAATGAGCTTATCATATTACTTGTGTGTGGACAAAAATAATAAAACCATTCATCGAAATGGAAAATGGGTTGGGATAAGAGTGAAAATATTAGGCAGTTTTTTTTTTCTTGTGTATGTATAAATATCCGGTGCAGTGTCTAGGGCTACTGATTCACTGGAAGAAGATTTTGTAATTGGCTGGTTTTTGTTTTGTGGATTAGATTTGGAAAAGTATTTCACAAAATTCAAAAGACAACGGAATTTTAGGAACTAAGAATCTACTACGAATGCGCAAACCTCTTCCGGTACTGATGACACAACATTGATATTCGCATTAAAAACGTTTGAAACAGCTCCGATGTGTATTTGCAACAAGAAGTTTGGTCAGCAAGAAATTTGCTAAAAGGTGTAGTGCGTTTACAAAAAAAGCAAATCTAGGCGATCAAACATTTGGGCATAGGAAAATTTTTTGGATAAACATTTTCTAAAATTTTCCAGATTTTTCCTACATGTTTCAAATTTTCCCAAAAATATCTTTTGAGAAAATTAAGTAAGTTCGGAAATTCCAAGGACATGTAGGGAAATTCAAGGTAATATGAAAAAAAAAAATAACAAAAATTGTCCCTGAGGCAAGTTAATTTCTTATCAACGAGGGAGTTTATAGCGACATGCACGTAATGCGATCTGCAGAGCGTCATTGAGCGATTATAGAAGATAAAAAAAAAATTAACGTCAACATAAGATGTTCCGGGCGATATATGTGGATTAGAATTCAAGTCGATCTCGATTAGTTTGGATTTTGGTTCGTCCTAGGGTTCATCTTCTGAGTATTTAATGAACGCTCAAGCAAATTGAATGCTCAACAAATTCGTTGTTGCAACTTCATACACAGGTTTATATAGAAGACAACCATTTCCATGAAATGGATAGGCCATTAACACGGTACAATGAGGCTACCAACTGTTATTATGTAAATATTGGTGTGGTTTCCCAGTACCGAAAATGTCTTTTACGATAAGAATGTGCGTCTGTAACATTTTGATGGTTTGCGACTCTTTTTTTTTGGCACAGTAAATTGAAATTTTACGAGATTTCAAATGCAGATATATTGATGAATAAATCGATAAAAATGAATACACGTTTTAGGCCACCAATAGAACTAACTTACATTATTACACTTCATTTTTCTTCTTTGTAAATAAAATGTTACACGACCAAAAGATTTCATTAATAGGCAAATTACTTGTTTGCACGATATTGAATTTACAAGTTTTTTTTTGTTGGTTTTGTTGGTTTCTTTTAAATAGAAACCTATGTAACGCGTTTCTTTCTACACCTTCCTATTTTATCCTCTTCAAAATGGCTTACCAATTTATTCCCGAATTCGTCGTTGGTTGTAAAAAATGACTTTATGGGTAAAAATTGGTAATTAATTATAAGGAAGAAAATTAAGTGGGAAACTTGAACGGCTTCCTCATTATTACTTTAAAACACTCAATAAATTTTCGATAATCTACCACTAACTAATAGAAGTTTGATTGTGTTGGATTTAATTTGGCAATTTTCTCCCTTTTTTATTTCATTTTCTTTTAATTTAATTTTTTTTTTAAATTTTAGATTTCAATTTTGATTTAAAGTTTCTCGATTTTAGGTTTTTTCTTTCATTTTAAGTTTCTTTTTACTTTAAATTTTATTTTTATTTTTCTCTTCGTTTTAAAATGTAAGTCGGAGGGGGTTGAGTTGGTGGAGTGGGTTCATCAAACTGAGGAAACATGAGAAAAATAAATAAATGTAAACACGAAAATGATTCGAAATGAAACATTTTTTTTTAAATATATAATTTATGAAGAAGGTAAAACTCGTAATTTTGAAATTATTGGTTTGACACTTTTTTTTCTATATTTTTGTTTGCTTTCGATTTATATTTTACGATTTTTTCCATTTGTTTCTCCCATTTTTAATTGTTATTTTTACATATACCTACACCTATGTAAAAACTGATATGTCTAAGGACTATGAGTTAGTTATTATCAAATTGTTTTTTTTTTAATTAATTTTTTTCTTTTCATTTTTTTTATTACTTTGAAGGAGGTAGAAAGGATTAAGGGTGGTTAAGTGTAATTATGTGTGGTTGTTTTCTCATTTCATTTCTGGAAAGTGTGTTTAGAGTAATAAATATTAGGACATAAGTGGGATCTTCCTTTTTTTCTTTTTAGGTTAAAACAGTTTTTTATTTTCCTTTTCATTTTTATTATACTTTGAGCATTTCTGTATTTTTCTTTTGGATGTCATCATCCAAAATATCGATTGCTCACAGTACATTCTTATTAAGTTCAAAAAAAGTTTTTTTTTTTTAGAAAAATGTAGTCTTGAAAAACGAGAAATAAATACTAATTTAACAATAGTTAAAGTATGAACCGCTTACAAAAATTCGACACATTTTTATATTTTTTTTTTTATTATTTTACTATACATTTTTTTTAAGTTTACAAATAGTTTATTAAATATATTCTTTTTATAGTTTTTTTTTACTTTTTTTATTATTTTTTTCTCTGAAAAATCACAACACAGAGTATGACGTTATTTTCCGCGCGAAATGCACGCAGGTACCACAGATAAGGAATTACGTCATCAATATAGTGCTTTTTGTTTTTTTTTTTTTAATTTTATTTTTTGGTTATGTTATGTTTTTGTGTGTTTTTATTTTCTTTTGTTCTGTAATGCTTTAGTAGCGAAAGATTGAAAGTGAGTGAGTGAAGGTAGAGAAATACGGTGTGTATTTGGTTGTTTTTTTTTTTAAAGACATATATTATTAAACGTATGTTTGTTCTCATTTTTTTACTAAAAATAATTTCGATGAATTATTTTTGATTTTTTTAATCTTTTTTTAATAATGAAAAAGTCAATTCTACTATAGAGGAAGATTTGAAAAATATGTTCAGATCAAAATAACTAAATCAGAAGAAATCATTGCTTTTGGTCTGAAAAAGCAAACAAAAGAAACAATAACATAAAAAAACGAAATTCGAATAAAAATAATGTTATTTTAATGCCCCCGTATAAATTTTTTTAAATATCAAAGTAGAACATCTCGGCAAAAGCTTAGCATTCAACATACTCAAATATTTCACTATTTGTACGACGCCATTCATCTATTTTCTGGAATCGTTTTCACGGAAAATTAAAGAACGATCTTAAGAACTTGAACCGAGGGATGAACGACTTCCAGAAACGGCTGTGATACGATTCTATGATTTTGGACAATGTGATTCTCAGAAGTCGTTCAATCCATCGACTTTAATGGAGTTCGATGCTGAACTAGGGTCGATTGGTCTTGTTGCTGTCTATACGTCAATATACTAACCTCGATGCTAGCTAAACATTCTTTGTTCATTATGCGTACACAGAAATAGTCATTTGCATAACAACGGAAAAAGTTGAAAAGTCCAGTTTTCGTGTGCAGTTTGTTGATCCAGGCGAAGAAGCCGCGATCAAAAATCACAAGTTATTTTGATTATTCCGAGTTCTGTATAGGCTTTTGTTTCCCCTAGTGGTTTAAAAGGATAGTTTTGACCCTACGGAAAATAAAAGCGTAAAATATAATAAAAAGCATATTTGATTGAAAACACTGAATGGAGGTCGCTTTCTTGCGCTATACTCCCAAAGCGTGCTCCTTTTTTGTCTCAGATCGTTAGATTTCCACATTTTAAGCATGAACATCTGAACAATAAAAAAAGAAACTTTTGGAAGCTAATAAAGTGGGAATCTGTATCGGTATTTGATGCGTCACGGATAATTTTGGTCGGGTTACTTGTATGTTACACATACTGAGAAGAATTGGTTAGGTGAGTTAAAATCTCATATTCATGCATAGGGAAATACACTTCAAACAGAGGGATATGTTGACTTACAACTTTTTCAGAATGAGACGTTCTGTAAGCCTTTCATTTTAAAGGCAAGTATACTTCGCTTTATTGTCAAGATTTCAATGCATCCGCATTCCCGTATAAGTTATTGCATACCGAATTGTGTAACGGTCGATGTATTTATATGCGAGAGAACCTGTTAAGTTGTCGAGGAAACTACGAAAGATTTAAGTACATTAAGAAGGGACATTAATGGCTGAGCACATATCCTTCGTTACCAAAAGTTCAATCATCGTTCAAACAGTCTGCTTCTAATCTATTAATGAAACAGGACTCGTTTAACGAACAGATAGAAATGCAGTTCGACTCTCCGGAAGACATATGGAGTTTTAACCATTTTTGTGTGTGATAGTTCGATGAATTAGATGTCTAATCGTTTTTTTCTTTCTCTTTCTGTCTTTGGTAATTCCAGAAAATGGATCAATGTCATAAGTAAAGACTTTTTTTTGATATTTTTTTTTGCAGCCGAGTACTTTCTCTGCAATTTAAACTATTCCGTGGCATTCGTGTGGTTTTTCGTGGTTGACTTTTTTATCGCTTAAATAAAAAGTTTCTCAAATATCTTGTGTGTTCTTTTTTGCTCTCTTTCTCTATCAAAATATTCAACAAATATTTTCTTTTATTTTAATAAACAACAAATTTTTCAAATATACTTAAAATCAAATCAAAAAATTATCTTAAAATTTATAAAATTGAATCTAATTGCGAAATTAATTTAAATTTTTTTTAATTAAATAAATTTTATAAAATTAGTTAAATCAACAGACAAAACAAAATGTTTTCTAATAAATAAATTATTATTTTTTTTCACACACCTTAACAAAATTGCAATTGTTTGTTCGTTTCTCTTAATTAAGATATTAAGCCACACAGTCATAAAATGTGCTTAAAACAAATCAACAAAACTTAGAGTTTAAAACAAGGAAAAAAATTCTTTTAGCTATTATAAGTATAATATGAAGTAATAATTGCGTGCCCCATTTAAATTATAATTTTTAACATTGATTTTTATTCATCAGTTTTCACAAAAACATATTTTATACCACTGCAGGCATTTATAATAATTTATTCATGAAAATGTGTTTTATCATTTCAATTTAATTGTTTTTTTTCTTCTTCTCCATCTTGTTTTGTGTTCTGTCATTATTTTTTGTATTTCTAATTAATATATAAATATATTTAATTTTGAAATGTAATAATAATATTTTTTTCTTGTTTATAATTAATATAATAATATGAAGGACATCGATTAACACTTAATCTAAGGTACAACCATTTTCAAATTGTCTATTTTAATACTGGAAAGTTTTTTTTTCTAATATTTTCATCATTTTTTTCTTCTCCTTATTTTCATTTTTCTGTTTCAAATAAATTAATTTTATTGATTTTTATTTTATAATTTATCGAGAATCAGAGGGTTTAATTAATATTCATTTTCGGTTCTTCTTTGGATTGTTGCTGTTTATCTCTTCTTATTCTTACTTTAGCAAGTTCTCGAAACGAAAGAATAATCGGTTCCTGTTCGTTATATATTGATAGTGATGTTAATGTTTCTCACAGAATATAGATCCATAACACGTCGTCTCTATTCTATAGATTTCTGAAAGCACCTTTTCTCATGTATACGTCAAGGGAAAGTAGCCTCTTCTATGTACTACCCAGATGCATCGACGACGAAAAATCGCTGTGGACCCACTGATACAATCTCAGTAATTGGCCCAATAATGACGTAGAAAACCGATTTTAACTTGTTTCAATTTGTTTTTATTCAACTGTTCCGCTACAATGTAGAGTCAGGGAATAGTTCTTTTCACAAATCCTTCAATTTCAATTAATTTCTAAAATTTAACAAATCATCATGGACGAATAAGACCTTACTTATTCGCCTGCTTTTCCACTGATTTCCTTTAAGGTATCTCCCAATTTATCGATATAATAGGCAGATTGCCATTTTCACTTGTAAGTTGACGTAAAACTTATATTTTATACGTAAATCGTCCATACAGTTTTTATAGAAAAATTACTTATAATTTCCATGTTGCACGCTAACTTATAATTGACCTGTTAAAGACGGCTGTCATCTGTTATCGACAACTACAGCAATAATAAGGGACAAGCTCTGACTAATGAGTCTTATACAGCAAAAAGCATGTTCAAAACAAATGAAGTAAAAGATTTCTGAAATTAATCTCTGAAAATCTTCGATCAAACGTTGTAACAGATCACATAGTATAGTATATTACTTCCGAGGCTCCAAGTTGTGTATTTGATAAGTGGGGTGTTACAGCCCGACCCAAAGGGGATTACGTGATTAGGCCATGTAAATGAAAATGAAACATGCCGTAACACGTAAAAACTGTTAATATGTTTGCCGTCTACGACAGGTTAAGGTGTTTGACAGAGAGTTGAGGTAATTGATATATTTTCAATTTGGAAGGGTTATTTTTTGAAACCTTTTCACAGAAACGAGCATATATCATTTTTATAGCAAAGATTGATCCTTTGGCATCGTAATTAATCAATAATCAATTAATTTTAAATTGGTTTTTGCAATTAAATTCAATGCTTTCAGTACATTGAGACTTGCGTTATGGTGACCGTGACCTGTGATATTTCAGAAATAGTTGGTGATATTAGAAACGTCATAGCACAAATCATGGTTTTCGTCGACCGTAATTTGTAGGATAATTTTTTAACACGTAAATTTCCATAAGCGACTCATGGTCAGGATCTCATAACTCTCAAATATCTTATAAATGAAAATCGCAATTTCCCAATAGTAGATAATGTATCATATTTACCTTGAATTATTTATCCCATGGATACGTAAGCTACATTACTCAACAAAGCAAAACCATTGACAGATTAAAATATTGCCCAATTTACCTTCCAAGGGAAACACTGAGTTGAGTCAAATCTTCAACTTCAATGGCTTTAATATGCATTTTTCACACCATGAGCAGTCAGTTGATGCCGATAAAACAGATGATTGGAGAATATAGGTTTAATGGAAGAACTAAAATCTACATCTGAATGAAGACAGCTGAAACATGTCGAAATCGGAATCGGTTTTTAATTGATCGTACAACCGAACACACAAATACAATCAACTTTTGTGTGGTTAATAGGATAATCAACGACGTTGAATGGAAACTATTTCTAGCGTTAAATTAATATCACGTATTCAATTGAAAACTTCATTCCGCCTATGTGTGTGTTTGTGCAAATTTTATTAAATAATGAAATTTATGAGCAGATTTGTAATCATAAATTAAAATTTACAAAACCAAAAAACACAGAAATAATGAGAGTCTTAGGAATATCTTTGCCAAATCCTATTTTTCCCGCCGGGTAATAATAATTTATTAGTTTTCCCCCATTTTTTTAAATTTATAATTAATAGAATTATCAAGAAATATAATTTTTCATTATAAATATTTTTGTGTGGTTTTAAACGTTAAGAAATTAACTTTTCTTTTCCTAATCATAATAAATCATAGATTTGTTTAACTAGATTGAGTCATGGTCTTGAAACATTTTCGGTTTCTTCTTTTTTGTGAAAAAGATTTGTTCAAAATTATTAAATAAAAAAAAAAATTACCGAAACAAGTTTGCTTAATAACCATTTGAGCATTTGACCTAAGATTACAATTATCTTGTTCAACTTAGTTTTTTGGTAAAATAATTGTAAAATTGCTTACCTAGCACAAAGCACGTTAACATGTTGGTTGTCGTCGTCGTCTTCTTCTTCTTCTTAATTTTTTGTTTTGTTTTTCCCATTTAATTTAAATTAAAAAATAAAACACGATTTCCTTTCCACTCTCGTAAAACGACTCAGATGGGTTAGATTAGTAATATAATAATTTCTCTTTTAATATTTACAGAAACAGAACCAAGAATCATTGAATCGAAATTTAAAATTTGTTTAGACTCGATTCAATTTTCATTTTTTTCTTCATTATTTTAAGGTGATTTTTACATTGTTTCCAGAAAATGCGTTCTTTTTTGTTTTGTTTGGTTTTTTTTTCCATTATTTTTCAATTTTTTTTTAGATTGTCACTATATTTACCTTGACTAATTTACAGTTGTTTTGTTGTTGCATTTTTGTTTTAATTTTATTTTTGTTCTTAATATTGTTTGATTGTTTCCTTTTTAAATTCTTGTTCCGAACAATATTTTATTGATTTTGTTTTCTTTTGTTGTCCTCTTCAAAAATTTAGGTTGTGCTCGTATCTGTATCCTGAGGCCGATGTGATTTCATGTGTGCACTTCTGCTCTTTACTTTGTTGAAAATTCTGAAAGAACAACCACAAAAAAAAATGTTCTAAAAACCATTTCGGAAAATTAGCTCTAAGTCAGCGTTACCGAATCGATATAATACATATATTAAACCACACGCTAACGCATCATTCGGGAGGTAAATAATATTTTGATTTTATAATAAAGCAGTTCGGGCGAAATTAATAGGAAATCCATCGAAAAGTTTCATGAATAAAAGAGACTGACCCGCATTATTCGTGAATAACAGCATGTGTAACGGTACAGGTAGTTATATCGCTTTCAGTTTGTTGAATGGGATGGTAAGGCATAATTGAAAAACAAACCATCGAAACAAGCACCTGACGATTCAAGAGTTTTTAGTCAGTCAGTGGTAATAATCGTCGCTATTGAGATACAGTGGGCGTCAGTGAAGGTTAGACAATAATATGCTTCAACTGTTTGCTTGGCAGATCCACTCATACAAATACTCGTACGAATTCTTTTTTTTTACATTCTAGCGACAGAGGCTCTCAGATATGGCGTAATAACTGACTACCTTAGCGACCTTAGCTTACAGATAAGTATTTTCTCGTGCTTGTTCATAAAAATAGAGCAAATCGTAGAATTTTAGTGAATTTTTCGAAGTTGACCACTAATCCTCGTAAAAGAATTGAAAGAGAAAATAAAAGCCGTTCACAAACTGTAAGCATCATCATCATCATTATCGAGTCTGTCACTTCTCTTGATCATCCGAGCAATTTCCACAAAATCTTCATTTGTTTCAGCTTCCATTCATTTTACTCATTTTACATGAAAGGCCACACTAACGAGAGAATAGATGACATAACCATCTACCCCTGTCTAGTTGGTGTACTTCGCGGTCTGTTTGATGCAATGCATTCAATTACATTCATCCAATATGGAAAAGATTCGTTCTGTGTGTGCGTGTAGTGCAAAAAAAAATAATGGAATTTGGCTTTTGAAATATTTTCGGTTTGTGGATTTTGTTAACAGAGTTGGTCGTACGGTTTTGGAGCACCTATTAACATCAATCATTTCAACATTTTCCTTTCAATTTCAACCATCTTTTTTCGCAGGGTTAAATTAGGGGGATTTCTGTTTTTAGTACGATGCAAGAGACTGTTACGTTAATGGCAAAATGATCGTTAAATGCAGTGTCAGTTTCGACGGCATATAAATCAAAATGAATCATAAATGATATTAAGGATTATGGGGTGATCTTACTTGCCGCACACCTTGCAGGGATAATCATCCCTTGATATTAAACCATGCGAACTACCTGACTGTAGAACTCCGCTATTAGTCTGCGTATTTATGTTTCGTCCGATACAATGAATTCGTGTGTGACCATGTAGTGCTGCCTTTGATGTGAAACTCTGTTTATTGAATGGAGGTATTAGGTAAGAGCAATTATTTTATAAATTTCCAAATTACCGCTGAACAATCTGGCATTTCGCAGACATGAGGACGAATTTCAATATGAGAATTGGCATTGTGCTGTTGTGATGATACCATCATACTGGCGTTGTCATGTTGATCACCATTGTTCAAATGGCTGATCTTGTAGTCTATGTTCAATTTCTTCCAAAAATAATAAAATTGGACACAATCTGCGACACTTTTGTTGGAGATCTGAAAGTTATGAATTCGATTGAAAACTGACCGCCCATGCATTTGTCGCATAACTCACCTCTTTAGCAATCTTGTAAAAATCTTTGCCATACTCTTCTAACCCTCTCAGAAATGCTTCGATTTCATGTTGCAACCATCTCTTGTGCAGTGGCGTCGGAGCGGTTTGTAGCAATGCTAATATGGCCACATGCGTTTCGCCGTTGGCCTCTAAAAGTGATTTCAACGCAGTTTCCTCGGAATGACATCCTAACGGAATTGCGGATGACTTTGCCAAGTCGACGAACCGTTGGACTTGCCGTTCGTTCTTGACAATGCTGGGATCCCATAGCAATTGCTCGTAGGAATAATTGGAATAGTCGGAAGTTGGTGACGAACAATAAAGTGGAATATTGATTTGGAAGTCGGATCCAATGTTCACGTTGGATTTGTTGAGGAATTCTGGCACACATGCGGTTTCAGCAAAATCGAAATCGATGACATCTTCAAGGTGATCGCGAGCCACGGTGGATGTATATAAGCCGGATGCAGCACGATCTGGATTTAACATTGGAAATGGTGTGTAGTGTGAAGTTGGCGACCGTCGTAGTTTCGACTTATACATCACATTTTTTCGGATTAGCGTTGGTTGCTTTTTCCGTAAAATTGACGATGAAGTGTTTGTTGGTTTCGGCGATGAGCTGGTTGCTGTCGACGATAGATTATTTGGACACAAGAACACTTCACTCAAATGTTGTTCCGTTTGAATGGACAACGGTTTCTTGGTTTCCTCGACGCCTTCGATTTTGATTTTCTTAGCATTGGGTGGACAGAACACATTAAAATCGAACTTGTGAACTTGCTGCTTGTGAATAAAATCTTTCGGCGATGACGACAGCAATGGATCATCCGAATTTAACATCATTTGTGATTGCAAAGCCAATGCGGGCAAGTAATATAGGTCGATATCATTGTCGTTTGCATTTTCGCAAGAACCATTTTCGTTCGGTAGCACTTCTTCCAGAGCCTCTTTAACCTCTTCTGCACTGGACATAGTACCAGTGAAAAATGCCGCTGATAAGGGCGACGACGTGTTTCGAGCATCGTCGAGATAATTCTGCGGCTCATCCAAAAACGATAAATTCTGACTGAATTCGACAATGCTTCGGTCGTGCTGATTACTACCAACCAATAAGTCCGACGATTTGGTTTCGTATGCGTCATCCGGTTCGGTTTTGAAGTAAATGTGTTCCTCCATAACGGATTTGGAATCGTTGAAGAGTTCGTTTTTCAATTTCAATATGCGTTCATTGTCGGTGAGTTCAGAGTCTTTCGGGTCTTTGAAGAAATTGCTCACGTTTCCCTCGAGGAAGTTGATATTTTTCTTGTCATCGAAAAATGAATTAGCATCGGAAAAATGATGCGATTCATCTAAAAATGGAGATGCCTGAGCAATAGTTTCATGACTGGCTGGAGGTGTTGGGTAGGCCAGCGGCGATGGCAGTGGCGAGCCCGATGATTGTGTGGTCGGAGATCCGGTACTGGTGCAACCATACAATATAAAATCTTTGGAATGAAGTGTACTAAATTCAGCAAGACTTTCTGGAAGTGGTGAATTTAAGACCGCTTGTAATTGTCGGGATGGCGTATATCGAGTTAGAATGGCCGATTCGGTTAAATCGCCATTCTCGGACACAGTGTAATCCGCTAGTGGAGTGATTTCATCTAGATGATTTGTTGTTGTCGTATCTTGTAAAAGCTGAATGGAATCAACCGCCTGTAAGAGCATCGCGGTATCGGGAACATTATAAACATCACTGTCACCGAAAAATGACGCAGAAGTGGTGTCTGCGGAGTAGGATAATGTGAACACGTCACCAGAATCGCTAGGCGCCTGTGATATTGTCAGCGACAGCGGTGTGGATGTAGAATTGTTACTTCCGGATAAAGAAATCGCCAATGGTGGTGTAGAGTTTGGAGTAGATGGAAGTGAATTGGTGGGTAAAATAACTGTAGTAGTCTGATTGGCTGACGATGAGTTAAATGTTAAATGGCCGGGATCCGAACAAGTTCGTTTAACTGCTACTTTAGTTCCTCTTTTCAACAGCTCTATTAGCGTTGCGTCTTTTCCTTCCAGCTGTGGAGATGACGAAATCGAAAGCTTTTGTGGAGACAAAGGAACAGTCGTAGCTATTGTTGTGGTGGCAGAGGAAACATTCGCTATCGTGGTTGTCTGCGATGCGGCCGACGTTACAATAGTTGCCTGTATTGTTGAGCCGGTGCCGTTTAAATTCTTTTGAGTCATAAAAGATTCGGATTCCGTTACTCGACGCACTGCTAACGGTGGAGCAGGTACGACAAATGACCCCTTCAATATTTCATAACATCAGTATCTAATCGCAAACATAAATTAAATAGTGGCAACGTTACCTTTAAATCCTTGCTGCGTTTGTTGATAATCTTCTCTTCTATTAGTGCTCGAATGCCGACACTAGCAGTTTGTAGCGGTGGATTCGGTGACTCTTTCTTATCACATTTTTTAGTCTCAGCATCTTTTTTGAAGTAACCGCCATGTAGTCGCATGTGTCCATTTAAAGCTGGAACATTTTTGAACTTCCGATGGCAAAGATTGCATTCTACCGGTTTCTGTTCGACTTTCGTTCCGAGTTGTTGTGATGAAGTCGTACCATCAGAGTTTGTTGAATTTTTCGATTGGGACTGTTGTAACTGAGTCTGAAAATTTAATGGAAAATGGGTTTGGGCTACAGCAATCTCACAGTTTCAATTTTACAGATTTTTTTTTTAGTTTAAATTTTAAAATAAAAATAATTAGCTTGGATTAGAATAAATGTAGTCTGTAAATTAATAGAAAGAAGCCTACACTTTTCCTAACCCATTCTAAAAGCCTAAAGAAAGAGAATCGAATTCGCTAAAAAAACTCTTTTTGTATCAAGTCTAGGAAATGAGCGACGAGGTCACAATTTTTTAGCTCTAGATAGACAAAAGAGTCTTTGGAGTGAGAAGCTAAAACAACTGAGATAAAACTTTAGCGATAATGTGAACTCAAATTGTAGAAATCGTGACAACGATCATTTAACCAGACTCCGGACAGATAATAATCGAAAGTTTCAAACACATTTTTCTGTCTATCACACATACCAATAAATTTTCACTAAAAAAAGTTTCGGTTTTACTCAGAGTACTAATCACTGCTCTCAAAGCAAAAAGGCTTTTTAAACCTACAGTACTAACTAAACGAAAATTCGAATGTTAGACGAAATTGAAGATCGACGACACAACAAAAGTATGAATCTAATTTGTCGACCCTGTGGTATTAATTGTACTGAAAAATCGACGATACTAGAAACGACGACTTTCTGAAGAAACGGCGAGTTCTTGAAAAAGAGGTAAACAGTCGACGATTCTTCATGAACTCACCTTTTCTTCAGGGAGTCATCATTTCTTCTCACCTTTTTAAAATCTAGTACAAAAGATTTTCCCTTCTACCAAATGTTAAAAAACGGTGATTTCCTGAAGAAAAGGTGAGTTTTTGAAGAATTAGCGACAACTCACTGCTTCTTCAGGAACTCGCCCGTTTTTTCAGAAGGTGGTCGTTTCTCGATTTTTCATTACAATGTGGTATTCTCCTTCCTCCACTTCCTTCGATACTCCGATCTTCCCTATCAACTTCTTTCTCTGCACGATATGAATGACTATCAAAAACATTTGTGTCTACCAGTTCAATAAACTGTAAACAGAATCGGAAGCGACACCACTATAATGTCCCATCTATGTAGTATACAAATTGTAATCCTAGATGTAATCGCAAAATGTAAAATTCTTACAATTCATTTCGATTACAAAAATTATCCACATCACGTTCTCAAATTAAACCAATTCCATTCATAGAATAAAATTGTGCTTTTTGTCTAAATGGTAAGCGGATTTACCCATCCAATGCCTAGCGATGTCTTAACGAATTTTATTGTAACATGAGGAAGAAAAAGCGTAAGCCATATTGAAACATTTTATGTATGGATTTCACATTAAATGTATCAGGCAATCTCTGTGATTAATTCTTTGACAGATGTCGAAAACATAGTATATATCCATCGACTGAATGAATAAAATTTCGGAAAGGGGAATTATTATATTGATCGTAATATGTCTGCCATCAATGTACGGAGAGTTAAACGGAAATTAACTAATGGGAAAAAATACCCGAAATTATTTTTTGTTTTTTTATTTGTTGTTCATTGCTATAGGAAAATGAAAATGATCAAAGACAGATAGTTGCTACAAAAATTTATTAATGAACGAGAAACGCTTTTGATATTCCGTTTTCCTTTTATTTGCGTTGTTTTTTTGTAACTGAAAACGATACACCATTATCAGGGTTCATTTGATATTTTCTGATTCGACTCACGGAGCACATTCGAAAATAAAATACGAGAAAAAAACGCGACAGACGAATTAATATTGAATTTATTCAAATAAGGGTTTTTTTCCTTGAAAAATATAAATTAGCGCGCATTTCAGGACTGACAGCCTTGTTTATTTCATTTCTATCAAAGTAAATGAAAATTCAATTGCAACGACAGTAATTTGTCTGATTGATTCCATGACAATTTTAATAACGAAATCGTTTCACATTAAAAATATGAATTTGAATCGATTTGAGAAAAGGTTTAAGTTTTGTAAAATTAAGGGCTGGCTACGCACCTTTTCAATGTAACTCAATACCTCGGTCAAACAGCTTATAATTCCAATTCCGGAACCTTTTTGTCGTACATAGTATTCTGTTAGCGACATAATGCATCGCTGTTGGTCCGAATTAAATGGCGCAATTTGATAGAAGCTGAAGGCCTATTGTCTGTAACTTCCTAATCCTGTTCCCATTAATTAATTTTCATTGAGACTTTAGCTCAGTACTTCAACAAAAAACGTAAACCCATAAGGAATAGTCGATCGATAGGGTGGATAATCATGAATTCCAAGACAGAGTATTTTCCGAAAGTTTTTTTTAAATGATTTCCAGGGGATTTTTCATTGTTTTCGAAAGATTTTCGGAAATTTCCAACATTATTTATCAATACCCAAGTTTTTGAATGCTGCCGGTGTCATTTATTTTTAGAACAAAAGAAGAATAATGGAATTCTTGGAAAAAATGGATTTCTTGTAATTTTTAAAGTTTGTAACGATTGGGCAACGATTTCCAGGAATTTTCTTTCGCAACGTTTTCAACGTCTTTCTACATTCTTTCTTTCTACGTCTGTCTTACGCCACTCAACTAACAACGACAAGACAACGACAACGCCGATCTAAAGTTATTTACGTATCCATCTTGGACGGTTTTGATTGTACGATATGCTATATCAACCGTCCAACCGTCCGTAAACACCAGAAAAGTGTACCAAAATCCCCCATTTACCACACTGTGGCATGTAAAATTAATTTAAAGCTTGATTATTATTCTTGGTTCGTTTTCTTTTTAATAAATCCATACCGACGAGTAAAGCTTCGCCTCTAAATGTAATTAACTTTCAATAGTACCGCCGATGATATGTTTCATTTTTCGTCTGATGTGGGGTTTCATTTAATTAACTTTGAAAGTGATCTTAACAGTAACATATATACGAACAAAGAAAACCAAAATCAGTTTTCGGTCCATACGACAGTCTTGTACATGGAATTTTTGATAATGGTTTCCGTGGTTTCTCTTAATCTTTTAAGAGTTCAGCTTGTTTTGGACGTGTATGTTGAGAGCACACATTTTTGTTTTTTTTTTACTATGTCCTAGTTGGACAACGGCAGTCACAGAGAACGGACGTGTTTATGCGTTGCTCTCTAAAAGTGTTTCTTTTGTGTGGCTGTGTGTGAATTCATTTTCGATTTTGTCTAATTTCTGTGCCAACTTTTACGGCTTTGGTGTTTTTATTTTGCTGTAATGTTTAAATGGTGAAATTATTTTAAAGGTTTTATTAACGAAGTCAAAGTGTTGTTCTCGTAGGTCATTTTCTCTTTGATCAATAAAGTCGTTCTCGCCTCATTGTGCGATATCAACAATTGTGTTATTTCCTTTGTTATTTAACATGTGCTTCGTGGCGTCGGTTTACGGATTAACAATCGACTCTACCAGAAGCTAATGCTAAATTACGTGCTCGATTAATGTACGAAAATGACACATTGCCGTATGGCATCTGGCAGTCAATTTTAGTGCAGGTAAGGTACAAACGCTTCGGGTTCTCATTTGACACCCCAAAACCACATAGCAAATTTTTACAAATTTGCTGTGGTACAATCCCAAGATACAGAAACTATCTTGTACTCCAAAATGACCGCGAGGTTTAACAGATCTATTGATTGATACGTTGTATGGATGTCAAGGGATATGACGAAATACGAATCATTCAAACGCTACAACCTGCAACGCCAGAACGAGTTCAGTCACATGGTGGCATGGCGATTTATACGAAGAGGCAACTCATGGCCTATGGTGATTAGACACTTGCTATTACCTAAAACTAATAGCCGTAACCGTAACAAAGTCGGAAATATCAAAAAACCCAACATTCGCTTTCTCCATAAAAGAAACCATATCGACATAATGTCAATAGTAGAAAGAGCTACAACATGACAATGTTGATAGCGCCATCTTTGGGAAAATGTACAGGTCAATTAGTGATGGTTGTGGTATTCGCATACCACCCACGGCTTGGAGAATTCACAACGTATGGGACGTTAACACACGGTCGATTTGTGAACAATCTAAGTCGGGAGAGATATGATGTAAAATCACAGTCCATATGATCAAGAGACTTGTACAATAGCACAACAGGCCCATCTGAGGCTTAGGTGCTGGGCTTACACCCTCCCATCTAATCTAATCTAATCTAATCTAATGTCCTACTTTCGTACATATTGTTACCATTTCTGAAATTTTATCGGAGAAAATTTATTTTTCATATTTTTTCTATATCATTCGAAATGGCCGAGCATAATGACGAAAAGTTTGAATAAAAGAAACGTTTGAATCATATATAAGAGGAAAAGGCATGGCTCAAAATTACTTTCTTCTAGAAGGACATTAATTATGAAACGAACAAGGCCTACTCTCCGCAAAAAAAAAACCACTTGAAAAACTCATTTAAAAGCACTAGCATTTGGGTAGTAAAAATAAATTTACCCAACTAAAATGTTAGAGCCATGAAAAATGTGAAAGTAAAAAAAAAAATTGAACTTGAAGCAATCAATAAATTTCTGCTGTTTTGCTCTTTCTAATAAAGAACATTGGGTAGCGAGAAAAAAAAACACACACATTTTCTTGTAATAACTTTTTTCATTTGCACCAACCACCAAAACCGAAAATAAATCAACAAGATAATGCGGGTAACACAGCCTCCACCGTATACTGTACCACCACTAATTTTCGAGCCCCGGTGAAAATGTGAATTTTTATTCAGAAAATTTTCCAAAGTTACGATATTTTGTGATTTAATGTGCAACCGTATTATACGACACTGCACATTATAATACCGAACCGAGTAGCGACATTATCACTTTCGACGACTAAATTTTAAATGGCATAATGGAAAATCAAATTTATTGTATCCGCTATTACTTTTAAGTTCTCTTTCGGGTATAAAAATAAAAAAAGCAAAATCGGAAGTTATGTATAATGCAGCATTAGAGGAAAGTTTTTTTCCAAGCCGAGAAGAAAAAAAAACCGAACGAAGAAGAACTTTCAAAGTATAAAAACCAGATGTTATATGGACTTTGACGGAAATTTTTATGGTAAAAATTTTAATTGGAATGAATGAACATTTTTTTTCCTCTACCAGGGCGAACAAAAAACAATTCCGTCTGAAAATTGGTTCACAGGTTGTAATGAGCGATTTTTATAGCTTTTTGTGAATGTAAATAAAAGCAGCTCTTTAGTGTTACATCAGCAGAGGAACAATAACAAAAAAGCAAACCAACTACTGTGATCGCTGGACAACTATTTGGAATGTGGTTGACATGTTTGTTTGTCATTTTTAGGTCCTCCATTACCAACAAAGTGTTTTGAGTTGAGTGAAGTGTCAACATAATGCTAAAAATTGTTACTTTTTGTCATATATTTTCAATCTTTCTCATCGTTTAGAGGAGCTAAATTACAGACTTTAAAACAAAGTGTTTAAAGTGACTTTAGAAAATAGTATTCATTTGCTTTCGACAATGACGAGAAAAATAAGCGATGAACTAACGACAGGCTAACGTTATCTTTTATAAGAAAATGTATGCGTTAGATCATGAAGTAAAAGATTTTGTATCGAAAAAAATGTTTAATAAGCATACGTAATCGATTCAATTGTTTATAAAGTAACCCAGGTCCCTTATCTGACGTTTCAAAAATGAGCTGCTCCTGCCTACTTTCCTTTCGCTTAGTTTACGACTATGAGTCATGAAATATATCAATAGCCGCCGATTGAAAATTTTGATCAATATGTCAATAGTGGTTTCTACAAGGTCCACATTTAGGGCAATAAATTCAATATGTTACGAATGAAAGCCCATGTCGACAGATTAAGAATAGTGTGGGTAAAGTGGATGGCCTAAGCATGATTTTTGTTTGTTTTTGTACGTCATCGATGGAAGATAAATTACTTCCTAGATCTAAAGAGTTTACTGTGCCTACGAACAATTTACAATTACAAAAAGTTGTCTTTTCCGGTGAAACAGACCATTTTAAAATTGCAAAACAAATATTTTTCGTCTCATGGCCATTTTCACCATAGTTTATAAGATCCCGTTAATCAAGTAGTGGTTCGAACTCAGAAGCTAAGTAAATAAACAGTATACATTTGATGTTAGTGTAACAATAAATAGCATAAGTTTCAAACCGTTCCTTAATGAACAACTGATATCAGCACATGGGATATATAGTACGAGATGAAACTGCATCATATTTAAAATTGTAATTATAGGTCTCTTCGCAACATCGTGGCTGAGACGAGGGGTAACCGACTCGGGTAATTGACTACACACCCTTAAAGGAATTTCCACAGTATCCGGTAAATAATTGTAATTGATGGAAATACGAGAAATTGATGGAATTATAAGGAATTGACCGGAATTCGCTGGAAATACTTTAAATTATAAGGAATACAAGCTAAGGAATTGAAAGTAAATAAGGATAAGTATGATGATCGGAAATTCCTGGTACTTTTTTCCGATCATCATACCTATCTGTATTTAGTCTAATTTCCTTTCAATTCCCTTACAATGTATTAATGTATTTCCAGTCAATTACTTATAATTCCATCACTTTCACGTATTTCCAGTCAATTCCGGTCAATTCCTCATAATTCCATCAATTTTACGTATTTCCAGCAGGCCGTTTACGCTCGTTTGCTCTCCGTTTACTCTTTAAACAACAAAAAAGAAGCGTAAAAAGAGTAATGTACATTGTTAACAATGACCGCTGAATTTTTTGATTTATTGCTCGTGCTTTGGCAGCATTGATTTCAATAATTAAGCGCGACCGACAGCGCGATATTTTTGCATTGCCGGAGACATTTTTTGACACTCTGAAGTGTTTTCTCTTTCATTTCTTTGTCATTCATTTTCATATCTCTGGCCAAGGTACACGTTTTTAGTTTATTTCTGTACAAATCGTAATCGGTCCATTTTATTAAAGTTTAATTGAGGGATTAGATTACGTGTGATTTACTAGATGTAAGAGAATCGCGATTCACTTTGTTTTGTGTATATTTTTTATGCTTTTTGTTGTTTGTAGATTTTAAAGCTCCGCTACATGTCTATGAATTATCTTACGTTCAATAAATGATTACGAATGGAGAATTCATGGTTTTGGTGCTGGAAGAACTAGTGATTTCTACGATTCCCTTTTCAACATACATCAAACTTCTTTTTGGGGATATCAAAAACAAATTTCAAGAATATCAGCTTTCATTTTTCTTTACATCAAATTCCTTTTTGAAAACAATTTTCTAGGATATCGATTTTAGAATATCAACAGTCTCTTTTGAGGATATCATTTTTTTCTTTTTTAGGATATAAAAATTATTTTTCTTTTTGTAGTACCAAAACCGTCACATTCACTCACTAAATTTAGTACCGAAAGAGCAACATTCTCCCCTACTATTTTCTCTCAATTTTCATTCCCGCTTATGTCATTTTCGATCCTATCTTTATTCTTTCCCAAATGTGTCAAGTTGTTGTATGTACGCGAATGTAATGTTTTTAGTGTTTTGTGACAATGCATTCATAAGGATTGCTTTCAGCATTCATACGGACTGCTTTCAGCATTCATTCGGATGTCTTTCGGCATTCCTACAGATTGCTTATTTTTCGACATTTGTGAGAATACATGCACACGGAACGGACTTCTTTAGGCATTCATACGGATTACTTTCGGCATTAATATGGAATGCTTTTGCACCGGAATGTTGTTCAGTTTTGTTGTTATGTTTTGTTCGGAATGTGACTTTGGTACTCCAGAAAGAAAAATAGTATACAAACCACGGATCAAAAAGGTGTGTTTTAGACCACGGTGGTGAAAACGTCCTTAGTCTCCGCTCCGCTTCGCGTCGCTCCATCCCTGGACGTTTTCAAAACACACCTTTTTGATCCTTGGTATGTAACATACGACAACGTTACGAAGCGATTATTCATTGGAAGCTGCTGAAAGCCTATGCATATCGTGTTGAAAACTGCAATGTGGAGACATATTTTGCGCAAAATTTGCACTAACGCACTAGTTCGGGAAATAGCTGTTGTGTAATTTAATTACTTCCCTGCTCTTAAAGCCTGATTTCCAGTCAATTCCTTATAACTCCATCAATTTCTTGTATTTTTATCAATTACAATTATTTACCGGAGTATCCGGGGAGCTGTAACATAGCTGTTTCAAATTTTAGTTTCGCAGAAAGCGTTTTCAAAATAATCTGTTCATTTTACAAAACGCTCCTTTAACTTTGACTCTAGTCTCTATTTGACAAATATATTTTTAGTGAGTCACCAACTATTTCCTACAAAAAAAAAATGTCGCAATGGAATTGAATAATAACGGAAAATATCGTGGAATTATTTCGAAAATTCCTGGAATTGGAGAAATTAATTGGAATTGTAGGAATTGAATGGCGAATCCGGCAAGTATAGGTGTTAATCCGGTAATTGAAGTAATAAAAGGAATTGAAAGCAATTAAAATGAATTAGTAATTGATTTGCCATCATTTCGGTCAGTCGGTTACCCCTCGGGCTGAGATATATATCTGTTATGCGAAATCTGTTTAAATTTCATTCAGGTGATTGGAAAACAACCATTTGCTAAGCATTCAAATTCGTTTTTCTTTTCGCAAACGTTAGTAATTTTGAGAGAAAACGAAAAGAAAATTAGTTGGTAGCTTCAATGAAATTAACTTAGGGTTTTCGTTTTATTGTTGAAACGCTCATTTATTTCTTTGATTTAGCATTTTTCGGGGGGGGTGGAATATCTGAAATACGTTGACTTTTAACATCTGCAGCATAATAGCCATCTATTGTGTATGGGCCATGAATCTAATGAATTTATGCCCCCCTATTCATTTTATTTTTATTTTTGTTTGTTGTCGCCCGTCGTTGTCGTCGTCGCTTTTCTTACGTTCCCATACGAAAAAATAAAGTGTCTGTACGTTTGAAGCGAAGCGAAACATTTTCATTTTCAGTAAAAGATTTTCTTCGGATCCTATATCACACGTATATTATGTATATATCGATTAAAGCCTCTCATCTTTAATTCAAAACTATTTCGAAATTCTATTAAACAGCTCAATGATTTTTCCCAAGCTCTGCTGTATTTATATATATATATATGCATACATTCGACGGTTTAGTATGCATACATATATCGGCATCATTGAATATAATTTCGTTTAACGTACATATAAATTCGAACATGAACGTGATTTGCTATAAGCAGAACAAAAATTTGTATTCAAAAAATGTTACATTTTAAGCATCGACATTCAATATCTGGAAATCAATATTTGAACGAAGATTAAACGTAAATAAATAAAAGCAATAATGTTTACACTGAGTATTGGTTTCACGGAAGAAAATTATAAGAGCTGCGAGAAAAACGTAAAGGAAAAACTGAAGCAGAAAAGAAAAGAAATTCATTTCCCTTTGCCATCATTAATTCAATTGAAAGGAGAGAAAATACACTCAAAAGGAATTGGCAAAAAATTAAATTCTTAAAGAAAAACGAGAAAGAGTCGCCAATGAAAATAGTAGGATAAATAAATCCAACGCTCCTACCTGCATATTCCATGTTCGCGGCCGTTGTGTTTGCCTTTGTCCATTTGCAGCCGTTATTCCAGCGTTCGCTTGTTTCGTTTGTTGCATAATTTGACTAATGAGATCCAGTTGTTGTCGTGTTAGTCCTTCATTTCCTGCACCAGCTGGTGAAGATGGTGATGATGGCTCTCCGCCATTAAATTGGATACAAGTGGCACCATGAGGCGAACTTGCATCGCCTATTAAATAAAATTGATTTTAAATGTGAAATAAACAGAAATCGCACACATTCGTCCAACTTAAAGAGTTGTCGTCTATATACGATTTTCTTCTTGTTCATGACTTATATTTCTAAGCACCAACATCAATATCAAAACTTGTACGTTTGTATTATATATATGGCTATGAAATACAGCTACAAAACACGTTTAATATAAATGGTATATTATATCCGGAAAATCTTACCACTAGCTGTGGCAGGAGATAAGCTCAGCCCAGTTGGTGGTCCTGTTGATGATGACATCGATTGATTGGGCGTCGTTGGGGTCATTGCTAATGAACTGTGATGGTTTTCTGTATGCCTTCGTAATGATCTAGCATCACAGTAAGATTTACCACAACCTTCCGCTTTACACTCATAAGGCTTTTTATTTCGATGGGTAAGCATATGACCGTTTCTGTAAGATAGTTTTCACGTGTTAATTGATTTTTTGTCAATAGATTCAAATCAAATAGACGTTAATAGTAGAGGCACAACGGGATAAAATTAAAAGTTTTTTTTTGCAATGGAAAACTTTTGCTGCAAGTTTTCAATTTCATTGACATTCTTCTCTAAAGTTATGGTAACATTTGAGTCCTTGATATTCTGTTCAGCACTAACAATTGACGGTAAATTGGAAGTGTCGATCAAATAAATATTCGTGAAGTCTGTGGAAGCTGTGCTTGTCAGCGTCAAGCATAGAAACTTCAGGAGCGATACATAACATGCAGGGACTATTATTGCTACAACATTTTTCCATATTTTCCAAGATTTTCCTAAAAGTAAAAATTAAATCTGGAAAAATGTAGGAAAATTCGCAGAAATGGGGAAAACCGCTTTCTCCCTTGATAAAATGATATGAAATTGTGCAGGTTTTTGATGCTCCATTTGTTAAATCCTATTATGTTAAAACAGAAAAACAGAAGTGGTTAACTGCGTTGAAATGACCATGATACCTCTCCAGTAACTATGTCCAGATTTCTCTGCAAAAACAACACCCTGTCACTGAAAAACTAGGTCAGTTACGAGCACTGGAAGAGGAAATGTGTGCTTGAAAGGAGATAAATCTACTGGCTCGTAGCTGACCTGTTTACCCTATGCATTACCGTTCCCATCTGGTAAATGTATTTCTTGTTTTATTCATTTAACAATCAACTCGTACATCTCGAAATCTATCCAAGTATACAAAGAACGAAAGTCTTGTGATTGTGGTACTGGATGTCAGCTATGCATCAAGTGCAACGTCCACCGTGAAAAATGTCCACCACTGGACATACAAAATACATCTGACTTAGAGTAGGAAATTTACGGACACGTTACAAAGATTTCAATTGAACTGTAGAGGACAGTGCTACGATGGTGCGTATCTGGATTACAGACTCGAATACGGAAACATGAATTTAGGGCATGGTTTATTCATTGCACCGGTCGCAATTTAAATGTTTCATCTTTCCGGATGCAATATGTCTCAAAGACATGGCTGACTTGTTATCGAATATCGTGTATGAACTACAACCATGGATTATATTTTTGGGAAAATGTTTTCTCAAAAATTTCCAACTTTTCCGAAACAAATAATTGGTAAAAGTTCGAAATTGTTGCGAAAATAAAAGTCGTAATAATAGTCCTTTCCTGTCGAGAACGCAATCCTTACATTTATTATTCAAATGGAAGTAAATTATTAACGAAATGACTTTAAACAGCACTCAAAACATACATCGATATTAATGTAAAGCTGAATATAAAGGTATCAACGAACTCGCAATACCGATTTTATATTATATGTACGTAAGAGCCTTCACTACTAATGTTTTCTATACTAACTAAATAACACTTACAAATGATCCTGTCGCTTAAATGCTTTTGAACACATTCCACAAACATATTTCCTTTCATCGCTGTGAGTTAATTTGTGCTTAGCAAGAGCTGAAGCATTACCAAATACTTTGCTGCAAACCTGTGAATAATTATATATTTATGTGCGTTAGCAAGACATTCTGTTTAAATCGGATGTTTGATTTATTCTAAAGTTGATTAAATGTAATGTGGAAATTTGTCGAACAACAACTGTCAGATGATGAGTTTCCATTTGCTGCGACACTCATAGTTATACATTGTATATGCATTTACCGAGAGTAAAGACAGAGATCGAGTAGCATCATTTTCGGTAATATAGTTGATGAATTAATGAATAATACAAACACTCACCGCCACCCACAATGTATAAATACGGATGGAATACAACAGACATTTTTAATGAAATAAATTAATAATCACAAAATTCCTTATTAATGTTTTATATGTGTGTATGTCGGAGACAGGTGTTTGATTCCAATGGCCTGGGGATTTGTAAATTGCCCAAAGTTTGAGGCAGGCAACATTGTGTCGTGTAATCAGATTTGGGAACATAAAACTATTATGTAAAGGTGAGACATATTGTTGCGGACCGACCCCGCATAATAGTCGCAAAACCATTTTTCGAACATTATTATTATTGAGGTTAACGGGTTTTAAAAGCAGTTAGGGACGAGAGATTTTAATTTAAAGGAAGCTCATTGTTTGACATTCTATAATAATTATTCATAATGTAATTGCCTTAATTTCCCTGTGTGGTGCACTTTATGTCCATTTATCAAACTTTTGGTCTCGATTTTCACATAACAATAACAAAATTATCATTTTTCCGCTATCGCATGCGAACATCACAAAAACCTTTTGGCCGCTTAATATTTGTATTAGTCGATGGGCAAAACCAATTACCAATATTAACAACAGTGTAGTTAGTGTAATTGGATGCGACATTGCATATAGTATACAATGTAATGTGGCAATCCAGAGGAAAAATAAATAAATGCGGAACGGCGGATATGCTATAAGCATTTGGTTGCCTGTTTGAGTGGTTGTGATCAAATCTTCTATTGCCGCAGAACACGCTAAATGTAACTAATTCATTCATAAAAGTAGGTTTAGAAGCTAATTAAGATATTATAAATTCAAACTATAAAACGCACAACATGGTAATCCAGAGCGATAATCCCACACACAACGTTGTGCATAGTGTATGCTCTTTCAGCGAAATGTTAGCGTACAAAACGGTTGAAAATAATTATAAATTCAAGGCTGATAAAGGTCGGTGATGCCGAACATTATCTTTTTTCTTCTGTTGAACAAAAGACAGCTATAGCAGCAAGTGTTGTAATTGAGCATTTCAAAAAGAACGAAAAAAAAATCTCATTTTCACGTTTGACGTTTCCGAAATGGAAGCAAAAACGGGAAAAGTCCACATCTAAAATGTCATAAATCCGGATATAAATGTACGAAATGAGCAACTCTTCTAGATACGAAAAACGTAGTTTGTCCTCAAAATGAACAACCCAGCGAAAGCTTAAACATTTAGCCGGTAAAACTGCTTACTCTCAAAATTGTACTTCATCCACTTGAATAAGCACAAAATCATAAATTTCTTAATATCTTTTTTTTTCTCCCAACGTTTATGTTCACATCTTTATATAAATGTATATCACAACGTGCCACATATACCTTTCATTCTACTTACCACCCATTGTTTTTCTTGGGAAATATAATTTCTAACAATGCGCACCTTTGTCAACTTTATACATTTTTTTTTCATGGTGCGAAGTAGCAATATATAGAGAAGAAGTAAAGTCTATTTCAACTTTCAACCTAGTTTCTCTTTTACCGTTTCTTTTTCGAATATAATATACGAATTCACCATTTGGCATTACATTTTCTTGAAGAAAAAAGAAAAAACAACCAACCAGCCTGGTATTATATTATGTATTTATATATCACTCCGAGCCATTGCATATAATATCTATCTATCTATATATATATATATATCTATCTATATATATATAATGATACACGTTCACCAATGAAAAATGTTTTCTTATATCATTATTACGTACGACAATGAAAAAAAATTATGTTTTATGTGTTTTTCAGCTGCCTTACTAAATCACATATATATAAAAAAAAATATGAAATGTTTAAAGGTACGTACTGGCGTTCGTAAATTGCACCAAACACTAAAAGTTTTGTCCTACACAAACATCTCCTTTTGTTGTAAATTTATTTATTTTTGAATTTTGTTTTTGTTTTTTTATTTTTTTCGTTTCTTTTATTTTTATTATTTATGATTGTTCAACATCTATATAGAAATAATGGATGGTAGCTAAATCCAAACAAAATGTGCACTACACTTTTATAACCAGATAATGTTTCGCTTCGAAAACCATCTTAGCGTGAAGACGATGAGCTTTTCTTTCTGGGAGTGCAGTTGAAAAGTCATGAACAATAAGAAAGTCTGACCGATCAAAATCACGAAAATATATATACACGGTTTTGGGTGGGCTACGTTTCACCATTTAAAAGCATTTTAGGTTGGACTAAGTATGAGTAATCGGTTAGTTGGCAATAAAATAAAAGGATATGTAAAAGACATTGATTGAATTCGTTATGCTTTAAGCAATGACGTGTGGAATTATCTAAAACTGGTGAAAAGATACATCCTCTTTAAAGTCCGCACATCTATCGAAAATGGTCAAGTCCCGCAGTACAACGACAATTTCTTTCTACGTACAATCAATGGGGAAACTCCACCATTGTCGCAAAGGAATCAACATATATTCAATGTAAGAGACGTCCAAAATATGCAAAACTACAGTGATTAAACGTAAAGCTTGTGCAGAATCAGCTACAGCTGAACATCTCCAGCTGGTCAGCAAGCTACACACTGTGAATACATACGTTAAGGTCATCTATGTGCGCACATAACACGTATGACTGTAGTAAACTCGTTGTTTAGAATGTGTTTTGATTGTATATTATACAAGTAGAGTGTGTTTGATGATCAGCTGGTGAAGTTCAGCTGTTGCTGATTCTGCACAAGCTATACATTTAATAATTGTATTTCGATATTGAAGGTAATAAACGCACGGAGTAGTTGAATTGTTATCGTTCCATTTTAAAAGAATCAAAGTCTTGACGTTTCTTAAACAACTGTTCTTTTTTTTTTATTTCGAGCGTTTCAATTGTTTCCAATGAAAAATCGTCCAACGAAAATAAATATATTCCACATTCCAAAAGTGTTGCTTTTGTAACATTTAGTCATCGATATAATATTCTGTAGATAATGAGACACGAAGAACAAATTTCGGAAACATAGCACACATACAAGTACAAAAAATACGAATCACAACACAAAACGAAGAGAAAAAGGAAATTGAGAAATGCAGAGTTTCAATTATTTTCAAATATTTGTATGAGATTTTTTCGCGCGCTTTCTCAAAACGTAAGTTACGTTACACATACATCCATGTGATCTTTCCGCATAAAATTGCTTTGACATTACTTATCTACCCTATATTACATCGATGCATTTAGTATTACCACTGAATTGCGGTTTCATTTTCCAAATCTCGTTTGAAGTTAATATTTGACAAAGAAAAAATAATAACAAAGGAAAAATGAACATCTGACTATTTGTGCCATTTACTCTACACATTCCACACATGGGAAAATTCTTTCCACACTTGGTAATATTCATTCTACGACAATAAGCTCCCAAATGTGGAATGCATTTTCCCATGCGTAGAATGGCAGACGGAATATTACATAAAAAAAAGGATGATACACATTGACGTCATCATCTTATGATATTTTTTCCTTTCCTTTCAAATACCTTAAAAAAATCGTCAAATTTCTTGCGCATCGTCGGGTTATAATACGATTTTATTAATAAAAGAATCATTGAGTCATTGTGACAAATTTTTTATGTTTTATAGTGAGTTCAACATCACCAAGAATGACCTCACAAAATTTTCTTACTCGTGTGCTCATTTCATAATTTTTAATATGTCTGAAACGACGATAAAGATTTTTCAACAAAAATGAGAGAGAAATAAAAAAAAATTTAATTTTATCATTTTGTGATCTTGACTTTCGAAATTGCTCCTGATGAATGGGTGGTTGTAATATAATATCTTGACATTAAAGCAACACTTTCATGCGCTATCTCTGTGTGTGTAAATATAGTAGCGGAGCTTATGTGTTTGCATTCAGAATTTTTTTTTTTTTCATACAAAATTTTGTTGAACCAAAGTGGTTTAAACATTTACGAGTATCTATGAGTACTTGACTTGAATTAACGCTAAGTAATTGATATTTTCTGCAAATAAGTACTGTCTGTGACGTTAATGGAATTTAGCATGCACTCTGGAATTAAGCGGATAAATTAATGAAAAAAAATAATAAAGAAAGACGAGATAAACACCCACAATTGTACAGCAACCGAAAGAGAAGCAGCTAGTCGTTTAATTTAATGTTGGAAAGAGAAATGAATTGAAGAGCACTTCAGTTTGGAGTAAACAATTTTCTCTAAAATATTTTCGTCTCATTTTTTTTTACATTTTTTTATGCATTTCCTAGTCCTTGAAGTGTAAACTTTAAGCATCGTTAAATTTCAGGAATGTCGATTCCGTTCCCTTTCCTACTAAGTTCTGTTTTTCCTTTTGCGATATATTTGGAAACTTTTTACAGTCGTAAACTCGGTTAGATGTTAAGCGCAGCAACATCACAAACAAATACTTTGATAGGTGTCGTGTTATTGTATTAATGAATCTTTTATGCATTGATTACATTTTGTAAAGTAGTTTTTAACAGACTCCGCTTTTATAAAGTTCATCACTTCGGCTTTCCGATTGAAAAAATTGATTTGGATTCTACTCCATCATACAATATTTTGTGGCACTCAAGAGTAGAAAGACAGATTATTCCGTTTTTTTAATAACTTGCCTAAGTTACATGAATTTAGTCATCATTTACCTGCGACATAATTCGGGAGCGAAGTGAAAAGTTGTTTCTTTGTGGTCGGCTTTGTCTTGGATACACAAAAATCAGACTATTCATACCTGATTACATAAATGTCTACAACAAAAAGGGGTAAAAAATTGAGACTGATTTTCATGAAAAGCTAAGCTTACCGAAATCGACCCTAATTTCTAAGCTAGAATGCAGTTTTGTTTTGTTACTATAATAGCCCACGTGTATATCAATCGTATGAGGACCGGTTTAAATCCTTTGTTGCGACGGTCGTCAGGCGTTTGTCCTGACAGTCAACTAACCCATCATATAGATACCAGTTTAATGTCCATATATGAAGGTATCAGTGCCACACACATAAAGAATGAAATATCAAAATAAATTCTTTATTTAAAGGAGTGCAGTGACTCACAAAATTTGGAAACTCGAAAATTCAGTCTTTCATCGAAAATTGGAATTTAACAATGGGAAGGCCTACATGTTCCTAATCCATCCACCATAATCTGCTCATTGTTAACCGAAACAATAGTTGGTAGAAATTTCCATTTCTAGGAATTAATTTCTGAAATCAATCTCTATTAGTCGATTATTCATCGTATTGAATTAAACGCACTCGTACAGCTTGAAAATATATGTGTTTTGTTTTCAAATAGACATTATTAAAAATACAAATTTGAATATTTCAGGTAGATCACCATTTTAGAACAAATTTTATTGTTGCCGATTCTTGATTTTTTTTACAAGCCGTGTTCCGACAGCAACGACTTGTGTTACAAATATTTCTAAGACATTAGGCAATTGCCTAAAATCGCAGTTTCATTTACGACTTCAGAACATTTTTCATGCTAAAGAGGTACGCATAAACCACTTTAAAATGTATAAAATAGCTATTTTGATAACTAGTTAGTAAATGGTGTTGGTTTTTCGTTATAACGATCAAAGTAACATTTACATCAATTTAATTTCGATCACATACGCCTAAGAAAATAGAAGTCCATTCCTGTAAGGTCAGTCGTAGAATAAAAAGTTTTATAAGAATCTGTCTATACTATTCCACTTACGGAACTACAAACTTCAAGAAACCAAAAAATGGGATATTTTGCTTAATAGATCCACGCAGTGGAATCCACACAAAATCCATTTACGCACTACTTTGATCGCACTGCTGTACATAATAGTTATTTATGTAACAAGAATCGTATGAAGGTATATTATCGCATTAAATGTCAGATGTCTCGGCGAAGCCAAGGTTGGCAAGACGTCGTGTGCGATAATATACCAGCCATCATACGATTCGAGTTGCATACAACGTTTTATGCAATGAATAAAATCGAATAAAAATCGAAGATATTCGTAATGTGACGTCAGCATTAGTGCGATAAAGTTCTTTGCAAATTCTTTATTCACCATTGATGCATTTTTTACGAACGATGCCGAAGTATTGACAAAAACTTTTTACAACAGAAAGCGTTGTTGCCGAAAACATTCAGAAAATTAAAAAACGATTCCTAAAAGTGACAAATTTGGGACGAAATAAAAAATCGTCGAAGAAATTGATAGATTCTATGAAAACATTTTATAGCAAGCGTCACAACCGTGGCATTAAACAGTGATATATAGAATAGAAAGTGACAAATCTCGCTCAATATTTCGGATAGAAGTGATGTGTTATTAACACACATAAAAGCACAATGTAGCAAGGACTCTCTTTCTCTCAGCTATAATGTTAAGTAAAAATATCCAAAGAAATGCTGTGAAAACACACGTTAATGTCAAAATGATTGATACATTTTTTTTGTTTAAAAAAAAAGTATATTTATGCTACACGTTACAGTCATATGATCATTCCGAATATATCATGTATATATCATGTGTATATGAGATGAGTAATCTGCAATCATTTTTCAGTGTAATGCAAAATAATATTTTTCCTTCGCATTTTCACATATTCTTTTTAAATACATTTTTTTTAAAGACCTTGTTGGCAGATATATATTTATCATGAACATGGATTTGTACAAGGAAACAGGACCATTATTCGCCGTCCTTTTTTGTTGCTGTATAATACGGATTTCCAATGACAATGTTTTCCAGTAAATATTAGTTTTCTCAGATGTTTGCTTTTGTGAAACGATCTTCAAAGCGTGGATAAAAATAGAAAATAAATAAGAAAACATATCGGGGAGTCAGGTAAGAGTCTTGTTTGTAACATACAACTGTGCAGTGAACGAAATGCCGACATTGATATATTCAACAATTCAACATCAACAATTCAAATAAATGGGGAAACAATTCTTATTATGTTAGTGAGAAGGTTATTTGGATAGGCGAAATAGTTGTTTCATTAAGTTAGTGGATTATAATCGTCGAAATAAATGACGGATACGTCAGAAAATACACTCGTTTTTGACGAGCTTTCTACTTCTACTCGCATTAGAAGTCCGTGTCTCACTTCTTCAAACCCCAATCTATTCATCACCAGTTTCTGAAATTATGTAGATGTTTGTTAGCGTTTACAAAGTGTTATCAAACATAAAAAATAGTTTACACAATTGAAGTAATAGATTTATTGATTCAGAGATAATCTTGCCGTTTGGTGTAGATCATGGAAAAGTTCTGGTAAATAGTTGAAACTCTGAAGGAGCCAGGACTTTCGATACGTTGAATTTCTAAGTACGATAGAAATGTCAAAAGAGTGGCGCGTTAGCGTTTAGCGCTAGAACAATGCAGTAACGAAGGAAAATTTTTAACAGGATCATAGGAAAAATCTTTAGCTTGGGAACATGTATATTTATGACAGTTATGTGAAAATTTTACAAACAATGTTTAGAAGCCCTTTTTATACATGTACCCACCAATACACGTCCGAAAAATTATTTAGCATTCCTGGTATAGCAGGAAATATGGAAAGTAAGTAAGTATGGTCCTAGTAAGTCGCAAGGCATCATCGCGATGTGTTTTACTGCATCAACATTTTGATTTGATTTATTTATTTATTCATCATGAAATAGTGTGGCTTACAAAAAAAATCTTAAGCCTAAACAAGAAATTAGGATTCCACTGTGCGTAGCACTTTTAAGGAATTCAAAAAAAACATTTTAACAAAAAAAATAGTTGAGATTAACTGGGCACATACACAAAACGATTTTCTAACAACATTTCCCTTATGATTCACTAGACTTGGTCGTATGCAAAATGGTGTAGTGTTCTTAGAAATATGTATTTAATCTTCTTTCAGATTGGGAACAGTGGTCAGATGTCCGGTACGGAACAGTTCTGAGTAAAATTAATAATAATTTTATACAGGTGACATTGTACTTAGCGAAATATCTGCCAAATGCAAAATGTTGCACTAACTGATTGCTATATGTTTCTATAAGGGGTTGCACTGACATCACTTACAAATTAATTGGTTAACACCAGAATGAGTTTCATTGCAGCAATTGAAATTGTACAAATTCAGTTTTGGAGTACAGCGCGTTGCGGTTTCCTTCGTTTATCGCTCATATAACCAACAACAAGAGAATGATTTCGGATTTATTCTGCGCTGAAGTATATTATTACATAGCTAAAGGATATATTACATCGCTTTTATCTTAACACAATTGTGCCCTTATAATTCATTTCAATTTTTTTCTTTCTTTCTTTTTTTTGGTTTGTACAATTTAAGGGTTACCCACAGTAAATGTAATTGTTAATTTTCTTTGTACATATTTATTTAGATTTATGTGGAAGCAAGGTATAAAGTGCATGAAGCTTTTGGGATGTTGTTTATTTCATGTCTGGAAAATATAATACTAACACACAAACGAAGGCAAAGTGAATTATTTTTATTTTTATAATCCGTTTTTTTCTTTGAAAATGGAAACGCTTTATTTTCATAATACAGTGTAAACAATAATTTTCATTTTTCCATTTCATTAAAAAGTAATATTGCTAGAAATCTCCTCTTCTAATTAAACCGTTAAATGAAAAAAGAAAAAAAAAACAGGAAAAATTCTCTCTATGTGCCTTGTATGAATCTTTCATGTTTTTGTTGTTGTTCAAGTTGATACTTAAGCTTTAAGCCCGGAAATTTGGTTGGTAACGAAAGACCAACGTGCACATTGTCTTCATGGTTGTAATTATATTTTGATATAAAAAAAAACTTTCCAGGAACTAATTACTTGGCCTAAACCTCATTTGTAACACGAAGTTTTTTTGTGTGTGTGCATAGCCTTGGGGGATTTAATCATAAATTCAAAACATTGTACGTTTCAATGGCTAGAATACACGGAATTGTGACGATAATTTCGAGAAGATGAAATTGGCAATATCAAAAAATATATTATGACCGACAGTCGTCAAAACAAAATTATCTCAGGCATTTTCATGTAATTGATGTATCTGCAACCCACAAATATCAATCCACTTAATAGGTTATACATATTGAAGTACTAGATTAGGTGAACATAAATTTCAAATAGATGTATTGCGTGTTGTTCTAGGTAAATGCCAAATCTATAGGTCAACAAAGTATCAATAGCATATTTGAATGTGGGTGGAACTTGTGGTATTTATTAAATATGAGAAAAAGTTTCGAACGCAGTTTCGTTATAATGATGTGTATCGAGCTGAAATTTTGCTATTCTCATAAATTAATTACCATTATCATTGAGAAATTTGACTTGTCTCTCTCATTCTCTCTCTCTTTCTCTGTAAGTGTAAAGATGTGCATGCTGTATTAGCTGTAGAATCAGATTTGGCTGACTTTCTCGTTTCATTTTCGTTAAGTTAGAATTCATGTTGAAGAAAATTAAAAAATAATATCCTCCTTTTCCCCCAAAATACACCAAGTGTGTATACACAAAACACATACCTCTAATATTCATCATTTTCGAATTGCTTTACATCAATAGATAATGCCATATAAGGCACACACATGTATAATAAACAATCGTAACGCTAAAATGTAAAGCACAGATTTTATGTAAAATTTATATTTTCTTCATTTTTCCTAACCGGATAATCCTGCCGCGTGTATACAACTCGCTATATTACATTATTCAAGCTTTAGCTCCTCGTCATCTCACACTCAATATATCCCCACACCCACCAATATGTTTTTAGCAAAGTAAAACTCCTCCGTTTCACACAGAGCCCGTCGCGTACTTCACACACATATATTTATATAGAAAACTCTTCTGAGATTTATTAATGTTGGTTGTTTCGACAACTTTCTAATTTATTTTCATCCCTAAACATGTATACAAAAGTAGCTTTATTATATGTTTGCATGTTCTTATGTGATGTGTTTAAAAATAAATAGCAACAACAACTTTTACTTATGTATATATTATCCTCTTCGTTTCATTTCATATTTTTTTTTTCATGAGGAATTTTTCTCGAATTATGAACAAAAATACATTGTGGAAACAAGGAACACACAAGGAAAGAACGAAAAAAAATCAACACAACAACAACACTGGAAAATATATCCCATTTTTGAAGTAGCATCACAGAACAACATTTTCGTGTAAAAAAATAATTATTGATTTGGCATCACATGGCATGCGCTCTCAATTCCTCTATTACTGTTAAATAAGCACAAATAAAATTTAAAGTTTTCTCTTGGAATTAATATAATCGGATTGGCTTATATGTTTGAATGGTAGAATTGTACATAATTATATGGCTATATATAAATACAATATATGTTGTCCTAGTCTGGTCTGGTAGGTCTGCACATGGAGCGATTTTTTTACATTTTATTAAATATTATTTCTTTGGTATAATATCACTGTTGCAAAAGTGAGAGTATTTTATTGAAGAAAACGAGAATGCAATAATGTGATAAGGGAAAACTTTCATAGAATCGCCAGCATTAAATGTAATTTACTGACACCTGGGATTAACACCTGCAAAGTATGAGAAGGTTTTTTTTTCATCCACTGAACTCATTTTAAACTTTTATGGTTTCTATGTCAAAATCCTAAAAAGGTTAAATATGTTAGATTGCATTACCGGCTATGGTAAGCCACGAAGTGCGGACCAGTCAATTTTCACAACGCATGGGTGAATAGTAATGTTGTGTTTACCTCTGGAAAAAAGTTAAAAATTGCATTTTCTCGAGGGACTTATGGCCCTCGCTGCGTGCTGACCACAAACAACACCCTCGAAATGCAATTTCCAACTTTTTTTTCACTCGTTGAGCAAATAACTATTGGATTCCATATGAATGCTAAAACCCTAGCAATTTCCTGGCAGGGTCGCCATGTAATGTAATTATTTTTGATATTTGATGTTCTTCATTATCTGACTGCTATTATATTAATCGTCGTACATTACTTATTAAACTTCTTTGCATGTCTTATGATGATGAGAAGATCTCTCTCTTAACTTTTGCTATTCGGACTGGTGTATCTCACATTTATTACATATTACTGTCACCACCCTAGAGCGAGGAGATTTGATAATGTCGTTGATAGTAACAGAGGATCACTAACATAATCCAGAACTGCAGTGGCCACCCTTGAACTAGTATATCTGAACTGGGACGTTCTTTAAAAATCGATCGCTTTGAGGAACATATAAAGGGGTGATCGGATATGATCCACTTATAGTGGATTTCTTGCTCACAATCATCCCTAGTAAAAATTCCATTCCGATTTGATGTAAATCGTAATTAACACAATTGTACCGCAACCAGGCCCGACTTTACACAAGCGATGTTTTACTATCGCTTAATCGACGTATCTGTACAATTCTACAAAATGGTTAAATAATATTTATTGCAATAATTAATAATTTTAATGAATATGTGTTTGTATACATGGCTATATTGCATAGCTTTTGGCTGTTAAATTAAATCGAAATGTGCCCATCCGCTTTTTATACCGTACAAAATAATCATCCACATCCATAAAGCGAGAGTTTATGGAATGCATGGAATGGTCTCGTATGTGTCGGGTTGGTTCGGGAGTGGTGTGAGTATAAATAAATGTGGAATGAATGGGATGGTAATGTAAAACTCATCAACTGACGTTGTTTCCATGTTATTATGTTATAGATATTTATAATATATGCGACCATTACAGGTCCGTAGTAAAAAATAAATAAATAAATGTAAAAATATATCCACAACATCATATGGGGTGAAGAGTTCATATTGTAGATATTATAAGTTATTTACCTGACATTGCTGAGGACCGTGCCTCGTCGGAGATGCTGTTTTCGGTCTTGCTTTTTTTACAACGGGTTGATTTGGAGCCGGAACTGAAAGTTCGTTGTTAGTACTACTATTATTGTTGTTGTTGTTATTATTATTGTTATTGTTGTTGTTTTTGTTGCTAATGATGTTGTTTGTTATCGCTGTAAAGGAAAAAAAAGAAATGTAAAATTCAAAAATGTTTTCTTTCTTTCATTTTTTTTTCTTTCGTTCTTTCTTAGACGAATTTCCCTAAAATTCCATCTTCAAGTCTTTATAATAAAATAATCTTTTCCATTGACTTTTGTACATTAAATTACAAACAAAAGATGAGTACAAATAGCTGAATAGCTCTTATATAAGTACATATATATATGCCATGAATTAAACAAGTCATTTAATGGTTTTTATTTCGCAAAACATTTCAAACATCGACACAAACAAAACATTAATTCAAAGCTATTTGCCATTCGTACGGTATTATAATGTACGGTGTATCACAATTGGATACGGCAGCTTTAAGTTTTTCGACACCATTTTCGTTTTGAGCTTTGCTTCTTTTTTTTATTACATAACCACCATTTTGATTATGCTGATTTCGACTGAACGGAATGAGAATACAATTGTGTCAGGATTTACTCTGAAATATAATATGAAATCACAGGGTAGACACTTGAAAGTATAAAAGTGAATGAGATTCACTCTCTGGTTGAATTTATAACAACACGTTGCCGAAAAGAATCGAAACAGAAAACGGTATTGCCGAAAACCTAAAACCTATAACATTCAGAAAATTCAATCTCAATTCCTGTAAAATATGACAAATTCTGAAATTCAAAAAAATCGTCAAAATTTTTTTTTAGACATGACGAGATTCATTTTACAGGAAGTGTCACACCCCTGCATGCAATCCTCTGAGTTAATGGTCCGCTGAGGGTGATTCAAACGGTCTTCAGCAAGAGAAGAGAAAATTAGATAAAGATAGTTCGAGTACATAATGTTCTAACAAAACAACAACAGCAACAAAAAGTGTATTCCATTTAATTTATTGGCTTCTGTGTGAAGCTTACAAAACTACTTGATTGATATGTGGGTGTAAATACTAATAGTGGTCTGCACGATGTAACATTTTTCTCTGATTTTACATAAGCCGGCCTATGTAATCTTTGCAAAGATTTAGTTGAAATACATCTTAAGCGCACTGATGGCTTGGCAATTTCATCTTTAAATACAAAAAACCATTAAAAATGACGATGTTGCTTGCTCGCCGAAGTTACAAATTAGAAGCTGTAATAATAAAATATAAAACTTCCAGCCCATAACAGGGTACCCCCATAAATAACGATAATGGATGAAAATAAAATTCAAAAAGTTTGTGGAAAATTGCATGAGCTACCAAATGTTTGCCGTTTTTTTTTTCTCTTCTTCTTTTTCTTTTTCGAAAAGCGGTTAAAGTATTTGGCAAGACATAGTGTATACAAGGTGATTTGTAAGAACTAAGTTGCGACGGCAAACAAACCACAAAAAAATAAACTATTGATCGAGGTGTAGAAACGACGAGATAGGGGTACTGTGTGACATGATTTATTTATTCAGTTCCTTGAGAAACACCATCAGAATCAAAACATTCACAAAGGCAGCGAAGAATGAAAATGAAAAAAAGAAAAGAAGTGGAGCACACCAAAGAAGTGTAGAATTAGTCAGCGTACAAAGAAAATGTTTTGAGGTCATGTTAGACTGCTTTGTAGAAGGGTACGAATATTTTACAGAAATTTAACTTTGGAGCGTGTTGATCGTACCCGGGTGTGTATAGACACAGCATAAATACAAATGCTTTTCGCACCCATAAACAATGGAACCAAAGCCATCCGTGTCTGAGTCTTCGGAAAAGAGGTAGTCTAAATTTCCAAAAAGCAATGGCATTCCCACAATAATACTGTCACTATTAGCACCCGGGTGCAAATAGTCACCGCGTAGTTTAATCACTAATTTCAACTCGACATTAAACACTGCACTCTCAGCTCGCTGAATTATGAAGTATTATAAACACCAAACATTCAACGAATAATGTTGATTGTTTACCGGACTCATGCATAGGATGTTTAAAAAAATTAAAATTAAAAAAAAAAACTTTTCATAATCTTCTGCTAACAAAACTACCCATTCACGTATGAATGTATCAAATTAAATACTTCGTTATACGCTATAGAATATGGTTGGTATGTTCCACATAATTATTTGAGTTCTGATGGAATTACTCTTTAAGGGCAATACATGTACGGTACGTAGAATAGGCCGTTATAGAGGTATACATTCTACAATATCAGAGATAGGGTCGATGCAAGGGATGAATATGGTATGAGACAACGCCGAAATTATAATAAAGTGCTGTACTTTATAGACTATTATAGAACCCCGTACTTTGTGTGGCGTTACATTATGGAATGGATAGAAAGAAAGCTCTATGATTACGGTGTATAAATTCACTGGTTTAAGGTTCATAAAATTTCTTTTCTGTGAAATTAGACGGCGTACGGGAGAGTGCATTATAATATTGATTCAAATTGGAATGGATTAAATGAAACTATGATTACGGGACTGTTTATAAATGAATGGGTGTGTGTGGATCAATCAGACTTTTTTCTAAATCCCGTACGTCCGACGAATTACTGCGAGCTATTAGGTTTATTAGGAATACCGAGTTGTGGGGACGAGAAATCCGGTCGATTATAAACATTTGGCGTGAGCGTTGGTAGTAGCATTCTGATGTCGTTAATTTTAACCGATTCTCATTTTGGAATGTTAAAGTAATAAAAACGTGAAAATTGTGGATTTATTAGAAGTTTGTTGGTCAACATGGCAGATAGGGAATTGGTGTCTTAGAGAAAGTATAATGGGTAGACAACCATTCTGCTGACAAGAAAGTGTGTTCATTGTGAGTCTTTGGCTTTATATGATAAAGTTTCAATTTTTATGTTTCGTACGAGCTTTCGTAGATGCGCTGTACGTACTAGTAGACAGGCTCGTACGAGACTGACGCCGCAGTGGTTCTTTTTTGCCTTTTTTGTACTAAAAAAAGAGGAATTCTTTGAGAGACATTTTTGAAACGAAAGAATTTCAATTACCGTAACAATATAATAATAAATTTATGTCGTTCAAGGTATTTCGCCCTGAAAATTGCATTGTCTTTGATCTGAATTCTATCCACAATTTCCACATAGCCAACCGAATTAGTCGTTAGTCGGATTTATTGAAAACATTTTTGCGCTACATCGGAAACAATGCAAATCGCTGATATATTGGTGTCATTTCCGGGAAAAACACAGTCATATTCTCTTACAACTAAAATTCTTTTGCTCCGGCACTATGGGAAAAAATTTTCAATTTCTTTATTTTGAATATGACTGCTGTTGATATATAAAATTGCGTTCATTGTTTCGAATATTTGAATCGTATTTTCCGCGTTGTTACGGCATAACATACAATGGATCTCCTATCTAGGTCAAACTAACATTTACCTGTATCACATGAACCGGATGTTTGTGTTTGACTGGTTGCAGACGATTTGTTCAAAACAGCATTCGTAATATCGTTTTCTCGGTTGTCTAATATATCAAATGAAGTGACCTCACCGGTTCCAGCTTCATATGACGAAAAATTAAAAAGAATTTGAAGAAACTCAATACACAAAAAATAAATAAAACAAAAACACCAATAAATGGCGTAAACGACTTACCAGCAGCCTGTATTGATCCCAGCATGTCGGCCAGCATTTCCGGATCCGGATATCCGATCGTTAACGATCCATCTATAGATGATGCGGAATCCGGAGCCTGTACAGCCTCACGTAACTGTAGCGTTACCGATCCCTCTGCACCCATCGATGCACTGCACATTAACACTCGAGGAGGTGCTAATCCTGTCAGAGGAAGCCTGAGTCCTCCTTGAACCTGCAACGGAATGCAGACAAAACATATTTTAAAGACAAAACAGATTTTCAGTCAGATTTTCGTTTCGTTCTTTTTTGTTTGGGAAAAAATGAAATTCATTTAAAATTTGGAATGTCAAGACGATTTTGTTAATGTTTTATGTTACCAGACTGTGTAGTTTTACATTAGAACATTGTATTGGATAGATATGTTCAGCATATGGTATCCACCATGTCTAGGTATGGCAAATATATTTTTAAAAATAAATTTTTCCGTGAATTTTACGTGCGATCTCAAATATTCTTTCATATGTAAATATCAAATATCAAAAAAATATGTCATGTTGTATTTACGAGAGCGTGCATATGTCTGATGGCATTTTGATGATGTAGATACTTTCGGTGTATTATGGGGGTATAGAATTTTTACTTATTTCATTTTATAATACGGCTGTGTGTATCCACCATCCATTTGATATACATGAGATGTACACATTGTATGAATGTATACTTTGGCTGTGGGCTTGAATGATGTGTTTCCATCATTATTTTTTCTTCGTCTTTTTTTTATTATATTTTTAAGTGAATGGATGCTTTATTGCTGATTGGGTACTGGGGGTAGGTACAAAATGTATGTTGGAAATTGAATGCAAAATATGTTTGTTTAGGATTCTGAGTTTATTGATTATATACATAATAACGAGCAACGAGAATTAAGTAGACAATTGACCTTAAGCATATTAGAATTTCGTGGAAAAAATTATTTGCCAAAATAAAAATAATTTTTTTTAAATAAATTGAAGATTATGCTGGATGATTATTCACCATGGTGAATGGTATCGAGTACATTATCTCTGGCATCGGCAATTTTTTTTTTCGTTATTACATTTACTGTTTTCTCTATTTATTTGTTTTACAATTGAATTGAATATTATTTGGGTAAAATATCGCATATTCAAGGATCCTGGAATAAGGATTTTAAAAAAATAAATGAAAAAATTTGTCGATGTCCATTCTATTTTCATTCTTTCCATTATAATGTTCCATTCAGAGAGGATTTATTTTCAATGTAAAATGAAATTAATATTTTCGTCTTCCAACCGCCCCTCCCAAACACAAAACGCTACTTGCCGACCGATCATTATTTCGTTCACTATCATTCTCGGTTGTTTCAATGGTTTTACACTTTTACACTTTTGTTCCGAAAAATTCATAGAACAGAAAATGCTGGTAGCATTGGGGTAGCAGTAATGCTTGGATATCAGTCAAATAAATTAACTTTGTTGTCAAGGTAATAAGTGTATCCTAAAATAGCAGGAATACAAACAAAATACCAAGAAGGAAAGTTCAAATATATATGTGAGTATAGGTATGTGAATGGGCACCATTGAATTTTCGGCTCCCCGCTATACATCAATATACTTGACACAGTTTCAACCAGAAAACGTTGCGCAAAACCCAACTGTGGGAGAAAGATGCTCCCTTTAAATGAATTGCATGTAAACGTTTCCATAGAAATATGTTTCCAGAGGTAAAAAAAATCGCTGCGCTTAAGGGTAGCTTTATTAAATTGAAATTGGATGTGAAACTTGTGATGAAAATTCATAAAGAAAATGTAAAGGAACCATCGAAACTACGGTTAGTTGCTTGTTTTATTATCATTGCTTTTATCTGCAGACATAAACCTGTCTTTTGTCGTCACAATAGTCGAACGCGCTATAATTTATGATACGAAAATCGTCTTTTCGTAATTTTTTTTATCATTCTTCGCAAAATGAGAATATTATAATATTCAATGTCTTTTGTTCTTCTTTAAATTATAAACTTTTTGTGTTATGGTTAGGAGCAATAAATTTAACTTTAATTAAATTCAAGTGCTTCACATAATTTCATTATTTAAACACAATCAAGATTTGCTTCATGCATTTTTACGTGTAGACTAATGTAAGGTTCATTAATTTTCAAATTAGATTTGTAGTAGAGTTTCTAGCGTATTTCAATTATAAATTCAACGACACTCCGATATATATCGGTGTCTGTATGTATAATGGAATAAAAACCCTTCATTCGAGAAAAAAAAACAACTAAAATAACACAAAACCCGAGTAAAATCGCTAGTGGAACGTTACACAAATTACGGATAGAATAGATAATTTCGAAACAACAAAACAGCGAGCTATAGCAACGACTCATGAAAAACCGGATCACCTCGAGGATGACATTCTCGTCAAATGTTTTTGAAATCCGATGATAAACGTTGTCCTGGATTATAAAGGAAAAAAAAACGTTGAAACACAACAAGAACAAGTACCGACCGACTACGAGCCAGGTAGAGGAAGACGTAATTTATCGTTGATTTCAAATTTAAAAGAATGCAAATTCCATCTGAAATAATAGATTCTGATCAATGGCCGGTTGGGCGCTGTTTCATTCATTCGTTATTTAATTGTTATTTAATTTACAACGAAGAAAAAAAAAACCGATCGATACGGTAGTCAAGCTGTAATAATATTTAGAAAATCTTTCATTATGCACATTATGTTCGTGTGTATATTTTTCTAATAGTAGGAAAAAAATCTACAAGATCAATAAACAAATAAATTAGTTAATGGCAGACGTATATATCATGTAATACACCAGCACCGCGTTCTTTTTTTTTTTTTGCTTTGAAAAAAAAAGAAAAGAAACAAAATATTTGCACTAACACTAGAGAAATAACTTTTATAAGAAAATTGTGAATAATTTAGAGGAATTTAAACGCCATTCGGAAGAAGAGTGAAAATATAAAAAAACACGTAAGCATCGTAAACGATTTTCGAGCCAACAAAAAAAATAAAAAATTATGAAATAAAGTTCATAGACTTAATTTCAATAAAAAAAATTGAGATTTTTATATCTCAAACAAAATATATTTTATTTATAAAAGCTTTGAAGCTTTAGAGTGAGTGGAGGCATTACGAAATTCTACACTGTAATTGTTATTCGGTTTGGCTTTTGTGTGTGTGTAGCCGTTGGCAAGGTTCGACTTAATTTATGTTTTGAACGACATCAAGTCGAATGTGCAACTTTGAATAAATTTTTTATTTATGATTGTACATTCTACAGATGGAATTCCTTATGTATATTTGTAAAAAGGTTTCGCCCTGCAGCTGATTAATACAGTATTTAAGACTCCATCCCTATTTAGTTAGCGGGGAAAAAAGCGACTCGAACAGATCTATATACACACAACACATCCAAATATGACGTCCTATTTGTAATAAATAATGTCAAAGTTATATATTTCCATATTGTCCATAATCACTGCCTGTATACGTCTTTCTAAGATAAATAATTGGTCTGAAATATATATATATATATATATATATATATATATATATATGAATGTTGCCCATTCAGCATTTTCGTCGGCATGTATAAGAAATACAAAAATTATATTTCGTAACGAATAGCGCACACATCCAGTCAACCCTAAATGAAAAGAATATATTCATCGATACGTAGTGAGAAAAAAATTGGAATCATATAGTAAATGGTTTCAGATTAGTGAAGTCAGAAACATGTTTTGTTTAAATCACTCCCCCTTCTACAGAAAAGTAGTTCCGGTGTGCGAGATACGAGCGGGAAAAAAACTGATAAGTAATCAGAAATTAATCTATGGAATTTCGACAGATTTGAACATAATTTTTATATTGAGCGAAGGGAGAGAATCGGATTGAAAATTTCGGCTCTTATAGTTTTCCATGCGTAAGTAAATTTTGCAAACTTTGGAGCAATGCATGGATTTCGGCTACTCGAAAACAAGTTTGCATTCCCGACTGACTCTATAGAACGAGATATATAAAAAACCCAAGGTGAAGGAAGGTCTAAAACTTACTTGAAGCAAAGAATAGGTATTGCTTTACAGCGCTCAAATGCAGCTTGTGTTATGGGAACGTTTAGGGAAAATGAATTCGAACGGTTGGACGAGATTTTTTATATACTGTGATTGATTTGTTGATTAATTTGTTAGCCAGTTTCTCTTAGTTAAGTTTCTAGTTAAGCCTTTCTCCTGAATCAGGCCAGTTTCCATGGTTCTGGATAAATAGAATAGGGAAATTTTTGTTAAGTATAGAAGCCACTCCACGGGTGGAATTTGTTTCATAATTTGATACAAATTTAGGATGTTGAACAAAACAATAAAATAAAACATTAAAAACCCAAAGATATATGTGAAATGGCTGTTTTTTATATAGGAATTCGAACAAGAGTTTAAACTCTGTTGGCTGACTTTAAAAGTTTTTTTTTAAACGACAAGCTTTTCACCTATTGAATCTATTACTTCTTTTGTTTAACGTAGTTTCAGATAACAAATCTTGTACTTCTATAAGCTTTGCTATACATTTCATAACATTTTTATTAGAGGATAAGAGCCTAAGCGTATCGTTTAGTTTTAGTCGTCTGCCGACAACAGATGACCACACATTTTCCCGACACATATAATAGAAAATTTCAGTTTTTTTCCCTACTTCATAGGGTTTATTTTAACATTTAAATTTTATAAGTTACAATCGTTTGTCACATAATTAAATATAGAAAATTTCATTTAAACTGTCTGATTTTGGAAGGGTGCCTAAAATACATTCGTAATTTCCTCTTTGAATATCAAGAGATAAAATTTCAGTTTTCCAAAAAGTTCACCCTCTTTTTTAAAAGTTACCATATGTAGCTCGAAACAGATACAACGTGGTCAACATAGATGAAACCATCTATCCAATAATAATTAATAATTTGTCATTTCTTCTAGACAATTCAAGGATGCTAAGACAGCGCATTTAAGTCCTTCACAAAAAGAAGGTGATATTTTAAAGGTCAACATTTCATCTGATTTACAATAATGTCGATAAACCACTGGTCACTGTTCGAATAATTTTACACTCATATTGCCATCCAGAACTACTTAGCGTTGTAGTATATAATGTTGGAAGCAGACAACAACATGAGTGACCACGTTTCGAAATTATTTTTAAAATATTTTTATGTTGAAAATATTCTGCACCCACGCCCACGTTGTGACATTTTTTTTTATAACATAAGTATTTATCTCACTCATATAGTTATTAATACAATGGAGTCCATTTTCTTTTCGCTCCATAATATCGTCTATGCAAATGTTTATATATAAATCGAAAAATAAATTTTCTCACGGAATATGTTAATCGAATCATTATCATAATGTGACACCGTAAAACCTAATTTTAAATTATTTTTTTTAGTCTTATAAATGGAGAGATATTATTGGAATATGGAAAAGTTTCATCCACAAAACTATTTAATTTAAAATTTAAAAGGCATTTTAATTGAAAAATAATTTTAAATCATTTTCCAAAGGAGTGAAACATGTACGATATATATATATATATATATATATATATATATATATATATATATATATATATATATATATATATATATATATATATATATATATATATATAGTTTTGTGCGGGGAAACTCTTCCACACACACAAACCCAATCATACACACCAGAAACCATCAACCCCATGCACACACATCTATATATAAAAATTACGATGAGATGTAGAAACTTTTCCTCAGAATATAAATTGAGTAACTTTAATTAGCTTTTTTTATATAAATAATAAGTAAATCCTTTTCCAATTAAATATTCCCTTTCGGCGAAACTTTTTCTTATTACGTTCTGTGATGGCATATTATACTTGATCGCATGTATTTTGTATATCTACATAATGTAAATGGGCATGGCGCACGGTATATATAATATTTTCTATTTGAATTTATTATTGAAGAATTTTCTATTTTCTTTTGAAAAGAGGTTTTCGCTTTTGAATTTTTGTTTGACGCGATATAATTTGATTGACTGATATGAACATTGAGTGTATTCATGATGAAAGAAGGGAAAGCAATTATTGGCTCTGTCTGTTATATTAAACCATTACACATCTAACGTAAATGCAGCATAATTTTGAGTTAATTTAGACGTTTAGAAGCAATTGTTTTATGCATCGCTTCGTAAACAAACGTTTATGAATGGTTATTATAACCTTTAGCGAACTTATGGTTAGTTCAGATAGTTTGATTGTAATTTCATTCATTGAGTCTTATTGAATACTGTCGATCCCACACACTCCATTGTTTAAAAGTGGTTATTCCATTGTGGTAATTTTTTTTCTTCAAATTCAATGAGCTCGAATGGAAACTAAAAAAAAAAAACTTCATCCATCATATGTGCATGTTCACCGTTCAGTGTTCAACTACAAACAGAAAACTGCAAATCCATGCAGGAATTGAGGTATAGCTTCAGGCTTAATTTGTGGCAACGCAAATGTGAAACTGAAATGATGTTAATCATTTTTAACCGGTCTTAGTATATGAATGGTTAGAGCGCTCGAGAATAAAAACTGTCTGCCGTTATGATCTCGGGTTCAAATTCTGGCTGGGTGTTTTTATGTCAATTTCTAATCTCTGGTATAAATTAATCTGTTGATTTCCTCATGACTGACAACCTTTCCATATCAAAAGATCTGACTAGTGTTGCTCAATAATTATTACGATAATTGTTGAGTTCATGGGCCGAAGAGTGAAATTATTATTGACGTGTGAAAGTATGGTTTCAGGCAATTGCTGAATTGCTGAAAATGATTTTTTTGATATTGCAAATTTGTCGTTAATTGTTGAAGTGAAAATACTCCTTGAAAAATTTAATTTCTGAACGACTTGCGCCATTAAGTTAACTTTGCTCAGTTTTAATTGAAGAATTTTAGTTTCTGTGCAAGCGCTTCAAGTTTTTCGCTTCTGAAAATTTCTCGTCATTATGTTTTAAAACTTTTTAAGTTTTCAAATTGTTTTCTAGTATCACTCAAAACATAATTAAAAATTGATTGATCAATCCCGAATAATACCCAGAAATTTTCAATCGCAGCTGAAACTTTCGTTGAAAAGAAAGCCGCAGACTAAATTAATCAGTAAATTGGAATGTGAATTAAATTTCCAATTTAGAAGTATTAGCGTGGTTTGGAATGTACATTCATCTCATCAGCAACATTTTGAAGATTGTGGTTATCAACTTACGTAACGAAACTTTTTTTCGCAGCAACACCAATCTGTCGTATTATATTTCAATCTTCATTGCACTACATTATTCAAACATTTCTCTTGTTATGTCAGTAAATTACTTAACTTATTTATCGTAAATCAAATGCATACTTAATAATTTTCTACTGGACTATTGCCAATATTAAATGACGTAAATATTCGCGCATCATTTAAATAAATGTTATGCCATACGCGTTGTGTGTGTTTTTTTCTCCAAATTTTCAAAATAGTAATTACTAAAAAGTTTTCAAACAAATTTTAATGTATTCACTCAATGATATTGCATTCGGTGCCGAATCAAATAATGTTGTTTTGGACGTTGCAATCGTAAATAAATAAATAATGGCGTTGAAATGTGATGAGAGAAAAACTATTTACAAAAATAAAAACTGAACTAACAAATTGTTTGCTGTACTACAACCAACAAACTTTGATTTGAAACTTTTTTCAGTTTTCTTTTTTTTTTGGTTGGTTATGTGAGGATTATGTTTTTACAATCAGAAATCACATTGTGAAAACACAATCCACACAAAAGAGAAACAGAAAGAAGTTTCTAAATTAATTTGGTGTAACAATGTGTGCGGTTATTCGTCACTCTCAGCATAGATTTCTTTATTTTTTTTATCGTAAACTGAACCGAATTTACTTTACACATTTAGATTTAATAAAAGAATTAGTAGATTGCAATCCAGTGAAGCTTCACTGTAAACCTCATATAATATCTCTAAATGCATCCGCAACCACTTGCGTAAGTTTCTGAAGAATTGTTGTTTCTCAACGAATTCGTTCATCTCTGAAATGGAGTGTCATTTTTGTCAGAAGTTAATTAAAACAGAAATGAACCGACTAAACCTAACATTATGAGCATAGTAACTAAAGATGACATCATCATTACCATCAAAAATGTCGTTTTAAATACGAGCCCACTGAACAAGAGAATTTGGAGCTCGTAGAAAAAATAAATATGAAATTGTAAGATCTTAGTGGTTTCTTACGGTAACACAAACTGAATTGTTCTCAAAATATCTGAGTGCAGCCAGCCGAAGAGCTTTTTTTTATAAATATTTTCCAATAAATATTTGAATGGCGTGGATATGTATTAATTATTTACTGCAAGCAGTGCCGCGTCTACATGGAGACCATTTGGACCATGGTCCAAGGCGCTGGGAGGCGGGTAAATAAAAAAATTATCCTTCAGACTTTAGTGAAGTTAGGCAAAGAATTTTGAGTGACCTCAGTCTATCGGTTAATTTTTTCATTGAATTGGAAATTGAAAAAAATGAACAGAAAGGCCACAGTAGAAAAATTTCGATTGAAAAACAAAGAAAAAATTTGAGAAAAAATTGAGTAAGAAAATTTTGATTGGAAATTAAAGATTTTGTCTATGTTCGGAAAAAAGGCTTTATTTGTTTGAACAATAGATGGTTGAAATTTTAACTACGGGACTTCACCCGACTAAGGCAAAAGACCCTTCGGGAATTGCCCGACCGCCCAGTCGCGCATTTTAGACGGAAAGGTAAAAATTAATTTCAGCAAGACTTTAGTTGAAAATTTCGTTATGATTGACCGACACAATAATTCTAACTCTAAAATTTGAAAATATTCTGAAAGTGCCAATAGTATCTTTATAATACTGTGGCTAATGGCACCGGGTGTCAATAGTTTTTTTTATAATACTGTGGCTAATGGCACCGGGTGCCGATAGTCTTTTTATAATACTGTGGCTAATGGCACCGGGTGCCAATAGTCTTTTTATAATACTGTGGCTAATGGCACCGGGTGCCAATTGTCTCTTTAGTCTCTTTATCATACTAATGCTAATCGCACCCAGTGCCATTAGCCACAGTATTATAAAGAGACTATTGGCACCCGGTGCCATTAGCCACAGCATTAACCACAAATTAAAATTTGAATAAAAAATCCGGACATTTTGAAAATTAAACTTGTTTTGTACACAATTCTAGGAAATTCATATTTTTACAAAATGTAAGGTAAAGGCTGATTGTTCGATCCTGAGGAACTCATCGTTTTACAAAATGTAACGTAAAGGTGGTTTGTTCGATCTTAGGGAATTCGTCCTTTTACGAAATTTAACGTAAAGGCGGATTGTTTGATCCTGAGGAATTCATCATTTTACGAAATGTAACGTAAAGGTATCGAACAATCCGCCTTTATATTACATATCTCAATACGATGAATCCCCTAAGATTGATGAAACTACCTTTACGTTAAATTTCGTAGAAAGATGAATTCCCTAGTATTCTACAAAACGCATTTGCGTTATATTTCATAAAGGGATTAATTCCCTAGTATCGAACAACCCGTCTTTACGTTACATTTCGTAAAAGGATTAATTCCTTAGGATCGAACAATCCGCATCTACATTAAATTTCGTAAAAGGACGAATTCCTTAAGATCGACCAAACTACCCTTACGTTACATTTTGTAAAAAGATGGATTCCCTAGTATTGTGTAAAGTTTAGTTTTCAAAATATTCGGATTTTTTATTCAGATTAAAATTTTTCCGGGTGCCAATAGTCTCTTTATGATACTGTGGCTAATGGCACCAGGTGCCAATAGTCTCTTTATAATACTGTGGCTAATGGCACCGGATGCGATTAGCATTAGTATAATAAAGAGACTATTGGCACCTGGTGCCATTAGCCACAGTATAATAAAGAGACTATTGGCACCAGGTGCCATTAGCCACAGTATTATAAAGAGACTATTGGCACCCGGTGCCAATAGCATATTCGTATCTTTTTTGACCAACTCACCATAAATTTCTAGCGAAAATAGAAGTTTCAAAAGTTCGAAAATAGTAATCAAAACTCAAAGTCTGGAGACTGAAGACCACTCTCTAGTCGCTTCGCACTTTTGACTTAATACTTTGAATTTTACTCGGGAGAATAAATAATCCAGTCTTAGCATTCGTACGTTGAAAGGAAAATGTCGCCAACACCAGAGAAAACTGAGGTTTCCAATTATCCAACTATGAAAAGACTAGCTTAATTTATGGCAAATAACGAGCATACCGGTTTCAATGTTTGTATAAAAGTTAAAAAAAGAAAGTAAAAAATCTTCGACTTCAAATATTTATGTCTGAGTTCTCTTATTAGGCGCTCATTTGGGAAAGTTCCAAGGCGCTGAGTGTGAGTACCCCTTAACTGTCGCTTTTTATATTAGATGGACACTAGAAGCATAGTTAAATATTCTTTATTTTGTTGGTGCAGATTAAAATATCACAGAAAAAAATAGTTTAAAATTAATGAGGCTAAACGTCTGCACGCGACTAAACCCAAGAAAATCAATTAACAAACCCTTGTTTATTGAACCGTATATTCACCTCGAATTTCGCCGACTACGAGCATCCATCTGAAAAAAAAAACCACCCGTTCGCTCGTGCAAAATTTGCCAATTTTCTTGTCCAGCTAATTTTTTCTTCTTCTTTGTTTTGAAGTCACCTTAACAAATTAACAACCATACATACTCCATCTCGTCTACCCTCTTTTCGAAGATTCAAAAGTGTAAAGGAGATCTTTGTGTGCTATTCAAAATGAATTTTATCGTACGATTGAATCTACAAGCATAGAGCACATGTTTTGATGAAAATTCTTATCTAATTGACATTCTTGGTAATTAATTAAAATAAAATGAAATTTCTATGCTTCGATGCCGAATGTCGATATGAAACCGAGCATAAATAGTATAAAGCTGTTGTGGGCACAGAATGCTGCAACAAAAACAACGCACAACAACAACAACAACACTATGTGACAACACCAGAGTGTGTATGTATATATGTGTATGTACATAGTACACCATAAACTCTGTGCAAAAATTTTTCCCATTGTTCGAAAACACTGAGCATTCAGCTGTCGAAATTTGATAAGGAAACCCAACAATAACACGGTATTATCCATCAAAATAACAACTGAACAATAATAAAATGTTTATTGGCAAATATTTTGTCGAGCTTTTTGTATACTCGTACAAGTTTGTAGAGCTTTAAGATTGTAGTCTTTCTTATTGAATGAACCATTATGTATAAAAACCGCAGAAACAGTGAAATACCAAAAGGAGAAAAAAAACTTTTATTATTCCCTTTTCTGATAAATATCAATTGTTTTATGCCAAACCAAAAAAGAAAAACGTACAACGCTACCACGTTTTTTTTTCTGGCTATAGGAAAAAGGTTGCAAAACGAAACACCAGAACCATGTTTCTCAAATTTATTAGGTCTATAAATTTGCACAGCAAACCTACCTTTCAAAAAGTAATGGGATGTATTTATTTGTGCCAATATAATGGGTTCTGCGTATACGAGAAACGACCACAGATGAAGGTACACATATATCGAAAGTGCAGATTATGAAATGATTTGTACACCGAAAAAAGTACTGGCCATATTTTTCACAACATGACATCATTTTTAGTGGCAAAAATCGTAGAGAAAGATTTGAAATGAAATTAAATTCAAATTTTGCTCAATGAAACGGTTTAAAATCGATTTAAAAAAAGGGTTTCTAGTAATATAGCTTACTAAACCCTAGGGACGTAAATAAAATCATGAATTTGACCGTCCTTCAGGAGGAATGAATTTAAAATTTATGGCGAAGTCAGACATATATTAGTGGAAAAGGCGGTAGGCCAAAATAATCAAGTTGAACAATGTTGGTTTAAGCGGTGACATGATTGCCAAACATCGTAAAATCCACTTAACCGGCATGGAAATGTATTACGATTTTAAACTTATAGAAAACGAAGTTCTTAAATGACGAAGTTATAATTACCTGTTCTCAAAAAGTATCTAAGAGCATCGAGGGTTTTCACATTAAGCGAAAGGGAAGAAGGGACAAAGTTTGCCAGTTGAACGGTCAAGTACAATGTTTGATGTTAGTGAATAGAACTTATTTATATAGTGTTCAAAGAGAATGTCAAAAAGAGTGTTCACCCATCGAGCTCAGTTAAATTAACTGGTTTTTTCCTAGTTAACTGGACCTTTACATACAAATTTTGACGTATCACCCAACGGAACCAGTTAATTTTTCTCTCTTTTACGCTCTTTGAACACTGTATAGCTAACCAGATTGTATTCGGCTTTATTTCCATCACAGAGTTTCATAAGTCAATCAATTTATTTTCACTAATAAAATCGCATTTCCCAACCAACTGGGAACGCAACTCCTAAAATTTGTCTTTCTCTGGTGTCAATCCCTATTCAAGAAAAAAAAATCGTATTTAATGAATTATAAACGAAAATCTTTTCATCACCATTTTTACGAACCCTAAACTATCTATGTAATAACCGTATACTCAATACTCATACATATAATTCGATATATTGGTAATTCTATTGTGAACCATGTTACAGACGAATCACAGTTCGAATCACCTTATTTATGTTGAATTTTAATTTCGGCTGGACACCATACCTATCGAAAAATTATTAGATTATTAATTAGATATTGTAAATTAATTTATTTCGCAGAAAAAATTAATTTAATTCATGTTGAAAGCCTTATTGAAATTGCGAATATTGTCGAAGGAAAACCATCGCATCGAGATGGTATGGTATGGTAAAGCATAATTAATTTAATTGAAACGCTACAGCATACGGTATATGTAAAATCAACTTGATAAAAACAAAATTCTCTCAAAATGGTACATCGGTATACACCATTTCGATTTTAGAGAGTGTTATTGCCGTTACCACGTTACATTTTGTCGATTGGTATGTAGAATTTGCCATATATATTTTATCATTGAAAATACTATGCGAATACCCCAATAACAGCTTAGACTGAATCAATAAAGATCTTATACATACTTTTCATCCCTTTTTTCTTACCTGACAGAAACCCTATGCGAATATCTATAAGTTGGCAAAACACATGAGCAGTTCTTTATCAATTTACCAGTTTTCCAGTATAACCCCATGCGAATATAAACAGATTTTTATACTTGCGCTGTTATACTCTTCAGATTTTTGTATTCAAGAAATTCAATTATTTATTTCCATGATTTAGATAATTTGAGATTTCAAGTTTTTTTTTTTTTGAAATCATCATAACCGCATAACAATATCAAGGCGAAAAAAATATGATTCGATTAAATTTATCTTTGATTCTTTTTAGCGCGCCACAGAAGAAAAAAAAATAAAAAATAAAGAAAATCTATCTGAGGGGTGCGAAAAATCATGTTATTTTCGGAAGTGGCAATAAAAGTATATGAATGATAATACCCTCGCAAAGTTTATCATGGCCCAGTTTATATGGTGTGGTATAATAATGCAGCTTTTTTTGTGTGTGTTTCAGATGTGTGGGTGTGCAGTGTATACAAGAAATATTATATTATATGTGGCTACCAGTCAATGGTTGTGATTATAAATATGAATTTCGAAATGAATGCAATATGACACAGCGTAAAAAGTACACACTTTTACTAAGACAATTTTAAAAGACACATTAGCAGATAAAGCTTGGTTACCCTATTTAGTGTCACAACATTTAAAAAAAGATAGTTCTGCATTTAGATTGAAATGCAGAAACGGCACGTGCCACATTAGTGAATTATGAGAAAAATGAAATTTTGTTCGTTTTGCTCTGTTCCAAATTCAAATAGACTGCCGATACAAACGGTTTTTTGATAAATTTTAATCATAAGCCAGTGGGATCTAATGCAAAATTTATGTAATTTTATTTTTCCTAAAATTCGTTGATATAACACGTGTCGTTTCAGTATTTAACTATTCATATGGAGTTGTCATTAAGTTACAAAATACGAGGTCCTGGTCCTGGACACCGTCTCTCAAAAATGATACACCAACGTAGAAGTTGTATTATATCTCTCAATGGTTGGAACAACGAAGTCTCATGGTCTCGAAACATACGGGCACTACATATTTCGAACTTGTAGAAAGGCCACTTTCTCGAGCTCTAAATGCGGAAATTCAGGGGCAGCCCGGGATCAACGGTCTGATTATGCTTGGCCTGACTCCTTGAGGTATGGACCAAAGAATATAGGGATAGGGAGCAATATCGGCAATCAGATGTCATGCCAAATATTAGTGTCAGATAAGCAGTCAGGTGTTAAATTGGACATTTTCGTGAACTGATGCATGTGAACTTGACACAATCCGATTTTGACGCCACACTGCCTCTGAATTAGTAAAATAAACACCACGTTGTACAGAGTTTGTATTTAAATTAGTTTAAAAAACATAGCAAAAAAAAATATCTCTAGACACACATTGTGTTGTAAAACAATGTCCGTAGCATGATAAACCTCTGAGAACATATCGATCGAGAACATCGTGTCCAACTTCTACTGATACTATGTATGTTTAGGCTTTATATTAAAATGTTTGCGTATTTTATGTACATTATTATGACACACAGTGTTGTGAGTGACTACATTGTATACACACACACACACACACACACGCCGATCGAAAATTTCAATAAATTTGCATACAACAAATTTCTTAATGGACACTACATTACATTGTTGGCTGCCCTTATTCTGCTTGTTATGGTCGGTAATAAAATGAAATAAAAAGTTGGAATGAATTATATTCGCGTACATATACTCGTATGTATGATATAGGTATCTATAACACTGTGTCCCTTACATTACAGCATTTTCTACCAACACAATGATAGAAAGCTTGAACCAGACTAAAGCGTAGAGAATGTCACATAAATTTCCATTAAATGTAATCCAAAATGTTACAGTCAAATCTCATGACCTACAATAGTACCTAAATTTAAATTTTATGTCAAATAAATTAAAATAAATAAAATAGCTCAATTCCTGTCAGTGCTGCTAAATTCACCAACTGTCAGGTAAATTTATCCGATCAAAAAGTATAGTGTCGGAGCTACAATAAATTTAAGGATCGATAAATTCAACCGAATTTTACAATAGAGTTAAATTAATCAGCTCCGTTAAATGCTGACGGGAATGGGGCTAATATTTTGTATAAATTCTCTAATTAGATAATGATACTTAAAGTACATAAATGCAACTTGTCTGCCATTTTGTTACAAATACAGTCGGTTATACATTATTTTGCAATCTAGTGTGATGTTGTACACCGAATTGTGTATCACATTTATATTTATGTGCATCTATATATGTATACCGCAGCCAGATACAAATAGTTTTAAATTATAAAAATAAAAAAAAAACATTTTACACAACACCGGAAAATTGTACTTTTAAACTTTGAAACAAAATAAATTTTTATTCAAGCAAAACACAGCAAAAGCCACAATCATACAGCCGTACATAACATACATATATACCTGCTTGCGATATAGAGAACCATCACTAAAAAGAGATACAATTAATCAAGTGTCTAGTGTTTTGGCAACAAAAGTACACACTTTGCCTACCATGAGATGTATTGTATTTCGTTTAAATTTAGTTTTGAACAGAAAAATTGAAATTATTAAGTATTTTTGGCAAGTGGATAGATGATATTTAACAAAATGTGTCTACAGACTCTCAAATGACTCACAACAGCAAATGTGCTGTTTAATAAAACGAAAATATTTTCGCCGACTCTAATCAAATCAAATACTATGAACCGAATAAATTCTATTGAAAACGTGTAGACGCTTCAAAATCCGACTATATTTTCTGAAGTGCACACTCATTATTGTATATATTTTCGATTAGAATATGTATACGTTCGGTCAAGAGTGTCTCTGAGTTTATGTCCTTAAAACATAAATGTTAACTCTTACACATCATCGACATTTGGATAACAGTGTGGTCGTGTGGTCACCAGAGGGGAAAAGATGTTTGATTTATTACCTATAATGTCAGGGACTATTGTTATTGTTGTCCTAATATATTTACACACAGTTTCTTGAATGTTCCTACATTTTCTTAGATTTTCCCATATTTTCCATACTTTTGGCAAAAAACATTGTTGGAAAAACTTGGAAAATGTAAAATGAAAGCAAAGTAAAATGATCGAGTCTGAGAATTGAAATTCAATTGTCAAAAACCATACTCGACTTTGCTTTTTACCTTAGTGAAATATGGTAAAATTTGTGAAAATTCAAGAAAATGTGTTTCCCTAAAAATAGTCACTGGTAAATGTTGTCTCTTACTAACTTAAATTCGAACATCTAAGTATTGCCAGACACAAGATTATTTTATAAAACTGTTCTGTTCAAACAATACTACTAACTAATACTGCGGGTTTTGGTTTTGGTTAAACTAAGAGGAGTTTTGTACGTGCCATGCCATGCACATTTAACGTCGTCGTGCATAACATTTAAAATCAAAAAAGCCATTTCCTCTCAAATATGAATTCAATTTAATTTAATTAAGAAGATATTCCTCCTTATCTATTTGCATTCAGTCTAAATATTTAACTAAATTAAATAAAATGAAAAAAAAAAATTGCGCTCAGCTCGTAGAGTTTGTTCAACGTCACAACGAAATCAGTAGCAGCTGTTGGGTCCATTTAATGATGAGCTACACTTTGTAATGTTTCGTTACTTAGTATTATACGATGTACACAGATATTTATAAGCGATACTTAGACTTGTACACAAATGTGAGACTAATCATTTAAAACATTAGAGTCTGACATCATAGAATTTTACTTTGGATTTACTGGCACAAAGTCTGTGTCTGAACTATAATGTGAATCGTCATAACCATTTTCTAGATTTTTCTCCTAATGCGGTGTAATCACAGAGCTTCTTTTCCCGGAAATTGGCCTATACCGAACGTAACGGTACCGAGTCCTTTATAAAATTGACAATGCCACTCTTATACTTTCCCTCTTTATTAGTATCTTTAGATAGAAATGTATGTAATTTCTCTACCTCAATGTTAAACACAAAAGGCTTTAAGCAACATCATGTTACATTATATATGTGTTGCTTAAATAAAAGCATAATAGCAGAGGGTTTACATTCATAAAATATTTAATAGGCATGGGATTTTAACAGTCAGCTAATGGGAATAAGGATATACAAATATGCATAGGATAACACATACATACGTGTATATACACATATAGACATATGATATAGAATGGGAAAATAGAATATGAAAATATACATAACACAATTCAGTAATTCATAGTACACACTCTTATTCATAGTTGGTTATACTCATTTTTTCCCTTCATACTAATGGTATTGTGTGTTGAAATTAAGCATATACCATAACTTAAATTTAATTTAACTAATATTTATTCAAATGAACAATATGGCATGAAAGCTCCGTTGTTAAATGTTGTTTTTTCTTCTTCTTCTTCTTCATTTTATTCTCTCTTTTTTTCGTCGTCCTGTCGACCAAAGACCACATTTAAGTAGGGTTTTATTGTGCGGCAGCTTCGCTTTTGTGTTAAATAACTTTTCTTCGGAGTAGAGATAAATATTTGAGTTAACACAGCATGTAATAATGAACGTTTTTGTGTTTAAACATATATAGGGAACACAGGGTGTAACTAAGAACAATTTTTTATTGTCGCTGCCTTAGTACATTTTTGATTTTTGTACCAGCCCCTGTTGAATATCGTTCAAAAACATCGACTCGTTTTTTCATTTTCTGAAGGTTATAAGTGTTCGGCAACAACGTTTTTCTGTTATAGTAACTTTTAATTGTCTTCGGCAATTGCCTAAAATCGATGGTATTTTACGACAATTTTTATGGTAAAGTGGTACACCCCATGATAGGGAACATCGGGAACATAAACTATGTGGGACTTATGGCCAAACCGATAATGGTATCATACACATTTTAGCGTCTAAAATGCAAGAAAACGCGAGAATGTTGAAAATTTCACAAATAATGTAAAGTAAATGTTCTGTACGAAACACTTAAATAGTCAGATACTGTGGTTTGTGGAAAATTTATTGTTATTATGTTTATCACGAGAGAGAAAAGAGAGGACTGTTAAATAAATGATAATTTGGAATTTATTCTAATGATTAGTGTTATTGGTGTAGCAGCGCGAAAGGAATTTAATTGTTTATTTTATGGTAATCAGTGGACAGCTTGAATGTAAAAAAATTGTGATGTCATTAACGTTTAATCGTATGGCAGCATAATTATGAAATCTGTTACTTCATTAGTCCTAACATACATTTTTCAATATAATTGAAACATTCTAGCCACAGTTCATCTAATTTGTGTCGTTGCTGTCGACCACAGAGGAGGGCTATTATGAATTTAAAGATTACTGAATCCTGTCCTTATTCGCTATAGTAACCCTGACCAAAATTAAGCAGGGGTCATCTAAAAGAGAAGTCGAGAGAAAGTCGTTTAATTCCGAATATACGAACAAGCTGGGAAACTTGTCTAGCCTCTTCTGGGACGCGACATGTGTAAACGATTAAGCCTTTAATGAAACAATAACACAAGAAGACAACTGGCAAAATAGGCATATTGGTAGATAAAACCTTGAGAACATAAGATTCTAGACATCTTTCATGTCATTCCATAACTTTTGCTCTAAGCCATAGATTATATTGCTCAGATGGTGGAAATGTAATTCTAAAAGCATAGGTCGTGCACAGATGACAAAATATAGTCATCTGGCCTGGTATGGCGTATTTAATGAGGAAAGGCGTTATTGAAACGTTCGCCTAATCTCGACACTAAATGAGTCACGGTGCGGCGGTAGATGTTTTAATGCAAATTTTTGAATGAAATAGACGGGAATACAGTACTGCACTGTTACGTACAAAAAATTTAAAACAAAATTGACAAGAGTGGTGAAATCTCCACACATTATACTGTGTGTTGTTTTAATGTTGTTGTTTACACCATAATCATTTAATTGGGTAACTCAAAAACTTAAACTTTAACCTCCAAGTTGTTGAATAATGGAAATTATTTAATTTAAAATGCATTATGCATTGAGTGATTGTTTTGCAGTTTTATTGTTTGTCACACACAAAGTTCAAGTGAATGGCAAACTTTCAAAGAAAGCTGAAGTTTGTTTTAAGAACGACCATCAAATAAGTTTCAACACAATGGCACTGAACGAGAGAAGCAAAGAAAAAAATTGTAGTGAAAATTGCACCGAAAACTGTGCATTTGATACAAAAGAACTTTTGAATAAAATAATGTTAAATCAATCGAACGAATGTTGTGTTCTTGTTGAACTGTCTTGGGATACAGAGTACAGTTTTGCTTTTTTGGTTGAAATAATTCAATCGACTGAAACTTTTCACCAGTTTAGCTTCTCAAATGTGGACGGAGTGATTTTCATTAAATAACAGAACAAAGCTCTTTTGTCGGTGCAACCACTAGACTTTTGGATTTATTATGCTCAACAGCCAATTAAGACAAAATCATAAACATAATTCTAAAGGACTTTGTTTTCGGCGTCCTCAATAGTCGAAGCCAAGGTCCAAAGATCGTTAAGATCGGTATGTTTTAGTGTTTTCTACGAAATTTTGCATATGTATCAGAGCTCACGTGAGAGAGTTTAATATATTTTTATCTGTTCTCTCGTTACGTTACGTATCACAAATTATGTGGATTTTTCCCAAATATCAGTTCATTTGAAGCGTACTTCGTGAAAAATGTCTGAAAGAAAATGCGAAATAAGCAAAAAAAATGCGCGCGAAATTTTGAATTTCCGTCGGATAACTTTCGTTTCATAAGGTCTATTGATTAGTTGAAATTCATTTATTTCTGGAACGTAAAATATTTAACTTAAACTAATAACAAAAATCTTATAAAACGAAAATTGACCGTCGAACATTCAAAATTTCGTGCCACATTTTTTGGTCATTTTTCAATCATTTTGTAGTGTCGATTTTTCAAATATTTTGCGTGAGCTAATCTTTATTTTCAACCAAAACATTATTCAAATCAACTCTTAACCGTGAAGCCATGATGGTAAATTTAAGGTCAAATGAAGACCAATGTAGCATGCGGCATGTTCTACGGTTTCCTTCGTTATGCCTAAAATGTGCCATATTCTCCAGACTTAAAGAATGTCTAGCCCGAAAAAAGTCAGTCGTTCTTTGAACCAGGGAAATGATAAGAATAGTGACGCATAGCCTTTCTCTCTGAACTGAACCCATCAGTGCTGTGGAAACATGCAGATGTCCAATCATTTCAAATATAAATTTATTGTTGATGATTGTCGAATGTAAATTTATCGAAATCATTTTATTAAGTACGATAACCGAAAAACGTCGACTTGGTTGGATATTGTATTATATACATTGAACACACAAATCCATCAATTTTTTTTTTTAACGCTGGAGGAATGCAAATTTGAAAATTGAAATTTTCAGTAAAAATAAAAGAAGAAAACCTTACCACGTGTAAATATAATATAAGAACGCATCAATCATTCGCAAGTGTATTTTTCTATTTTGATATTCAAGAGCATGTCTGTAAAAATAGAGTCACATAAATGACTAAACAGTTGAAGAAAGCAACAAAAAAAATAGTTGTCCCCCTCGTCATTGTTTTTCGAGTTTTTTTTTCGTCTATTTAAAGTTGTTGCGTTACGGACACTTTCGAAATAATTACTTCTTCATTCTGGGTGACATATATTCGTCTATCCGTTTGTAGTAGCCCTTACAATACCGATAAGCGGTAAAGAAAAGTGTATTACGGTAATTCTATTGTGAGCCATGTTACAGACGCTACAATCGGTTCAGTTCAGCGCGGTGTTCGGATGTCAAAATTACTTAACTAGACGAATAATTCAAAAATTACACTTCAGGTCTATGTTGTTGTCTCGTTTTCGCTTATGTAATAAAATAGAGTACACACTTGTCACTGTCAGGCTCGGCAAGCCTCGACTTCTTCGTGACAAGTGTGTAATATAAATATTAAACGCTACACCATACGGTGCTGATAAGTAAAATCAACTTAATAAAAACAAAATTCTCTTAAAATGGTACATCGGTATACACCATTCCGATTTTAGAGAGTGTTATTGCTGTTACCACGTCACATTTTGTCGATTGGTATATAGAATTCGCCATATATGCATGAACGGTAACGAGAAAACCCAACACATTGGAACGTTTCAATCTCATGCTAAACGGTTTTTAATCGTAACCATTGTTTAATTACAAAATAAATAAACAAATCAACAAGAAGAAAGTAGCCCAAGCTCATGAGGAATGAGTTGATGGTGAAATCTGGCCTATTTCCAAAAATCGTACTGGTATATTTATAAGTGTCATAGGCGTTTATTAAACGTTTTAATACAAAAAATTTATTTTGTTTTTTAAAAGCTACTGGATATATATATTGTTCAGTCGGATTTTCTTTTTTTGTTGTTGTTGTTGTTGTAATGGCCAACCGTAACTCCCACATGATTATCATGTTTTGTAATATATACGTGCTCAAAATGATAATACGGACCTAATTGTGTATTTGGATGGAATCAATTGTGAAAATTTATGTGTGGAAATGGGTAACAATTGTTGGGTTAGAGAATGTTGCGGTGATGTTCGAAATTCGAAACCAGAGAATATAATTTATTGTAATGGGAATCCTTCATCCGTGATGTTTTAATATGTAACGAATTGATCAGAATTTCAGGTTGATATTTCGGTTGAATTCGGCAACGAAACACAAAATGATATATCTCAGAGAAATCAGTGAAACCGATTTACAGGACTTTTAAATGCACAATGGAAGTCGGTTTAAATCTTATTTCATTGGGAAAATTTAGTGTAATTCAGATGTACGTATGGTAAGTAGTTCAAAAAAACCGACACAATCCAAGACCATGGTTCAACTACGATAAATCGTTTTTGATAAGTAATAACTCTGCTACGGAAATGATTTCCCTTCGACGAAGAATTCTTTGTTACATAAGAAAAATTAGAAAATTTTACCAAATCAATTTTCCAAAAATAAGCACTGGTTGTCAAGAACTCTTCCATTCACTTTAACTTATGTGTCTTAGACTTTAAATTACTAAACTTGGCATTTGTTTAGAGCAACGTGCACTGCACATGGTGCATCACTACTTTGAGGCTGGTTGGTCACAGTTATTTATGGGTTAAAGGAAAATCGAATATCTAAGATAAGTTTCTCGGATGTTATATTTTGACATTAGCAGAGAAGTTTACATAAATATTTTGATTTTAATTGAGCTTTCGGAAAATAATTTCGGCGATCGATCAGGGACTGTTTTTGGGAACATACCCCACATTTTTTTCGAATTCTTCCAAATTTTCACAAAAAATATTTTATGGGAAAATTGAGGAAAATGTGTGAAAACTCAAGAAAATATTGGAAAATGTCGAAAAGAAATAGTACATAGTGGTACGGTACGGTATCCAGTTGGTTAGATAGAACTAATGTTATACAGGGTACGTCAGTGAAATTTGAAAGCGAATTTGCTTCAGCTGTTTTTCAGACAAAACTATTCATACATCTTTATACGGTTTTACCGTGCACTATCATGCACTAATTCCTCAGTTAATTAAAATATAAAGACAGTATGACACTGTCAATTGTCATAGTACGTCACACATTTTTTTTTTAAATAACTTCACTTAAGATCTTCGATCATTTACTTTCCAGCAGTTTTTCCTAATTACTATAATTTGGATTTTTTTTGGCCTGAGTTTGCCAACGTTCTTGAGCTCTGCATATTGTATGTGTGTGTGTAACATATTCTTATTATAAGCGTGTCAGGTTATAAGCAATTAGTGTCTATAGTGTCTGTTGATATGTGACACCGAGCAAATACCTGCAAAATGTCGATGAATTCTCCATATTTCCTCGTAACATAATTTTTTTTTTATATTACACTCGAAATCGACTGTACTCAAAGTAAGATTTATTGAACAGCTATATTCCTTTTGGCAAACTATTCACATCGTATGGCCACACTAATTGCATTGTAAATTTTTTATATCCGAATACTATATGGGATATTCGTGTACCTCATCTTTAAAATACTGAATAATAGAAGAATGATCCATTATAAAATCGTGTGTGGATTATGCACAATAGGAAAATTTATTGGATAATAAATATTTTAAGTATTATCTGGTTATAATATGCTTATGTATGTTGTCAAAATATGAGTATATTTGCCCGTTTGGCGTATTGAGTTGTGTATGTTTATATATTAGTGTATTTCGATGCGATATTTTATGGAAGTTTTACAGTCAATTAAACTTACCGAATTTACTACAGCCATTGAGCGCCAAGATTTATATAATGCTAGAGCCTGAAAATAATGACATAAATTTAATACATAGTTTTCGGTTCAATGTTGGATAACTACTTCATGTACAATTACGATTTTTATTTTGTTGAGAAATTATTTATTTTGCATACATTAGTTTAAACAAAAACCATCATTTGTAAGGCTCGCCACTCTCGTTTCCATCCATATCAAGTGGATCATTAATTTCACAATTTCTTTTATTGCTTGTTTTCGTTGGCTCGACTTGGTCACTATTATTAGCAACTGTTGTTCAGTTGATATTTTATATTATTGTGAATGTGGAAAACCAAAGAAAATTCATAATAAAGAACGAAAAAATAAAAGTGATTATTTCACGTTGCTATACGTTAGTGATGCATGTCGGGTATATTCTCGGTTGTAGAAGAATTAAATAATTCAACTGGAAATTTATTTACATCGATGAACAAGCTGATAAGAGGCGGGAGGAGTGTGAACCATTTTTCTTATGAAAATAATTATAAATATCGGGCCTAGTGGTTTTAGCTCCAGAAACCGGCAATTTCATACACTCATTCAAATACAGCTTTTAAGCTTAACACTTTGGAACAGGCTTCTTTAACTAACAGGTATAAAACAACGTTCAACTGAACAATTTATTTTATTGGCACTATGCCACATAATCCCGTTCCAGAGTCAGTGTTCGTCAGTTTTTTTCTAGGTATATTTCTCATTTCTCTGAAAAATTACGAAAGCCTTTTCTTATGCAACGCAATATGCGATGGAAATTAGATAAATGGGTAATCGGCAGGACACATCGAGCAGACTTATTAAAATATTAATTTTGAAAGCATTTAAAATGTGAGTTGTCTAGTGATGGGATGCATTGCGCTATATAACTTTACATTTTATTTGTTTAGAGGCTCGGATGCCCAAAGGTTTTTTTTTGATTTTTGGATGCTTTTTTTTACAAATTTTCTACATACACAGCCCAAAAGACTTTTTCAAGTCAGACCGGAACTGTTTGCCTCTATTCTCCATCTGTGACACAATCTTCCTTCTTTTTCTTAAATAATAAATTACCAACTTCGTACAAAAGGTTAACCAAACTTGAAAAATTAAACAAAAAACGTGAGAAATCACTAAAACATTAAAATAGAAAAACAGTTTTGACTTTATCGTTAGAAATGTGATGAGGTGGAGCCTATATGGCTCCAACTGATTAAATATAAAAAGCTGAAACATTAATATCCTGTTTCAGGTACAATCTAGTGGTTGATGTAAATCTTTTAGTAAGGCCATGAACAGCTCAAATGCAGGTCATGTAAAACTAATTCAAACTCTAATTCTGCTACATTTGAAAAAAAAAAATGGAAGTCTCTTCGTTACATGTCAATGACGACATTTTTTGTTGAAGACATTTTTCCACTAATGTCGCAGATTTTTCCATGGAAAAATGCATATGTATTTAGAAGTGAAACCAACCCCTTCAAATTTAAATACCATTAAAGATCGAGATATGATTTTCCGCACGAACGTTGTGGTTTTTTTTTGCCATGATTGGTGGATTGGTTAAAAGAGAAACATTTTTCTATTCAAAATATTTTTTCTTTGAAGATATTCCGACTATTCCGACTTGATGATAAGTCATTTATCAATTGTGAATAGAAATTTTTTTACAGAAAAACTCTTTGCTTTATGTGTTCATTTGCCACAGTGCCGAAGCAACACATATTTTCTGTATTTGGTTTTCTTTGAATTTTTGTACATTTTTTTATTGAGAGATTTTTTTTAAATTAATTTTATACCAAGAATGAGGTGTCAGTGTAGCATTCAAAACGTTTGGAACACTTGGTCTTCACTCGTTTTATGTCGATTAATTTCATGTGTATTGCGATAACGTTTTTTTTACTAAATGAAGTCCATTTATTAAGAGGCAAAAGGTCAGCCCTCCTGCACATTGTGACTGAAGCAACAAAACTGAAGCTACAAACTTTCTTCACGTTGTGGCAACAAACTGGAACTTGAATATTGCAATAACCGTTCATCCAATTTGGTTTACTTTTTACCGAGTGATGAATACAGTCATTATGCAATGCTTTAAAGGCACACACAATTCTCGGTCCAAAAGCACCAACTAAAATAATATTCAACATTTACTCTGCATATTAATTTTAATTATAAAATTGTCGAAAATGTAGAATGCATAACATTATACATGCATGATGCTATACTATGATGAAGTGTGTGTGTTATATAGTTATTCATCATTCCGTAATATTACGCTATGCATTTGTAATTTCTAAAAACAAACTATATGTGGTTAAAATTCTGAATAAAAAATATCCGATGAATTGCACAAAAACAGTGTACTACAGCGCGTATGTAGTTATACAGATGAATATTTACACAACTATTGAGCAAAATGATTGAATTACGTAATAAAGGGAATTGATCACGACAGAGAGAGAGGAAGAGAGGGAGAGAGAAATAAAAAAAATACTTCTATTGCGATTGCGAACATAAAGAAAATTGAAAATTGTATTTCAGAGAGGTATTTCCGTATCAGCATAATGGAATCAAACAGTTTTCTGTTTGAGTTGTTGTAAATATTTTGAAAGGATAATTCGAAATGTATATTTGCGTTCTGTTCGATAAAAAATATTGAAATCGAAACTAACAGCGACAATGTCGACGCTATAAAATATGGCGCACCAACAAAATGCCAATATTTTATGTGAATTGTTACCCTACATCATATCCATTTATATATCCGAAATCACAACAGAAAGGAAGATAAGGGACGACGAAAAAAATGGCTCTAACAATAACTGCTCAACGATAAAAAAAAAGCCATCGACGAAGCACCAAATTCTAATCACACAAATAAAATGTCTGAAGATTCCATAACTTACATTAGTGACATATGGTGGCGCTGATGGCAAACAATTTAAAGGATGTGAACAAATATTGCCATTGCATCTTTTAATAATGTATTCAGCACAAAAATATTAACAGGAAATGGGCTGCTATAGTGTTCATTTTGCAGGTATTTTAAGAATTAAAGCAACTAAACTACAATCGGTACAGAGACGTAGAAACACCTCCATATTTTTATGTTGACGTTGATCATATGGTGTGATTTTCCGTTCGATATTTTCGGTTTTATTGCAAATAAATCCCACCACATGGAAACACATATAAAACTTAGTCACATTGCTTGGATATTTTTTGTGAGAAATGGAGGCTTATAGCACTATTTGGGAGGAGGAGTTCTTTGCATTTCGTAGTGGAATAGTAGATGGTCAACGCGTGTTTACTAAGGACGACTTTTGAAGGCAACGTCAAACGTTTAACGAAAGAAAATTCACTCATTTCAAAAATTAGAGAAAAGTTCTCCGTTTTGACTCCGATTAAGCTTAGTATTCAGTCAGCCGTGCGACAGAAAATGTGTCGACTTATCTAGCAATATCACACCAATGGGTTGTAATGAAAGTTCATGGTTTAACCGTCGAAACTGATCGCCAGCGCCAATGTAAACATTTTCTTTTTGATTTTTCACTTCAATGATCTATTGAAATTGAGATATAGGCTCAATAAACCAATTTATTCAACGTATACTACATGCCTGAAACATAAATAGTTTCACAAATTGTGTATTTACTGAGCGTCATAGACTAGAAACGTTATTCTTCTTCTTCTTAAAATGGCGAAAATCACAACCCATTTGTTTAGAAAATTAGGAGGCCAAAAATCGTACAGTGTCCGCTTGTAAATTTCATTACACTGTATTCATACACTTCTAAAATATTGAAATTTACAAGCGGACACTGTACGATTTTTGGCCTCCTAATTTTGTAAACAATTGGTGTGATATTGCTAGAGAGCTGCCTTGTTTTATGTCAAAAATTTATTTCACGACTGACTGCATATATTTGGCTTTACAAAACAAAATTGAACACAAACGGCGAGTAAACGGACTGAAGTGCAGATTCAGCTTTACGCAGAGAATGTTTTCTAATTTTTGGTCTTTATCCTTCCATAGTTTTCCCAAAAATAATTTTCTATTGGTACTTATCACATTCTATTGACACCCATTTCTGTTAATGGCAAATAACTTTTGTCCCACCATTCCGTCACATTGTCAAAATTTCATTTGGTTTGATTTTTTTAGTGGCGTTAATGCGTTACTCATTGTGTTCTAGAAAGTGGGTAGTTAATAATTTCTGATGAGCAGAGCTCTAACGCCATATCCACAGAAAAACGTCAACAAAATATTTCAACATTACAGTGTAAAATTGATATATTCCACTGTAACAAACTGAGAAGAAGACGAGAAAAAAATACAAAGTAGTAATAATAATAATAATAAAAGCATGAGTACAACAGTATAAACTGGGGCTATAAAGGAAGAAAAAAAAATTGTAATAGCCTTGGCAATAAATAAGATGAAGCATGAACTGTTGTTTATTCGTATTTATGTACGATGTACGTATATATTATCCGACACAACACACACAAAATAATATATAACATCGTCATATAAATATACCAACCATGCTATATAAATCCGCTTATAATGAAAATAATGACATAAAACACTGTAGTATCGTTAAATTTCAGTTGTTTGGAGATATACTCCTTTCCACATAAATCTACGTATTAGCAATTTTAGCAATATAAATACATTCTATGTATACTTTCCGTATCCTCCTATTCATATTTTCGGCTTCCGTTATGGCTTTCGAATCTGTGCTGTTGTATTTAGTGACAAGTAGGATTTGGGGTCATTTATTTGATTTAAGAACATATTTTCGATGGTTTTGCCCCAATCATTTGAAATTGCGTTGATCGAACAGAGCTTCGGGATAAACAGCTTCGATACTAGATTGGTAGAATCACTCCGTGCCTATGAGTCCTTTATTCTATTTTAAATATTAGGCTCGAACAAATGGACTAGAGGTGTTGCAAAAACTAAATTGTCTGGCACTCCCGACCAGACTGGCATCTATCAAAGGATATGTTTCACATCTTAGTGCTGAGAAAAATACGCTATACAAACACCCTATAACCTATCTGCTACCATTGCTACGGTCTGACAAATTTGATTATGAATGTTACCCCTTACGATTTAGGTTTATTTTGCAGATTTAGAAGTTATGTACCGAGCCAACAGATATAAACAGTGATAAACAGTTTTGCACGATATCATTTTCAGAAAGCTGATAAGAGACTGTCAATTCTAGGGTTTTAGATACGGAGGGATTTTGTTGAAAGTGGACCAGGCTCCGTCGGAGCTATTTTTAGCGACTCTTTGTTTACATGCCCAGATAGCCGTTGGCCCCAATAGTCTAAAACCGCAGTCGTTTCATTTTAATATTCTTTTATTGGCTGGGGATCTTCCACTAAAAGTCGAAAAATGGTGTTTTTTATACGTGATTTACTGCCGCTACAGGCTATAGACATACATGTGTGTGGGCTCATTGGATAGGTATTGTCAAGGAGATACATGGCAAGGACAGATACCGCACATGTCCTGTACCATTGTTCGAAAACGAAAAAAAATGTTTCTGTCGAGGTACGGAAAGTTTGATGAACTTCAAAAACTGAAATCTCGCACCTGGCGAATGTTTATCTTTAGATCGGTGGATTCCCTGATAGAAGCTTAACCTAGCTTTACAATGATATCCCACTTGCCATAGAAGTGACAGGTTCAGGAAACGTTTTTGGGTACAAACTGAATGGTGTTCCAACACACGAAAGCAAAATATCAATTTTAGAAAAATACACGAATTATGCTGTTTTTGATGTCTGTCTCCACTGATCTAACCATAAACATTCGCCAAGTGCGAAATATCACCTTTTGAAGTTCATCAAAATTTACAGCCTTTGGCTGACACAACATTTATGTTATTTTTGAACAATGGTACAGGACATGTAAGATATCTGTCCCTGCACCGTATCTCCTTTACAATACCTATCCAATGAGCCCACACACTGTATGTCTGTTGCCTGTAGCGGCAGTAAATCACGTATAAAAAACACCCCCTTTCGACTTTTAGTGGAAGTTCCCCAGCCAATAATTAAAATGTGCTTCTTTAAAATTTACTTATTTTCTCTTTTAATGTAGCCATTTTAAAGAACCGTAAATCTTTTCTTACAACACTCGAAAATAATAAAAATCTGAAATAAGTGAAAGATTTGGACATGGTTGACGATAGCTCAGCAAATTTATACGACAACATTATCTCGACAAAAGCGGTAAAATTCCTATAGAAAAACGAAAATAAATGAACACATCTCACACTTGGTAAAATCAACTCTCTTGGCACCACGACCATATTTTCCAAAGAAACAAGAACAACCAAAGAAAAAAGAAAAATTTAAAAATGCATAAAATTTAGAAGATACCAGGAATAGTCAATACTAGACACGTGTGCGGACCAATTAACGAGAAAAACGTGTAAATTAAAACAACCGTCCGCCCGCTAAAACAGAAGAAAAGAAGAAAAAAATTGATTGAACCAACCAAATGCTTTTGTTTTGACAAATTATAATGTATAGTGTTTTTTGTAGACTTTATAAATTCTATGTTTCTAATTTTAATTCTTTTTTTTCTCGCTTTTATCGAGCGACAACAAAAAAACAAAACTCGATGTATTTTCGCTCTCAGTCTAACCGCATCAATTCGGAAATAATGTGACTCGAGAACTTCATAAATTTCAATCTCATTCATATGTACCGTCATTAAAAACAAATTAACAATAACGATGTTTATCATTCGAAGTGATAATTCTTTGTGTAAATAATTTCTCATTTCTTTTTCTTACTCAATCATAAATCAAATGTATATATAGGCGAAAGTGTTAGAATACTCACATTGGTGAAGTAATTTCTACACAGAGTATAGCATAAGTATATATACCAGAAAGCGACTACATCTTTCTTCAGAGTCTGTTTTTTCCGTCACTTCCTCCGTAGCGTGACAAAATCGAAAATCAATATTCATTTTATACTCGGACAGGGGCAGAGTTTTTCTTTTGAATATATAGTTTCATCATGGTCATAACTTACAGCAAAATAGGGGTGAAACTTAGAACAAATGTTATTGTTGCTGCTTAGCACTTTTTTGAATTTGGATATAAGTGGATGTTATTACGTCACGCTCGAAGGGGGTACAGCAAAACGTGACGATTCTAACATATTTGGATCAAATTGAACCCTTTTTGAAGGGAAGGGGCTGTCGAAAGTTGCGCAAAATAGCGTGACGTAATATGTGAACAGACCCTGTATTTTATGACGATTTCTACGTTGAAGTGTCATAACTTGCAGCAAAATCATCGATTCAATGCCACACTTCAAATGCGTTCAGTTACCTTTCGCCATTTTAAACGGTAATACAGATAAAATAGAGAAGCTCACACACAAAAAAATGCACCTCCGTTAAAATTCAAATGAGAAAAAAAATTCATTCGAAATAATATAGAACTATGATGTCAACACATATTTATGCAAGGAAAGAAGAAGAAGAGAAAAAAAATTTCACCACAAAATATTTAATATGACTCGGTATAAGTAAACTCAAATAGACATATAGATACATTGGCATGGCTATTATAAAAAACTAATGCAAAAATATCTAAACCTACATTAACCAAAACTAACAAAATACTTCAAATTTAAATAAATAACAAACTTTTGAACATTTGCCAAGTCTGCCATCAGTATTTTTATTTCCACTAAAAACTCGGCATTGTCAACAATAATGCTCATCATTAAAATGTTTTAAAATCTATTTTCAAATAAATATGTTTTTATACCATCATGTTACATTTCTCCGTAATGAATTATACTATGTACGACAATATATTCATAAATATATTAACAGATATATAGGTAGATCTAATTTATCCCTTATTGACATTTTTGCTTTCACTTCGCGAATAAAGACAATTTAAATTGCATTTTGTGAAGCAAATGCATTTTCATTTCAAAATCATATCCAACTGAAATTCGCACTCCAATAAAGATTAGAATAATTGAAGTTGACGACGAAATGATGTCATAAGTTTGCACACTATTTTAAAGAACTTTACAAATTAGAATGGCACTAAAGGCATTCCAAATATATTTATATGTATTTCCAGTTCAGTACTTTCAGCAATAAGTCGTGTCATTGTTACACAAGTTTTCCGAAATTAGATATGATTATCGTCTTAGAAATTTAGTTTCGACAGACAAAGAAATAAAAGTATCGAGGGAAATATGCGCAAGTTAATTTGACTATTTTAGATAGGGGGAAAAATGTTTACTTAACTTCGCCAGAACCAGACTTTTGTATTAACAATTTTCGACTCGATTTTTTGTCGATGGACATAAATGAAAATAATTTGTCTTTTATTTTGGAAACTTTTTTTAAACAATGTGTCTCTGGTGAGCCATCGACGATGTTCTTATTTGCTGAAATTGGCAAAAGTCAAATTTGCATTTCTTTTTTGCGGGCTAATGGATAGCATAAAAGTTCAAGAAATTGTTCTGTTCTGTAGATGTTACGGTATAGGAATATTTGCAGCAACAAAAATCTATTTATTTCAAATATTTCTAAAAATAATACTGCAAGTCATTAGGAAAATATAATAAGGCCAGAAACAATTTTTTTTTCGTGGCGCTACAGAAGATGGATATTTTTTTTAGAATGTTGAACAACTATTCTCTAAAAGAAAAATGTGACGGTGAATGTAGAGTTCGTATGATGTTAGTTGTAGCGTTGAAAGCTTTTACCAATGGTAAAAATTTAATTTTGTTTGAAGAACAAAGAAACGCATTTAAGGGCACATCCTTATAGTTGAAAGTCAACCCTTGTCCGATAGGGATTGGGTCTGACACTGTCGAGCAGTCCTATAAATTTGGCGTATAACTAATATATTTACGATGGGAAAAGTGTTGTAAAAGTGGTGCGTTAGATTGTTTTCGATGTGTAATATATATGTGGTCTGACTGATGTGGAGGCGATAGATTATTGTTATGTTGAGTGATATGTTGTATACGTTAAATGCATAAATTGTTAAGTACATCGACCAACAATCAGACCACAAATTTCTATTTTAATACTACTCTTTATTCAATTTCCTTTTCTTTAAAACGTAAACAGCATCCAGGCCGTAAATAATGGGATTCGCAACAAAATTCAAGGCTTTGTTCTTGCCACGAACTATCAACTGGGTAGAAATAGTACCATTATAAAGTACTTACTACTCAGACTAATACATATCGATTGACAATTCGTAATGATATAGAAGGAATTGCACAAATTGCATAAGCTCATACAAGTAGAACTTATGCTTTGAATAATATATAAATGAGCATACATATGAAGAGATGTCTTACTAAGTCAACTCGTCCAATCTTTGCAGGATGCCGTCGAAAGAAATTTATGTTCTCTGAGTCTTGCGAAATTCTCATAAAGACAGTATAAGAGACACGAACGGTACGAGACGGAGCTCTTTTACAGAGTTGTTTAGATATGCATGGCTATATTCCTGCGTTGAGAACGCAGCCAGCATCTTTTTGCTATTATTAGTAAATATACAAAGGTCTTTGAGAATCATTTCAGCCGTTTCGGTTATTGTTGTACTGCTTTTTGCAAATTCCATGATGACATTTACATATCGTAGTAATTGAACTTAATGAACAAGTGCTGTGATCTTTCATTATTTACAACAAACGAAACCTTTAACAAATATACCTTTAGAACAGCAAGCATTTTCACTCATTCTCGTTTCGACTATCATAACATCGAAAACATAAATAAATGAAGTTGAATTCAATTCATGAATTTAAAATTAATGTACATAGCTTGCTTTTACGTAAATATTATAGAATCTTAGCTGAGTTATTCGCATAATTCAATATATAATATATGTGTGAGAGGTACATATAGCTATAATAGATGTACATTCGCATCGGGAAATGAAAGAGAAAAAATAGGTTTTCCTATTTAGCCCGAGCATTTTGTTGTTGTTTTAACTTTTCAGTCTTAATTAGACTATATAATACTATGAAGTAGATGAGTAACTAACAACATCCTTTCGTTTCGCATGACGAATAAACGAGCCACTTTAATAAAAATTGATAAATATCTGGTTAAGTATCTGGTGTAGAAATGGTGGGTGTTCTGTCTGTCTATGCAGTGTACATTGTTGCGTTGTTAATGGTTTTTCCACGAATCGTTTCGATAATAATAGTTATCTCGAGAGTTACTGCCCCTCTAAAGTTACGACTTCCCTATAGCTTCGATCTTCCCAATAGTTTCGACGTATTCAAAAGTTACGACGTATTGAAAGGTAAGACTTCCCGAACGGTATGACTCCTCGAAAGTTACAACATTACTCATCTATTGTTACGACCTATCCAAAATTCCGATTTCTTCAAAGTCAAATTAATGCTCAAATTTCGAAAGTTACGACTATTTGTGTGTTTTATCTTATGAGAGGTACGACCAGAATTTCGAATTTTAACGAGACTACAAGGCCAGGTGAATTTGTTTACAAATTTTGCGATAGTAAACACCTTGACCTTTTTTAACGAAGAAAAGTTTAATCGAAACAGATTTGCATTTGATCATGTGTAGGGTGCATAACTTCGACGTGACACTAATGTTACGATAACATATGAAATGCGAAAACTAGCAATATCGCCTTTTCACTGTGTAGATCCCATCACGATGAAAAATAATTTTATAGGAGGCCGTTTCATATAGATTACATAACGGTTGAAAATATGACAAATAATAATTAGATTTGCAACATAACACGGTGACTCAAGCGGATAAGAAATTCTCTCTATACATCTTCCCTCACGTTGTTGTGTTATATAAGTTGAGAATAAAAACAGAAACTCGCTTCGTCTCGATTACTTGTCACCTCACCACGATTAAAAAGCAACGTTGCACCTTTCTTCTCCAGTTATCAAAATAACCATTTTGCATAAGGTGGAAGGAAAATTTTATAATTTAACGTCTATCGACGTGTCTAGGTGTACTTGTTTATGTACCGTTTTCATTAAATTTCCTTTGAACATTGAATCGAGACGTGGTGACGAGACGTGGTTATTCAAAAATAATGCAAATTGATGCGAAAAAGAAATCAGTTCTTTAATTACCTCTTTGAGTAAGCAATGCGATCGACATCAAAAAAAAGTGTAATAAACAAGCGCTCCTACAGAGCGTGTTGTTATTTTGAGCGTCGAGCGGTGTTTCGCTAAAATGTTTGTTGCTAAGAAGTATTACGTTCCACATCACTGTACTATGCCTAATAGACACTCGTCATTCACGATATTCGTTAAACTGACCCAGTTTTTGTTTATTGTGTTAACAATGTTTCTTTGGGGGTGTGTGTTTTTTTAGGGAGGACGAAAAATCTCTAGACTACATCGTCAGATGGAAAACTTTTGCAGGATCCGTTTTTTCTACTGAATGTAAAAAAAAGAAACTATAGATCCATGGAATTAATTAAAGGGAAAATCAGGCGAGAAAGCTTTTTTTTCCTGCGAAACAAAAAATAAGCAAAGAAACAAAATTGAAAAAAGAAAGTTTGTCTTAAGACAAAATTTAAATGGAATTAACAACATTTTCTTTCACATTTCTTAAATAGAAAAGTTTGGATTGTGGTGGTGTGTTCCGTAGAAAATATACACTTTGGCTTAATGTTCTACATATAGTATAGATTCGTGTGCTTCTTTAACACGTTAACATTACTCTCTCATCATGTTACGTTATGTATATACTTATATATGAAACTAAAATTGAATTGTGTTGTATATATATATGTATAATATGTCTATATGCGCACGGGAAAAATATATTCCAATACTTTGTTATCGCAATGGTTGTTGGATGAAAAAGAAAAGTTTAAAAACAAGACGATGAAGAATTATTCTAAGTTTTTGAAAGTAAGAAAAAGTTTGAATTACTTTCAACATAGGATGTATATAATACACAATACACACATCCAAGTTAAGTAAATTGTAGAAATCTATGACTTTCTGTAATAATGTATGAGTTTGCTGGATGCTACCAAGCGAGTTTATAACAAACACGAAAAAAGAAGAAAAAAACATCAACAAAATATCCGAAAATAAGTTTATCTTTAAATGCCTTCTTTTATAGGTGGTTCGATTAAATTGAGTGAGCAGATTAATGGTTGTTGTGGTTAGAGGAAATGTGTGAACCATTAACTGAGCACATAAGGGACTACAGTCGTAAATGATACAGATACGGATATATATGAAGAATTCCAACAGTTCTAGCATTTGCGGTTCCGATAACGTAATTTTCATTGTGACATCTATTGTTCTTGATGATATAATAACGTGAAGGTGAAGGTTGTATTGTCGGGGCCAATATAACTGTAATATCAATGGGGTTGTTTAACCCATATATGTATATCTATATTGAATGTAAGGCCATGGTATGAACCTAAAACATGTAACTCGATGGCTTTGTTACAATAAATTCGTTTAAATTCCATTGATGCATCACTTTATATGTGCTACGTTCACAATTGGAAATCTAATTCTTGGCATTAGAACAGGGAAGATCCGGTTTTTACAAAACCACCAATCAAACCGCTCCCATTCAAACAGAATGCAGATCTTTTGTTCAGCGATTCGGCATATATGTACAGAGACTATTTTTGGGAAAACATTTTCCAACTAACATTTTTAAGGAAAGGTTTCCGCCTTAATGTTCCACACAAACCGATAAAAATACACAACCGAACAGAACAAACTGGACGAACAAATATTTTAACGATTAAAATTTACCTCGAACGTTTTCGGGATCTATGAACCCATCTACAGGAGGTGATAAACCAAACTGTTGATCTCAAATGTTTCAAATCGTCGTCAAGTTGATTGAATAAAGCCATCGTACACCATCGTGTACTCGTCAATCAACTTAGATCCCGAAAACGTTCGATGTAAATTTTAATCGTTAAAATATTTGTTCGTCCAGTTTTTTCTGTTCGGTTTTGTATTTTTATCGGTTTGTGTGGAACATTAAGGCGGAAACATTTCCTTAAAAATGTTATTTGGAAGTTCCATAGTGCTCAAGAAAGACAAAAACTCGATTAGATTTTCCAACGTTTTGTTACTGTTGTGTTGCCGGCACATGCAGATTATTATAACAGGATGATGTTGTGTTGCTGAGGGTTACACAACGTTCTCCTGTTAATTTCCTATATTTTTCTCTTAAAAAAAAAAAATGTTTTGAGAAAAATTCTGAAAAGTTTTTGGAAAATGTTTTCACCAAAAATAGTCCCTGATCATCAAATGTTATTTGATTGCAAATAATGTCGTTTCGAATTCATGACGGATGTTCATTTTAGAGAGATGTCTAATTTTAAAAATGATCTATTAAATTTGATCAATAAGACAATGCGAAGAAAGAGAACAATGTGTGGGAACAATTCCATACTTTGAGCGCATCATTAAACTGCACTTAATTTTATGTTATTTCAAAGGTCGAACTATGTTTTACTCGACGTCGACGAACAACATTTTTAATAAATTGTAACTACGCAGAATAAAGTCTACGGAATGGAAAGTATTGCCCTATATTGTCATAAATGCTCTAGGATTAGTTTACCTATCGCCTGAAAATTCAACAAAGAAATAAACGGAAAAAAAGCCCCAACGAAAACACGAGCTATCAAACCGAACAGTTATATATAACACGTCTATGATGTGCTTATCGAGAAGCAATTAACTACTTCGATCGATGAACTGTACCGAAAATACGAAAAATACGACGGAAACTGTAATTCAATATCTATACCTTGGATCTATACACAAAACACATACCATTTCATCTCGCAAACGCTTCCACCTAATCCGATTTTTAATTAACTCCAATTTTCATTCTTTTCAAACAAAAAAATGTATATTGTAACTCGAACATACTCTAAAAATTCTCTAACGTTTGAAATTTAATCTTCTATAGGCCATAAATAAATTATGGGCGCAAGAAAATACGTTTCGCGTTTATAAACTGACATTAGTTACATCTATACACACACATCCACTACATGGTGGGTATATATAACATAAATGTATTTAAAACACACTGAATATACACATTTTAAAACGGTTCATAAACTTTGAACAGACACCTGTCGCTGTCATTTAAAGAGTAATGTTTTGAATCGGCATTTCATTTTAATGACATTTTTCAACGATTTTCATTGGATAAAATATAGGCGCTGATAAAGATTTTCTTACACTTAACATTTTAGTTGGAAGAAATTTGACAAGTGTATTCGGTATATATTGGGGGTTTGAGTATTATATACCTATACTATGTGTACGATCGTGCTATATATTTGGAATTTCCTTCTTGTATTTATATTGACACTGTGTGTATAATACGTCAAATCTTTGAGCCATTGATTTTGTTGCCAGCAGAGACGAACATCTCAGATTTTTGTGAAATGAAAAATAATTTGTAAAAATGTTAAATCATTTTTCACGTCATCAAAATCAAATGAAGGTTTTTCTTCTTCTTCTCTATGAGTAATGAGTTCGTTTCGTTACTCATAAGCTAAATAAAATTATGAGAAAAGGAAGAAAATCAAAAATTGTGAACAATTTTTCTCTATGCAAAGTTGAAGATTTTCTCTTTTTTTTCACTTTTCACTAAACGAATATTAATGTAGGTTTACGACAAATTCATTTAAATGTATTTCTAGCATTGAGAACAAAAGTAAACAGTTAACGTGAAAAATTGAAAATTATGGTTCTAAATGCTGTGTGATATAAATCTTAAGTTTAATACCGGCAATCCATTATCGTAAAAGTCATGAGCATAAGGTTAAAAACGATTTCATCAGCTGTAAAATGGTCGGGGGAATTTTATTTCTTCGTTTTTGTTGCAAAGGGAATGTAAATATTGTCACCACCCTAATCAGAAAGCATTCGATTGATTTCGACCAAATTATTTGATTGCGTAAACCAACATTAATAACAACATTACTTTCCCGTTGAGTAACTAGCTACTAGGCTCTCTATTTGATACGCTACAGCTGAACAAATTTTAACGAATGTCCTACGCGTAACTCAAGTGTCTTGCACTCTAACACCCACGACATTTTTCACATATTTCACACCTTGTCCTTGTCATTTGTTTCACGATACCATACGTTTTCTTTTCTCTCTCGATCTCTGTCTCTGGCTCTGTCTCTTTCGATGTGGAAAATATTTGAAGACAAGGGAATTTAAATAAAAAATTTTTGTGTTAGCAATGAGCATTGAGCATAGAGTGAAAATGTTGAAGATACAAATGAACAAAGACAAAAAAAAATTGTATGTGAGAATCACATAGAATTTACAACACAAGTAAATCACTAACCTTTGGGATAATAATCATTACGTTATTATCACAAACACCACAATGTAGAAACTGAGTAATAACGTAATTACCATCACTGTCTTTTATGTTTATATTCGTCTTAACATATATATAACGATAAATATCTTCCACAATAAATTTGAAAAATGTCAAGATTCTCGATAATAATAGACAACATTTAAAACTTTTCGCATAATCTTTTTTCGTTCTTTCTTGCTGTTGTTTTGTTAAATTTTCCAGAACATTTAGCATTAATTGATGAAAAGATCGTTAATTTTAATATTCTGTTTTTAAAATATTTAGATAACCGTGACGAAGTAAAATTAACATTTTTCTTTTATTGCAACTAATAAATATATCGTTCAACTGGGTGTACGACGCTGTGTAATTATTATTAGGAAAAAAAATTATAAAAGAAAGAAAAAAGGAAAATTAATTTTTCAATATTTTAAAACTTTTTTTTCCATCTCAATTAAATTTTGAACGGTTTTAAATGCAAAACGCAGCAGTAAAATGATATATACATATAATTTATTTAGAGAGTTGCCATTTCGATTTTATTTTATTTTTTTAAATAAAAGTTCGTCATTGTATACTACAGTGTCCTGGTGGTCTTTTTAACCGGCGTAATTACGAAGTATTTAAAGTAATTTTTCATGTAATTGCTCAACAATTCAGTTGCTAACGAATGTGTTCTTTTCGCGATTGCGAAGCTTTTTATTTTGTATAACGATGGGATAACCTTTAGAAATGACGATTTGAGGGTGTTTAGTGTCACACCATATCGTAAAAAAAACGTAATGCGAGAATAATGATTTCTGAGACCCATTTTCTCCCTAGCGCAGGGCCCAATTTAAGAGAATTAAATTCTTAAAAATTCATAAATGTTACAAGCGATTTTCTCTATATTCACTCCTAAGATCGCTAATATTTTTACATTTTAACCCAAAAAAAATTATTTTGAAATTTTAAAGAAGCTTTAGGAATTCAAGGAATATAGCCCTCTGTGTTTGGGTTTCAAACTTTCATCTTCTTAAAACAGTTAATTTTAACTAGGAGGAAACAACACTGCGAATGGTGGTACAGGGTTAGGACGAATAAAGGTAAATAATGTGTGAATAAAGGGAAATGCAACAGAATAACGGGGAAATAATAGGCGAGTAATGGGTGAATGGTCGAACGGTGGGACAATAAACATACGTATACGTCTAGTCTACATTTAAGCGAGATATCAGCTATGCACCTAAATTTTCTCACAAAGTATTTGCATATTTTAAGGTGTGTTCAGTGTTCTGGAAGTCACAGAACTAGTTGCTGGGTGTAAAACAATTCGTTAAAACTACAACAACTTCTAAAATAGCTTTTTGTTGGCTTGTGGATGACATTTAATATTTTGATGAAACTTTGGAATCAATAGACAAGTATTATGTAATTAACTCGAGTAGCCTGAGTTTCATTTGCAATACCGCCTGATACACCGAAATCATTGTAAAATAAATTTTTGCCTCCCTATTTTCGGACATTTCAATGCAACCAAAAACTGTTATCGATGTCATTAGCCACAATTTTTATGGCAAAATAAACGAACAGCGCTAGTTACGGTACAGTTAGATAGCAATATTTGTATACCAAGTTCTCGCAAATATTAAATTGTAGAGAAAATGTACAACTGAAATGCTTTTCACTTTGTAGTTACGTGAGTAAAAGTAAACAAAATGTACGAGAAAATCCACTGTACACATATTATTCATCGCATTTTAATGGATCTCCAGAATTTATTAATGCAAAGTTCTATTTATATTGAACGTAAAACGTATATATATAACATAGTGTTAACGTCTTGTGTATAAGCATTACGTTCCACACGTATATACATTTCCATTGAATTTCCATTATTTCAGATGGTACAATAGAAATAACATTTGTTGTGTACAGGCACAACAAAATGGCTCACTGTGTGTTATATTATGCAGAAATGATAAAATTTTCTATAGTTGCACAATGTACATACACTTCATGCATAAATTATTATACTCGAAACACTTACATTATAATGCAACGTTTTCATTTGCGAAGAATTGTGCACATCTCGATTCTAAATTAGGGAATCGAATCCACTGACAATAATGATGGAAATTTGCTATGCATTTATCGTTCCATTCTCTCTAGCAAAGAGCCGATAAAATTTGCATTGTTAGTAGCTTTGTTTTCCGCTTATGATCTCATTTTGTAATTTAAATTCATTGGCTATGAGCTTTTATCGTAAAATATTATAACGTAATTATGATGATTAATCCTGACTGGGGGTCAACACTAAATTTATTTTAATCTCGTGCACCCCATGATGAATTCATCATTACTTTTATTGACATAATGCTTTTAAAACGCATTGTAATTTGACTGGTTGGATTGGGCGGTTCACCTTCCATCTACAAACGTAATGACGAGGAAGGTGTACCCTACTTCTGCTAAGTGCAATTTTTCGTTTCATGCAAAAGTAATTTGGGAACTAGAGACAAATACGTTTAATATTACGATCTTTTGTGATAAACACGTAGCTTTCCTTATTTCTGATAAATAAAAATTTCGAGAAGCGTTCAAGAACTACGTAAAACTGTGTGTTCTTAATAGAAAGTTTCAAGTTCTTCCATATAACATATAAGAAATAAGGAAAACAGAGACAATTTTTATACTTTCTTACTTTTTAAAAGCTTGAAATAAAAAATTTTAATTATTAGAATCGTAAATCACATAGGAATGAACTTTAATCTGAAATGAAAAATTTTGGTTATACGATTGACGATTCTAATAAATAACGTACCAGTTCTAGTACTTTAACTAGCCATTAGTCTAAAAACACTTTTAACTTTAA